>NC_133229.1:23847014-24211180 GCF_040436345.1 Pagrus major
TGCCAGCTGAGGCGATATACTGGACCAATTCCAAAACTTTTGGTAAGTATGATTCATTTACACACCAAAGCATGTAAATATAGGGCCAAGGTTTAAAAATACCAGAATTTTCCTTTAAGACAGATCACAAACATCGTCAGTAATGTAGGCACCATGTTTTCACAAGGTAAAAAATACGAGGAGTAAAAAAAGTCTAATTATACTATTTAATGGATTCCAGTGATTAATTAATGAAATTGGCATAGACTTCAATTATTCTCCTAATTCCAGTAACTTCTGTGATCCCTTAACAATTATTGTAGCGCTATCATCAGGTCAAAATTTTTTAATTTGTGCAATACTTCAATTTTGGAACAACATTAGGTTGTGTTTTGTGCTAATTGGCAAATGTTTCCCTAAAGGGAGATGGTGACAGTTACAAACCCGCCTGATTAACATCATCACTGAACTGCATCCATGTGAAAGCAGTTTCATTTGTGATGCTTTTCCATATTAATATGTTGTACAGACAGTGAGAATTTTACTGTCATTTCATACTGTTTGTGTTAAAACCTTCCTCTCAGTTCATACACGAGGTGACCGTCTTTGCCTTTTCAATACCCTGTGAAATACATAAACAAACTCTTATTTACTTCTTACCTGTGCATAAGCCAGGGGACATAGTCTTCCAATAAAATTTCTAGGAACTGACAATTCATCACCCCTTCTGTGAGACTTATTCAAACATATGCATGCCTCTTCCCAGAATATTCAAATCAGTTCATATGATTTAATGATTTTTATGCTGCAGATCAATTTCTCTTCTGTTGACACAGCAAAGGAATCATAGGAGGATTTCTTGTTGTATGTAAACAGTTGCTCAGTGAACCGACTCAAGTAATACATTAAAGCCTTTGACAAGACCCAGAGATTGTATTACAATTCATAAATCACTCATTGTAACTTCAAGGGTTTCCCCATCAAGAAAACAGCTGATGAATTATACAATGTGTTCCTGTGTACGTGCATGAGGCGTTCTGAAAGAGTCAGACAGGCATAGCTGCAGGCACTGGTTGACACAGACAAAGTGTGTTGCTTCACTGTAAAGTACTGTTTATCTGCCAACATCTGTAGTCCTGGAAATGAATTGTCTCATCAATATATTTATAAAAAAGGTGTCTTTCACATTGAAATACAGTGCGTTATTTTATCGTACATTATCACGAATAAAGTGGAAAAAGGATGATGTGATCTGTTTTACTGTGAAAACTGCTAAGGAATGGCCATCGACATGGCTTTCAAACTTTCCACATCGCAATCCAACATCCATGTGATATGCCAGAACAAGTCCAATACATGGAGGCCAAGAGGACTCAAAGGATCACCACAGGACACCCTCGAGGACTGGTGTCCATGCCTCTACTTGACAGAGCAAAGTCTGTTCACGGTGGGGCTTCTCATTAACTCTGAAGATAGCTGACAGTGTGTAGTTCAGTCAACCTAATCGCCAGAATACATTTTAGATAAGTACGTTTCTGCAAAACCACAGATATTTTCTTATATGTATATAATAGACATTTCTTTATTTTGCATTTTTATGTTTTTTTCTATTTCTCTCATCACAACGCTGTGCTTATGCTCTGCTTAGGTTAAGGCACAAAAACCACTTGGTTAGGTTAAAAAAAATCCTGGTTTGTCTTAAAATACCTGTACTGGTCACCACGATCATGGATGGAGATCGACTTCCCGTTAAAAACACCAGCTTTTCACACCGCAAAAATGGCTCTCAATATCCCCAGGTCTCTCAAAGAAACCCCTGGTTTAACGCCACAAAAACAGCTGGAAATATCCTCAGGATGTCCTTAAAAATATCCAGTGGTGTGACTCGAACTGTGGTTTGCTGTTTGCTAGCCTTTTTGGCTATAATACCGCCACCACCATCCACTTCACCTACCAACATATAATGTGAACGTGATATGTCATGTTCGCTACACATGTCAACCTTAGACGTCTTGCAAACCTGAAGACACTGCTTGGACCTGATGTGTAACACTGTGAGGAGTTAAAAATGAAAAGATCAATGAAATTTGTGAAAAAATTTTGTAGGGACAATCTGAAATGTCTTGACATAATACTTATGGCATATTGACAGTTTGTAATGTAACATTTCCTGAAGTACTTGACAAATCCTGCACACACTTATTTGAGCAAAGACAATAGGATTAATGCCATAATTAGTGAATAATGTGATTAGGTAATCTTCTTGTTTAAATATGTTTGAAATTAATTTGGGCTTCACTCATCCATCATTCGTGCCCTTCATTTTCTCTGCCTGGGCTTCTCCTTGGCCTTCTTACAGCATAGTACATTTTAAAAGTTAAATAGTGGAAATTGTTCTTGAAACGAGAGAGACTTCAGAGGGTAAGAGGGATGTTAAGAGAGAGGGCAGTTTGAAACTGACAGTGAGGCAGAGAGTGAGTGGCAAGGATAATGAATGGTAAAAGAGCCGTCTGTCTGGGACTCGGGTCACACGGACCAAAGGTGGCCCAGCCGGGAGAGAGCGGAGGCCGCTGAAGTCAGCGCCTGGAGTTAAATACAAAGTCTTATGCGCTTCTTCCCATTGCAAATCAATTACTTTCCATTTAGACGGACACTTCCTCTGTCTACACTTCTCTCAGCAGGCTTCTGCCTCATATGTGCTTAAAAAGTACAGCTCTCATCACACATTAAGTCGATACTGCAGAGAGTCAGACTTTTAGCTGGGGGTGCAGGGTCAAAGGACAAGAGCACATGGGCACAGGTCATTAAGAAACAGTAAAATGTCTATGGCAGCACTTGCATCAGGTTCTTCTAGGGGATCTGAGTCTGAGTCAGGTGCAACTGAAGAGTTATTTAGTGTGTTTGAGCTACGGTGAATAGTGACAAACCAACCGTCACAAATTAACATTAATTGGGTGAGAAACTCGTCAGCATGCCAAAGAGAAACTTGTCTTTTGGGTTAAAAGGCTCTCTGTAAGCCAGCATGTGTATTTGGTCTAAGATCCTTTGTGATCAAAGATGCTTCACTCTGTAACACTTCTGCTCTGTTGTGGAAGATTGCCTGAAAAGCACTCTGATGGGTTCAAAACATTGATGGTTTAATGGATAACAAACCTTCCCACAGAAGTCAGAGGGAAGCGTCTCACCGAAGAGAACATAGGTTGTTCAGGTGCTTACTATACGTTTGAGTCGCCTGAACACACACACACAAAACATCTGCCTCACTCCTTTAAAGCACATCATAGCAACAGGATAGTTGAAGCATCAGAGAAACACTAGAGTGAATCAATGATAAAACTAATAGCATTTTTCTATCACAGGTAGCTCTTTAGCCGTTTAGCAGAGCAATGCACTGCTTCTCCACACAGGGGGAGAGCTGACGGTCATCTACTGCAGGAATTATATTAACTAAGGTGTACCCCATACAACGCCACCTCGAAAGACCCGAACTATCACTTTTACTGTTAGGTTTGGGAAATGTAAAAAAACACTTTCCTGAACATTTGTATAATGGGATGCCCCAAGAGTAGCTCCTCATATCAAAGTGAGGCTGGGTTTCTTTAAAATCTTGTGGCACACACACAAACTCATGTCACATTCAATTACAGAAGTTATTTTAGAATCAGGTTCATTTGAGTGGAACTAATTTTCAGACATACATAAATTGAGACATGAGACTCAATAAGATGATTTATATCTCATCACAGGCACGTCGTCATCAAAAAAAGACAGAATGTGTTTGACATGATGCAACAAGGAACACCGAGAGGAGTCGGTCCCCGAGGTGAGGTAAGCCTCTCGCAGTTATCAAGTGATGAAGTAAACCCCATAATGTCAATATAGATTAACAAGTGGGTTGAAATAAACATCTGACAACCAAAGCCAACAATGGGATTTCAGGCGAGACTGCACAACCCACTTAGTGCAAACTCCGGGTGCATAAATTAAATACTTCCGCTGCTCTGCATAATGACTGAAATCACTTATGACTTCACTAGAATAATGTTGAAAAAGTTGGATTTCCTGTTCAGAACAAAGAATCGGAGGATCCTTGATCTAAATTAAAGGTAAAAAAACAACAACAACTTGTGGTCTTTATTATATTCGGAATAAAAACATAGGACAGGGATAACTCGAGGGCATTATTATGACAAACACCACATAAGAATCCTGTTTATGAAGCAAATAACGCACGGGTCAGCTGAAAATATGTGAAAGGATATTAGATGAAGAGATCTGTTTTCATTTTCTAATTTCAATAAATAATTTGCTACATCCTGTAGATGCGACCAAGCATGGCGTGTTTCATGTTCGGTGAGGAGAAATAAGCAGGCGAGACTCTGTCAGGGTTGTGTTCAGAGCCAGTGCCAGGGTTGATACGCAGCACAGTCCCAGTGGAAATGCACAGCGCTACAGATCTGAGCAGCTCACAGTCAGCCCTTATTAAAAAGCAAGGACCAGGCAAGTCTCTGCTGAATATCATAACCCTTTTCTCTTTTAGTCTGCTGTCTGAGCATTCTACCACTTTTAAGCCAAAATGCAGTTATTTGGTGTCTAATTTCAACAAGTTATTTGATTTATTTATCCTTTATTCCAAGGAACCTTATCGGTATGAACCACAGCACTGCTGACTCCTCACATTAGGAGCCGTTTCATTTGTTTCAGAAATGCAGCTCATGCTGGGAATTGCAGAGTGAATAGCTAAACATTCATATTCAGACGCCACCTGTGTTTTCAAATGATCCAGGTCTCTTCTTGTGCGGAAGACGAGTAGATTCCCCGCACAAACAATCGGCCATAATATCACTTCATACAAATACAGACGTACATGAATAAGCAATTTTAAAATGTAGAACATTTGTACAATTACAGGGACGTTGTGAGCTGCAGGCTAATGGCTTGTTGAAGTACTTGTAACCCATCAACATTCCAGCTGAAATTAGTTACATCATCAATTCATCGCATCACTTGCAAATGTAACCTGTGGCTGTATTCTGTTTAACTGAAACTGACACCCAGAATAATTTAAATGTTATGCTGTGGCAAGCTCTTTGTGATCTGGTTCAAAATATACCTCAAACATCAATATACATTTTTCTGAACAAGGCCATATTGCACGAAATGCCTCCTTATTTGCGTTATCTACTGATTCCTGGACTTCATTTCTCAAACCTGCATTAAAACATAAAGACATAAAATGGCTCCGTACAGTTTTATCCAGCGCAATCCAACTCTCTGGAAGCCCTAGGATCCCAAACTGATTTGAAAAGACGTTATTTATACCCATTTTTAAGTCACAATCTTCACTGTAGCTGCTAAGCTAAAGGTCTGATGTCGGTGCACATGCTCGTTTGGCATTGAGGGTATAAATAATCTCTTCAATATGGGATCTAGGGGCTTTGGGAGATAAAGCTGGATAAAGCTGTATGGAGCTGTATGCTGCTTGTTTTAAGTCTTTTGTTTGCTTCTTTTATGTGAAACTTTAGTTTAGTTACTATATTACCTACAGTAATAACTACATACTACATATGGCATTATATACTGTACATTCAGCTCTTGAGTCAGCCCCCGCAGCAGGCTTCTCATTAACCAGCCAGGCATCACGCAGTGGAATAAACTGTCGCCAACTTGATTCATATGACATGTGAGTAGTGTTAAAGTGTCTCAGTGCTTTCAGCCTACTAAAAAACTACTCGAAAGCCATTGGTTCGCCTGTGTCAGTGACATCTTTAAACTGCCATCAGAGCACTCATTTCATTATAACCAGCAGCGCAGTGGCTCCCTCATGGCATTGTTGCAAAGGGCCCATTTGGAGAGCTGCCACATATGACAAACACCCCACAAGCCTTTGGTGAAAGCAGTGAATTAATTAATTAAAGTGACGCTAATGTGAATGTCATTTGAATGTCATTGATATGGAGATTATGTTTATTCACATCAATTATGAATTGGCAATATCTGGGCTGAACATCCCCAAAGTCCAAACGCTCAGTTTTCATGTGCATCATGAATTGGAAAAAAATAAGAGAAAATCAATGACTTTTATAAACTTTTCAGTGTTTGTTTTATTTTTAAAGTGATAATACAAAACCGTATATATAACATAAAACAGTATGGAGCTACATTCATTGTGATGCCCAGTGATCCCCTGGGTTAGGAAGGTTTTTCACTTTTCAGGATGTTCTTAAGGGTGGATATTTCATCTCACTGTGGGGAAGGGGAAAATAAGAGGGGGACACCAAAGGTGCCGCCAAAAGTGCTGTTATATTGAATGGAGAAGAAACACTGATGACTACTAGGGGTGTAAATCGCAAGTTTCATTGCTATTAAAATGTACTGGATAACTTCAGTCTCGTCATAACTGTGGTCTAAATGTGTTTCTATTGAATGGTTGAAGTAAACAAAAATGTGGATGACACATCTTTTGTTTTAGTTAACTTTTGCAAAGTAGCTCCTTACTATAGGTCAGCCATCACCACCAACACACCCCCAGAGACAACTTGTACTAAGTGCTAATTTGAGTGGAGCATTGATGTGATAAGGGATATCTGGATAACATCGGAGGCAGGGCCCCAGTCATTCATAGGAAAGCTGTTCAGTGGCACGTGAAGCCAAAAACTAGTAAACTTACTCTGGCTTCTGTATAGTCCGGCCCACAGAGTGTGCACACTAGAGACTTCTTCTGGTTAAGGTTGAGCCCACCTCTAACTTGAATAGGAATACAACAATTTAACAACAAACTTGAAACTACACTTTCCAAACGTTATTGGACCTAATGTCTCAAATTCTGATAACGATAACATCATTTCATGGGGGTTGGGACACTCAAAAATGTATCCAGGCCAGTGAAAATCTTGTGACGGTGTAATTACACGGTCCGACCACTATGTTAAACTGGCTTCAACGCCTGCCGCTGTTCCTGTCCACCCTGTACTTTCCCTATATGGATTTTCTGACTGTGGTTACTCTAAAAACAAAGTCAAAGTCAATAAATCAGAGCTTTGAGCAGCACAAAAACAATTGCAGTGGTGTCATCTTTAGCCGGGATAACAGGGCATCTACGTTAACCAGAATAATGCTGCTGTTCTCAAGCCATTCTCCAACAAATCCTATTTTAATATGACTAAACTAAATGTGCATGTAAGCAGCATTTTCTCAATAAGACCTTAAAATGGAATTTATTACTGTCTTGGATACAGTGAATGCAAACACTCGCACTGTTAAGCCCTGTCAGTGGAGCGGAGGTTGAAAGATGTTTATTTGAAGTCTCAATACCTGCCAGGACTCACTAATGGAGAATAATCCCCTTCACAACTTTCCGATTCGTCTGTAAATCAAAATACGGGGGGATTTCTTTTTTCCATCATCCAGGACATGTCCTTATATTAATAACTCAGTCGACCCACTTGAGAATGAAAAATGTCTTCCGAGCTCAGAAGTGAAATGACGGGGAGCATCATAATCTCTTCCAATTTTTTTTCAACCTTTCATTCTCCGACTGCAGTGTGTGTTGGTATAAGTACACTCTCTGTCTGCTTTTTTCCTCTTCCCTTTTTCTCTGTTAGCAAAATCATCTTCATTGATTGTTTTGCATGAAGCCTTTAGCATCTTCCCAAACAGCCAGGTAACCTCAAGCCCCAAATGTTTATTCAGCAGCCTGGCGAGTAGCCCTGCCAGTATCCATTTCTTTTTCTCCGTGGCTAATTCACATACAGTAATCAGGCCTTGGATTCAGACGCTGACTGATGTGACTTGGTGCTTAAATGATGTTTACTGCTCTGCATTAAGTCGAAAAAAATCCTACGCGTGTATAGCGGGGTGATCAGCCATCTCCAATCTCGCCTCTCAACTGTTGCCTTTGTAGGGGGGAGGTGTGTCTGACAGGGGCATTATTGGTGCATTACTGCCCATTGATTCAAAATGATCCATGCTGGATGAGGATGATACGGTGCGAATACAGATCGGAGGAAGGGCAGGCAATTGGTTGTTTTTTTGTTGAATATTGTGTACGTTGGATGCTCTTTGAAATTGTTGTGTTGTTTTGTGGTTCTTTTTCATTCTGCTGCAGCCCTCAAGGAATAATCATCACTTATTCTATTTTACGTACTAACAGTGCAAATTACACGCAGTGGAAAACAGTACCTGCCTGTGGAAATACTTGATTTTTTTATAAATATGTAAAATTGCACATGGAGCATTACGTTCATCTTAAAAGCTGTGAAACAAATAGTATCCAGCCGCGAGTCAATAACATTTTTTCATTCTAACCCTTTCCCCCCGCTCTTCATGATGAGGTATGGAAACAGAGGACATGTGTAATGGTGCTCTCCACTATCGCTGACAATCACTCATGGAGTATAAGAGTCTATTAACTGGAGGTTCGTGGTGCATTTCAGACCCTCATTCTGTCTCATGGTTCTCCTCACATGCGTTCGCCTGAACTCACGCTAATAACAAAGATGGGTGCTCGTGTTATTTTACAATAAATGTTCTACTCCCTTCCATTTGTCTCCCTCTGCACACCAGATCTAGTTAGACTTTAACCTTGTTTCATTTGTACAATGATGTTTTCACACTCTGCATTTTGTTGAACGTATTAATGCTGCAGCTCCGAGAACAGCAAAATGAAACAGAATATGAAGATAAAATTAAGTTTATTTCATTACTAACTGCGTATGCTTTGCTCACGTAACAGGCTCTCCTGCTGTTGCTGCACATTATATTCTATAAAGTACGGAGAGAGGGTCAGAGAAAGAGAGAGTCGAGTACTAATGATGAATTATTCCAGTTATTCTCACAGCGGAGAATGTTACCCCATCAATGATAGATGCATCTTGTCCTTTGATACAATATGCCATGAAAATGGCCATATTGTTTGATGTATATTGGAAATGCATCAAAAATATAAAATCAGTGAGCGTAAAAGCACTGTCAGAGGAATATCCTGCTCGGTCCACTTTATTGATTTCAAGTATACTGAACAGGATCTCTGCATTGATGTATTGTGGAACTGAAGGATTGTCATGGTTTGTTTTATAAATTAAAAAACGATCTTTCTCAAGGATGTGAATGAGAGATCTCTTGAGCTGTTGGGTTGTTTCACCATATATTTTACCGAGGCCGTGATTAGATTACGTAAGTACATAAGTAACACCAATCTGCAGTGGAGATGGTTGTGTTACCTAGTTACTGATTTCCATCTGCAATAAGTCCTTTCATCACGGAGCTACGTGATGCATTGAACTGATTAGTTGATGTTGAGCCTTGTTGAGAAAAAGATGGATTATTCAGATTTAAGATTATTATGATTGAATAGTATTCTTTCCTGGAATAATATATTATAATACACATATGGCTTTTATTGTGTGTGTGTGTAGATTTTTATACGTGTACTGCATACCTGTGTATTGTTATATTTGTATATCTTTAACTACAATTTATACCTGTTGTCACATCTCCCCTAAAGTATTTTTGTGATCCACAAGTTTCCTGGGGACCCCAATTTTTGTGATACCCCGTACCAATTGAAAAAACCCTTTTACATCGAAATTAGCATGTAATAATCTGCAATTAACTCTGTTCACATGGATGAGTTTGCCTTTTTTTCCCCCCTTGTGTACATTTGCAATCATGAAAATGCTGGAAAAACAGAACAGTACAAAGTAGCAGATCATATACATAAAGTTGTTAATCAAATGTCAAGTGTCAATCAATAACTTTCTGAATTAAACACTCTGTTTTATAGTATATTGTTACCAATCCAAGATAAAACTGAGAGAAGGTCTGGAGTGAGAGAAAAATATGATATTACAAATCCGCCTGCGTCTTCAGCACCACGGGCAGTGCCATGGATTTATCAATACACCGCGAGAGGTTATTTCAGAACCATGGTCGGGTCCATAGATTCTAACTTGCACAAACCTCAGTCAGATGAAGGATCAATGAGTCAGGCAGACTAGATTAACATATTCAACTGAACAACAGCAACACCTCTGATTGCATGGGATGCATTTTGCTAATGAGGATCCCCTCTCAAATGGCCCTCACTGTATGGCATGAATCGTTTACAGGGATTGTTTACAGACTATTTTCTCACTGTTAAGACATTAAATGGCTAAACTTCTTTCATTTAAATGTAATCTGAAAAGTGCAGAACTGCTTTGCATTTGCAAGAAAATGTTATAAGTATCACTACTTTACGAAAACACCAAGACACTTAAAGTATAACACTTTCTCTTTCTTTCTGGTTTTAATCCGTTTTCTTTTTTTTTTGCTTCTTACATTGGGTCCTTTCTTTCTTTAGAGAGGCAGACTTGATAGAAGTGCTAATGTAACATTTAGGGATTCCACATGAGTCCTGTAGTCATTCCACTTTGATTTGTGCAGTAGCTGTGATGCATGGGCAATGGTGCTGGCTGAGTTTAAGAAGAAGTGGTTGCGGGTGGTGAGGCTGAGGAATCGTTAGGAATTAGCCCACTAAAGTGATGTGCCCAGGGTTTCGTAATGAACACGTACACTGCTGTGGGAAAGTTACACAACTGGGAGAAAGAGCCCTGATTGCCTCTGTCGGTCATCATTTAAGTGCTGACCTCTGTTCAAGTGCGAGCTCGCTCAGCTTTGCAGTGGTGTATCACTGCTGTGTGGTTTCTTACTTAATGTAAGGCTGCGATCAGTCTTCAGATCCTTTACTTAAGGTGTAGTGTGTAGGAGTTAGGAAGGATGTAGTGGCAGAAAATTGAATATGATATTCAGAATTGAGTTTTCAACTCAGAATGAGCTACAGAGGGAGCGGGTCCGTTCCACAGAGTTGATCATGTTGCACTGCCATGTTTTTTACAGTAGCCCAGAACGGACAGAACAAACACTGGCTCCAGAGTGGGCTTTTTGCATTTTGTGGCACCACTGTAGGGGAGGGTGAGGTGACTAAATCCAACACCATGGATCTTTGAGTAAAAGTTCGAGTACCACCCTGTAAAAGTAATCTGTTATAGGTTAAAGTCCTGCATTTAAAAAGTTAACTATGTGGGGCGCCCCGGTAGCTCAGTTGGTAAAGCATGTGCCCCATGGGGTATTTCTGACAGTTGGTTCCAGCTTCTAACAAGGTTTGTCAGCAAATTACGCAACGCTTGGTATCACTGATTCGTCAACATCAGTGCCTTGATGGTTGCATGTTTGTGTGTAAAATCATGCAACCATGGCTGTGTCCAGGTATGATTATAACATTCTTGCATGCACCCAGAATACTGTCTTGCCCAAGCGTCTGCTAGCTAGCGTTAGCGACATTAAGGCAACCACTTGAGGGGGCAGATGAGTCGAACAACTGCGGTGCTGTGACATTTTGAAGTGTCTGTCATGTAGGTGTGTATCTAAGAAGTCTCACTCTGCAGTCTCGGATGCCATTTTCTTCAGTGAACATGAATATACATAACTGTGTCATGTCTTGATGTGTGTGTTTGTCTGTGTCACCCTGGGTTGAGAGAGAAGAGCAAGGATGGTATTTGCAAAACTGAGCCCCACACGTCGTGATGTCCCACTGTGCAGGTAAAAGGGGCCAGTTGTATTCACACGCAAAAATGTTATGCATAATGTGATTACGGTCTCAGCAGAGACAGAATTGGAAACACATCTCATGCCATTATTAGGCTCTCTTCTCAAGACGCTGAGCCAGAATTATTTGTTCGCTGCATAGCAAAGTGTTTATTGTTTTCTTTTCCTCGGCATTTCCATGCTGCTGAGGATCTCTTGAGGGAGCAGCAGGTGTTTCTTGATCCCAGCACTGCTACTCCTGTTCCTCACTGTGCTGCCTGTCAGAATGACTCCTACCCCTGCTACTTGTTCTCTTGACTGCAGTCTGTTTACCTGACACCGACTTAATAAAGCCTCTCTACTGTATCTTAACACCTGCTCTGAAAAGTGTGTGGTTGAGCCTGCTGTGCTTGAATTACCCCTCGTGTTTTTTCCCCCCATGTAATAGATTTACGGTGGAGCGATTAAATGGCCAAGAGAGAAATAAATCTGAGTCTAATTTATACACTTACAATTCAAGCAAATGAAACGGTATCATAAAGCGCATCACGGAGCACCGGTTGAAACTTAAACCTGCCAGCAGGAAAAAAATATTAGATTATTGTAGTGAGCAATTAAACGTTCGCTAAAATTCTTCCCCTGAAGACCGATTGTCCAATCATAGCTTAACAACTGTAGGCGCGGCAGGACTGTCAAGACACCAGCTGAAGTAAGAGAGTTGCTCTGTTATTTAAAGCCTGTGGAAGGTGGTGTACATTTTTTATTCTCTCCAAGAAACCAAAAAGGTTGAGGAATGAATTAAACATTGTGTTCTGCTCTAATGAAATCTGCAATTGTTAGCATGTCCAGCTAACCAGGTTCCCCACATACAGTACTAATCGAGCGTTACTTCCAATGCACATAGCCACACATCATTTAGTGCTATAATAGTTTATAGGGTTATAGATTACATTAGAAGAAGCCCTGTTCACAGGTATCACATCCACTGTGTAGTATTTCCCCGGTGGATATCACTAAGTCTGAGAGAAGGCTAACGTTAGCAGCTCTGTCCTGCTCTTTATTATATTACACTCCACCAGTCCCAGTCAAGGGGACACCTGAGGAAGCATTACGTTTGCCAAACACACAATAAAACACTTTCTTTTAACCTTAGCAGTGAAATAATAGTTCGAAATAGAAAAATCTTTCAACACTAATTAACTTACCAGACATATTGGTTTGTCCAGAGTTGTCCCTGTTTCAAGCTGGATGTCCCAGACCCGACATATATCTATAGAACGCTAAAATGTCCTGTTTTCAAGATTTATTTTCAAATTGTTCCAGTTTTAAATACAAATCAAATCAAGTATTATGTTCTGTCCCACACCCTATTATCAAACCCAACATATGAAACATTTATGATGCACCGTGTGACTGATTTCAACACTGATTTGTCTTTCTGTGTCAATCAATCAATCAATCAGTGTGTTGTTGACAAGGCTGTTGTCATAAGCAACAACGCTCGTGGCTCAGTCAAACAGTCAGTATGCTAACAGTTAGCTATAATGCTGAAGGGAAAGTCTGTTTTTTTCTAAAGAGCTCCAAGAGGCAAAACCTTCGTGATGTACCCGGCAAACAAACATGCTGCTTTCATGGCATCCCTGGTGTGGAGATGTGCGCTCGGTAGGTGTGCTGAGCACTAAAGTAACTGTTCCCCATCCTATTGCAAAAGCCTACAGTGTGCACGCGAGCTTGTACACGGACGTCGAGGTCCCAGTTTGGTGGTTCGGGTCCATTTTAACTAGTTCCACACTGCAGAACAATAATCTTTTCTGCATGAATCATCATGGACTGTTAAGTGTAATTCAGAACAGCAGAGAGGCATTTCTACCTTACAGACTTGGCAATGGACCAGTTCATACGTTATTTATGGTCAATTAAATCTGAGGACTTCCTTTCAGCTGATGATCAGCTTTATTTGAGTTTTTCTGACTTGATTAAAGGAAACATGCAACATTTATCTGCGGGTTTTGTTCGGCTGACTGCAGCCGACCACATTCATTTCCTCTCGAATAAGACCGATCAATATTTAATTGCCCTTCTCTTTTGTGTGAGATGTCTTAAGTTCACCCTCAAGTACATGGCAAGGACTTTTGTCTGGCAATAAGCCTTCCTCGCTCTCAAGTGAGGACCTGAAATATTAAAAGGTAGAGCAGTCAGTCAACTGATGCAAACGGTCTTCTACAGGATATCCTATGTGACAAGAACAAAAAGTGCAAGGTTAACTTATTTATAATTTTTACAATACAAATGGATAAATAAATAATAATTGGATACAGAGGATACTGTGTACTAATTAAGGACAATTTAAATATGTTAAAATAATTGCTAAAAGAGCAACATTCAGGCTGCATTGTGAGCTATAAGCATGCAACCTCAAAAATAAAATTCTCCTGTGTTGTTTGTGAGGCTGCTCCGTCTGAAAAAAAGCAATGACATCTAACTACAACAGCAATCCAAGTAACAACCTTGTGATCAATACAGCACATATAGCAGCTGAGGGGGAAAGGGGTGAGGTGAGGCGTATGTGCCAGTTGGGGGGGGAGGGGGGCAATTTCACTTTAATGGACATGTTTTTTTGAAAAACATAATGGCTTGCAAGGAGAACAGAGAAAAGGCATTTTTGGTCGAATCTCCACAGAATCAGAGCTCAAGCAGCATTATGTTGTTTGCTGAGTCCTCCCATGTCCACCATTTTCACTGTGTCACCTTCTGACCTCAAAGCTTGCACGCTTAAAACTGTCTGACAAAAACACTTGACCCCTACCCTCTCGTTTTTCCTACTTCGGATAAGCTGTCAGAAAAAGCTATCTGACACTGTTCAGGGATGACCTATTGAATCGCTCTTGCAGGAAAACAGTCGCTCGGAGTTTATTTAAATAACCCCACCGCTGCGAGGACGGCACATTACAAGAACTGAGTATTCTCTCTCCCATAGGAAGTTTTTGTAGACATCGCCTCAATGTTGGCTGTTGCCTCAGGAATTTGTTAAATCTCATGAATGAGTAGGCCTTTATTTTCATGTGCTGATAAGTGACGGCTGCATCGTGCAGCGGTATAAAAGAGATTTTTTTTTTTTCTCTTGGGAGACTGTAGTCTTGCCTGAGCTGTGGTAAAGCTGCACTGGAAATCCCTGCTATGCTGATGAGGGTTTTAAAAGGAATAGCTCATATAATGGGGTGATCCTGGGTGACTTATCCAAATCCCTCACTCATCTTCTTTTATTGCTGTTCACTTTGTCCCCTGTGGCCGCTCCACACATGGTGGGTGAGCAACGCTAGAGAAATCCTCCGTGTACCGCCTGTTAATTTGATCTGCTCAGGTTGTGTCCCGATGGGATAGACAGCCACATGTTTGAGGGATGCCTTTGAAATTCAAGTTCATTAATAACCACAAAACTTGACAGATAAAGAAGTCTCCTGTTTGATATTTTATAGCCAGTCAAAGACATTCGAGGGTTGAATTATTAGCACCTTAGGGACAATTGGAAGGTATGACGGAAAATCACATTTGTATACAGTGCTACTAGTGTGCAACAGCAAATCTGTTTTCAAGAACATGTTGTGTTGCCATAGTCAAACCAGAGACGTTATAAAACAGGAGACGAACCACATGAAGCATTTTGAATAGAAATGTCTGTAACGCCAGTGGCGGTTGTACAACACATATCCCACCCCTTCTTCCCAAAAGTCAATCTTCTGCTTTATCACAGCTGATCTGAGAAACCAATCAGCCGATCACTTTGTTGCACTGACATGAGCGCCCAGCTTTTACAACAGTTTAAACCGATTTGGTGCGGCTGCAGACTGACTTCTGATCGGCCCGGAATAGGAGGTAATCACGTTAATGCACAGGATTACCAAGGAAGGTGAGGTTAATCAAACATTAGACCGACATCATGAAAGCAACCTGTGACTGCTGCATAGTAGTGCAAGTTTGCTCTGTTAGCTGATTTTCTATGGCACACTGCCAGGGAGTGTTGGTGTTTACACTGCTCGCAGCAGCTTTGGACCGCTGGGAGGGGGTTTTCTAGGTCCTGGGGCCAGAATGGGCACCAGAACTGGAGCTGGGCAAATGGGCAATACAACCAGGCTCAGCGGGCTTTGCAGGCATAATGATAGATGTGAACAGACCAAAGAGAACACTGACAAAGGAAACTAAGAAGTAAAAAAGAGACAGTGACCGAGCATGGGGCCAGAATCTCAGACTGGCTGTTTGGCTTCGCTTAATAAAAGGCTGCAGACAGATGCAGAGGTGGACCTGTTGCTGTTGAAAAGTAAGGAATATTAGCTGGCTTGCAAAGTTGTTTTGTGTTGTTGCACTTGTTTGATGTTCAGCTGTGTTAGCAAAGTTGTAAATAGTTTTTGATCATAAGCCAAGTCAGCTCATTTCGACAGAGGTTTAGCTGGCAGCATGTTCCAGCAAAGTGTTATTGTCTCTGGTTCACGTTGCGTTAGCTTGGCGTGCCGTTGCTGTTCCAACTTGTATGTGATGCTCGTGCACACTTTCACTGCTGCACTGCAAAAATGCCTGAGCATGCATGTGTACTTCAAGACACACATACTCAAGACGTAGCGTTGTTATGACTTGCCGAGTTTTGTTTGTTTTGTAGTTAGCAGCCATCATCACATTATATCTGACAAATTGTCACAGACACCTGGGATTTGTACTTACAACAGCTGCGTGGCACATGGAAACAGTTGGGGGCACCTAATTGCACAAAATACAAATTGCTACACTACATTATGTAATGTTGTGTTAAACTTGCATTTGTTTAAGTGCTCTGGTGGGATGAGCTGCCTCTGTTTTTAGTTTGGTAAGATGTTAGAGTCAGAAAACAATGTCTGGGTCAGAGTCGATCGGAGGCACAGTCCGGGCAGGTCTTTGCGGGATACAGGTGAGAAAAAAAACAACGTAGGGAGAGTGTGTATTTTCAGAGTAATGGGCCTTCAGAGCAATGGACGTTTGTTTTCTGGATAACGGGCTGTTGGACAAATGGACTTTGTTTCCAATGGGACAATTTTCAGACTATTGGGGTTTCAGAATAATAGCCCATTGCAACAATGGCATGGTACTGTACTATCCCTCTTCCAATAACAACATAAATGCCAGAAAGAAGTTCTGCACCATCATTCCTATGAAAAAAACGGTGCCTCTGATTCAGGTAACTTCAGTATTATGCTTCCAACGTAATTGGAAATGAATTTTAAGGTTTACAAATTGAAGTAATTTTTACCACAAACAGGACAAGCAAGGTAATTTAAAAGTAATTTCTGGGAACAGTGTTGCTCCAGGTGACACAGCGACACATCAAAATTATTCTCGTCTCCATTTCTGCTGCTAAACTGCGTCGGGCCTTTGCATCTATGACAATGCGTGTCCGTCTTTAATTGGCGAGCTGACTCATTTCTTGGATCCCAATTTAATATTTTTGCAAGTCAGATCCTCAAAGATTAAATATTCATTTCGGTGACAGCAAATAGTTTGGGATGACAGACACACAGTTAATGTTCTGAGCCTGATTGTTATGTTTGGTGTAATTAGACTTTTGCAGGCATTTATCAGCGTGAGATGGTGTTTCTTTGTATCTCATTATATGCTGTAATTTCATGAATTAATCATTTTTGCAACATATCTGCCCGATCCAATTACATTGTTCTTTGCATGACCGCTATTCAATTTCTCATCCTGGCATACCTCTTACTCAACTTTGAAATTAGGCGCACAATCTTTAATGGCGATTCAGCTGCTAAATAGAGGACAATTATAACACCTTAATAGTATTAATCAGGTTTGTCAGGTATTCGCTACCACCTTCATTGCGAATTATTGCATGTAAACACGCTATTAAAGTAAACAGGGTTGGCAGAGTAAGTGTTCGTAAGTGGCCTTTCCTTTTGCGTTCACAGTGTTTTAGTGGTAGATTTGTGCGTTCTAAAAAGTATTTAGAGAAGCACGTGTTTTTAACATTTTTGATCCTTTAGATAGATAAATGTCAGCAACGTTAGCTAGCTACATGCCAACGTTAGGTATTTAACACTCAGGGAGTTTTATGTTGAAACTTCTGTCAAGCGTTTTTTATGTTTCACTACTGAAACAGCACTAACTTAAAAGTAAAAAATAAACTTATCCAATTTTTTTAAACATCACTTTAAAAACATTAAAAAGATCTTTTAAAAAAAACAACAATGGAAACATTTGCAAAAATCATTTTAGTAATGATTTTGTGTTTTGCATTGCTGAAGATGTTCTGACATTTTTTGTCTGGCATGTTAAAAAACAGATTTGCAGCATTTATAAGTTGCACATTTACATGGGTCTTTGAGCTGGTTGGTTATGGGGCAGCGCGTTTGTATTGATTACTGTTGTGTTCAAGTCAATGGCAGCCACCAATCCATCATGTGATGTGTTTCTGCTTGAAAATGTTGACCTCAGCAAGCAAGGACAAAAAAAAAGTAACATTTATTGCATTGCACTGGAAAAGGAGGGGAATAAACAAAGACTGCTTCACTTTTAATGACACATGCAGTATATATCTAAAACAGGCTTTGCTGCTGTAATGTTAGCAATACTGCTCCTGGCAAAAGTGCTGAGTTGTCTTGTTCTTTTACTTTTTTTTTTGTGTGCCATCATTAAGGGTATTGGGCTTATTATATAATTCCCCCCCCCCCAAAAAAAAGCTGCAGTGGAATTAATACAAAGGTAACATGATGAAAGGTCCCAGTCCAGTCATTTCAGCTGGGTGAAATTCAAACATCATATTCAGCAAACACCAAAAGTGAGTTAAAGTGAAACCAAAAAGTTTCTATTTGGGGAATAACATGAGACCAAGAGAGACTGAATGTTACCTAATGATGGCTGTTCAAACTTGAATATTCATCGTGGGTTTATATGTGGAACATTGTTATCTTTATCCCTGAATTAAATGCAAACATAACTGAAGTCGTGAGGAAGATGTCCCTTCGAGGAAGATTTAAATTTAAAATCTAACCCCGAACTGGTTAGTTAAATTAATTCAGCTTAAGTCTGCCATGCACAAATATCAAATGACTTTGCTCAGTTTCTGCTTCACTGAGTGTGTGTTTGTGAGCTTGAGTGTATGCCAGGGCATGCAAATGCCAGTGTGTGTGTGTGTCTCACTGTGCGTGTGTTGTCTTACAAGAGGCCTTTATTTTATAAGAGGTATTTTGGAGCTGGATCCGAGAATTTCTCAGAGGGAAGATGACCGGCCATGTCTGTGATGATAGAGATGTTTGTGTGTAAATAAATCCGTAAAGGTCAAAACCTCCTCCACTCCAGAACCACAATTAGAGCTAGTCCTGAACTCCGGGGTCTCTTGAGTACCAGGGCAGCGTGACTCTGACCTCCACCCCCCTGTTTCCCACCAGCGGAGATGCTCCGAGTGGGTGGCACATTCAATGGGATGCTCTCACACTGTTTACCATTTTTCATACAGCACAGAGGCAAACTGGGAGCGATGCTGACATATGCAGCGGGATTCTCTTCTGCTGTTCGAGCCTCGCTGACACATCCTGTATATGAGTCATGCTTTTCCTGATAGTTACTTTGCGGAGTTTTAGCACATACTCAGGTGTTATTAGATGTGAAACCTGTTCAATATTTAAAAACCCTCTACAACACGCCGGGATCTGGCTGACAAATATGCGAGTGATGAATAATTGAATAGACACAATTTACAAAGACTAGCCACAGCAGAGGTTATGATGCTCTCTATTTGTGGCATCCCTCCGATGTGAGGGCGAGAGGGAAACTGAGAACAGGGGCTGTGCATGAGTGCTCATGTTATATTGTGCGCACATGCTTTAAAATATGTGCTTACATATGCCTGCGGGAAAGATAAATGTCTTCAACTGTACGGCGGGGCATCAAGGGCACGGAGGCATTGCTGCTGTTTGCTGCGAAGGCAATTCCACAAAGTGCTTGTATCATGCAACTGCGATATGGCGTTTTGTGTCTGAATGAATATTGATGAAAGCTGAAAGCCGGGTGCTGCTTTGTTATCCAGATACCCACTGTTTTATTTTCACTTTTTCTTATTTGTTATGAGGTGGAGTGATAAGACTGCTTCAGACTTGGGTAATCGTTGTTTATCACAGTGATGACGCAGCAAAACATTTTTCAAGGTGAAATGCAGATTGCAAAACGTTGTTTATCACAGCAGGGGAGGAAGCTCTGCCAGATAGACACTCCTAACCTGTAAAATCTATATTTGTCTCATAACAAGCCAAGATATCTTGCTTGGAAAGGTTTACTGTAAAACGAATCTAAATGATGGAGGGAGTCGCGGGGCCAGTAGATTTATAAGAGAGAGGGACAGAGACAGGGTGGTAGAGGAGAGAGAGAGAGAGATCCTCTTATCTCTTCTCATGTCATTGATTTATTCACACATGGAAATGGGGACAAAACAGTATTTCATCAGAGTGATTAAAGCTCTAGCGAAGGATTGAGCTCCTGTGTCTTCTTCTTTGCATATTCATTCGCTTTCACATTGAAAGAATAATTACACATTGATTATCCATGTCTGACACCGGGGTCCGATCGTTACTTCGTGAGAATCTCTTGAAGCCCACCAGTGTCCGCAGACCACGAGAGACAATTATGTCCTTATCAGAAGACAGATGGTTTGTGATGCATTACATGTTGAAGATTGTAATAAAGATTCCTTAATGAATATTCAGTGGTGATTAATTCTTAAGTTTACATTCAGCAAAGCAGCCAAGTCACCAGGAAAAAATGTCGGCAGTCAACGTTTCAGCAAACCACTGCTGAAGACCTGACCTTCATATGAGGAGGTGGAGGGGATGATGGTTAAGTTACAGGTTGTCAAGGCAGTGACCACAGTTCAGGAATCACTTTTCAGGAGTGAAGACACTGGATATTCTTGACGAGGGTATTACAATATTTAAAAGCGTAATAACACTGGATACTTAAAGGAGAAATCTGGTCATCTCCAGCCATGTTATTGGCAACCAAAACAGGTATTTTAAGCCAAACCATGAATGTTTGTTGTGCCTAAACCTAACCAGAGCATAAGCACAGCGTTGTTACAAGGAATGAATAAAAAAATTTAACCTAAACAAATATAAAGTTGCAACATAAAGAAACGCAAAGCTTTAAATCATCCGTCAGTTTGCAGAAGCGTACTTAGCTCACATTTATTCTGGCAATGACTTTGAAGTGACAGGGGGGAAGGCTGTCAAGCCAGTGACCGCAGTTCAAGACTGCGTTTTAACATTTGCGTTGACACCGCTGGATATATTTGATAAATGTCCAGTGGTGACATTTGTCGCCATCAGGAGACCTTGGGACAAGTTTCAGCTATGCTTTTGGGCACCAGAACAGGTATGTTCAGCCAAAACTTGATCTTTTCCTAACCCTAACCAAGAAGTTCTTGTGCCTAAACCTTATTAGAGCATAAGTTGTCACAACATTAAATAGAAATTTTCTCAACATTTCTTAACCATGGAGTCTGACTTTACTTCATTTACATGTTAGTTAACAAGTTAGTCATTTGTCAATCAAATCATGTGGATGAACAATGAGAATTGTGACAGCAGTAAAGTAAAAATCAAGCAGAATCTAAATGTAAATGAATAAAGCAGCATTTAGTGTTTTGAATAGCCTGGGTATACATTTCACGGTCTTCAAGGCGAGGTAAGGCATGCTGCAACCTTACACTGATGTAAAATGCAAACTTCTGACACTGGTCACACTTCAGGCACTTGCAATTAAAAAGTTGTTTATCACAGCTCCCAGTCATTGTATTGAAAAGCATAGCAATGAGCTGCGAAGCTTTAATCAGACTTAGGCAGTGCTAAGAATTAAACTATCCGGGTGAAAGATGATAGCCACTGCTGCTTTTTACTATTAGCTTCACGACACCCGCTGAGCTCCACTGAATAATTAAAAGGTTTATTAATTACTCTGAAACACACAACACATCAGCTGTATGGGAAAGATTTCACCTGTGATGTAATTCAGGGTCATGAGGTAAAGATGCCTTGGCAAAGAAAGCTTAATGATTTGCAGTTAACTGTTCTAAGAGCCTGTACAATGTTTAAAGAATGTGTATGGTGATAAAAAGAGTTTATGGTCTCAATCTTTAGTTTCAAGTCTTCTTCAATGCAACATGATTTTCATTTTGTAAATTATGGTCCCGCGTGGTGTGGCTAACTTGTGAAACTTGCTACCTGGCATGTCCTCGGGTTCCCAGTCAGATCCAGTCAGGATATCCTCCATAGATCTACCAAGAATAAACCAAGATGGCAACAACTAGTGTCTGTCCATCAAATATGAAGCTACAACTAGCAGCCACTTAGCTTAGCATAAAGACTGGAAGCAGGGGGAAACAGCTAGCCTTGCTTTTGTTTAGGGAAAACTGCTATAATAATTTGTCAGGTTTACAGATAGAAGGCATTTTTTGTGCATGTTTTCCTTTGTCTTGAGTCTTTATGCTAAGCTAGGCTAACTGTCTCCTGACTGTAACATCATATTCAACGAGGGATACTGATTTCTTGTCTGACTCCCCGCCAGAAAGCAAATAAGCGTATTTCCCAAAGCATAAAACTTTTTAATAAGACTATTGCCCTTGCATTTACCCTGTTTACCCAAATATTCTTAAACGATTAACTTTCCAGCCTTTAATGTTACTGTCTTTATCTCAGTTTACATACACTTTTATCTGCAAAGCTCTAATTTGCAGTGTTCCTAGTTTCCCTTTCTTTTGTCAAGGACATACATGTCATTTGAAATGTGTGTGTGTGATGCCAAAGTCACCCAATTGCATTCATTTTGTTTATACCCCTTCATTTGAGGATCTATTTTTAGTCAGTGCCGCCTCACTTTGTCATGGCACTCAGCAGGGTTTTTCTCTCAGCCAATATTCTTCATTACTTCCCTCCCCCCTGCTGTTTTCACCCTCCAGATATCTCTTTCTCATCTTACCTGGCTTGCCTCGTATTCCTCAACACGTCCTCTTTCCTTGCACAGCTCTCACCTGCACTCCTTCGAGCTACAACAGAATGAGTGAGCATGCAGTCATTGACAGCTTAAACTCCAGACAAAACCGCAAGTTACTGACTTTCATTTCAAAAAAGGAGTTGTTGTATTTTCCAGTCGCATAAGGAAAAAAAAAGCTGTGTGCAAAGCATCTTTTGAAAATCAAGTAAACCTCAGTGATAGTTAACGGCGTGACTGGTGGTTTGCAATGCATTTCAGCAGGAAGTGTCTGCACATATGGTCATACATCATGCTGTTAACCATGTGTTTAAAAAAAACAGTGGCACTTTTATGACAGTGTAAATGTTTAAGGCTTTTGAGCTGCTGTTACATTAAAGAGCCTACAGCAGCCTTTAGTTTAGCTCACATCTGTATTTGTTGAATATGAAATAAATGCATCCTGTGTGAAGAATCAGGTTTGCATAACAAAAAAAAATATTCCGCTGTGCTTCACTTCGAGCAGCATCTTTTACAGACGCATAAATATCAAAATTGTTCTGCCTTTTTTTCTAGCTGTCAGAGGAAAATGCCAAAACTACCATGAAATGAGATACAAAGGTTAGAGTCAAAGAGAGCACTTAACCACACACGAACCACACACATGCACAAACCTCTCTCTGCTATATTTAATTCATGCTGACGGAACAAACTGTCCAAATGATGATGCACTTTGTTTATTTATGTGTCCTTTGAAAGAAAAAGAACAAAACTGGATGTGACACGGTTACAGCTCTTTCATCTACAATCAGATAACGCCAGATGTTGTGGGTTGTGGTTGTGTGCCATATGCCAGCTGAAAGTTTTGATCTTATCTACCTTAATGCACAGTGGAGTCCGTGATGCATTTATTCCGTATTAATCCAACTACAATAGCGCAGCAGCTGGATTTAAGATGATACTCAAAACGGATTAAAGTTGGAAAGTAAATCACAGCAAAAGTTCTGACCCTGAGCAGTGCTGCAGCATCTGAAAAATAAATGCCAGAGCAACGCCTGTACTCAGAATGAACTTCAGCATGGACATGCCTCTTCTCACAGGCCACTCACAGTGTTACTCATGTAATGGGTTTAAGCCATGCGGTGACAAGTTAGCTGATGGATGAGGTGATTATATCCCTCTTTTGCTTCACTCGAGGACAGTCCCCAGTTCCTAATTGGTAAGAGAGCAGACGACAAGGGAAAAGACGTCTCCCTCTCTGTCTCTCCTCCTCCCCTGCGTCCATCCCTTACTACATCCCCAGTTCCCAGTCATTTAACTAATCTTGTTTTATCCCCTTGTCGACAGGCGCAAGACTCGGGCACTAAAATGGAGTGTAGTGTAGATAACTTGCATGGCAGGGCCACAGTAATTTAATGGGAACAGATGTTTCCCCTGCTAGAGTGACAGCAGATCCTTCTCCAGCTCCCTGAAGGGAGGAGCGGACACATTACAGATGGTTGTTGTGCCCGTGGTCATCATTACGAAGACCCAGGTTTAGACCATGTGTTCCGATCCCGTGGAAGATATGAAGGCAGTGATGGTCAAAAGAGCCTCAGGATTAAAAATGACTTTGAAGGTCTTAAACCTTGAAACAGAAGCAATGATGCAAAAGTGTGAGAGATGGAAGCAAGAGTGAGTGATAGATGTAAACACAGTTTGTGAGTTTGTTTTTGTGGGCGTCCTTGAACTGATTTTTTCTGTTTGTACTGTATGTGTGTGTGTGTGGGGGCATTCCTGTATTTGTGTATGACAGTATGTGTGGGCATTTGAGACACAGTCTGTACGATCTCATCACCAGAGACGGCCTCCACAGACAGTGAGGCAGCAGACACTGATCGACCCGGGCGCTGCACAACAAACAGAGGCAACAACAAAACGCATTAACACTCCCATAGAGAGAGAGAAGTGCCTGAAATGTATTCCTCGCTGGCTTTTTTTCTCTCTGTCTTTTCACAGTCGAAAAGATGAATCCCTCTCCATAACACACTCAAATTGAATTCTTGCCTTTTGTGTCATGCAAAAATGGGAAAACATTTCATCAAGTCTTTGCCTTGCATCATGCTTGTAATTCAAGTTGTCAGCTGTGCTCAGTAGGTCAACATCTCACGGCATTTTCCTGGCTGCAGCACTTCCATTCATAGTTTTTTTTTCTCCCGTCACTATGTTAAGAAAAATGTTAGGGTTGGGAAAATTGAAATTTTTGATGAAAGCTGCAAATAAATATTTGACTTTTTCTTTTCACTGTTTCCCTATGAATGCCCTGTCCAAAAATATTTCTGACCGATGCACTTCCTCTTCGATTCAAGCTTTAACAAATGGAAATAAAGTGTAATTTACGAGCAATCTGAGACTACAACGTTGAGGAAAATGCTTAACTTAAAAGCAGAGATACTGCAAGTTGTTTGAGAGACATGTTAGAAGTGGACTTGCACTTTAAAGCAACACTTATCAAATACAAAAAAATTGCGTTTACTGTATATCCTGTGGCTCCTGCTGAGCATAGAAGTTCCAAATCAAACATCCACTCGAGCCTTTTGTTTTGATAGTCCTGCCAGTTCATTCTGCTCCGATATTTCCCGGTGATTGCACATCCTAACAGTTCCGCTGAAAGGTAATCCATTCAAGTAAACAGTGATTTTGGCAATCACTCCCTGTGCCTCCATCCCCAACCCCGCTGCAGAAATGCATTTTATGATACAATCTATCCACATTGTACAAACGGAGACTGGGGATTTTATTGGTATGTACTGTGAACGCTGTGTTTTGCTCCGCATCTTCCATGTGTGTATTTTGTCTTGTATTTCTTACCATTTCTTTACGGTTCAGCGACTCATATCTTACGGGCCAATAGTTCTCATTGAGTTTCAGAGTGTTAAGATTGCTCTCGAGGGATGCTTTTGGATTTCTGCATCTTGTTGGCTTGGTATATTTCATATTACGGCAAGTTAAAATATGCAAATGATGCATTATCTTATTATATATGCACTAATTTGCTTAAATTTTCAGAACAGAAATCTGAACATTAAATAAAGCCAGGTTCAAAATTCTTGTTGGATTTGGTTGATATATTAGAGTCAAAGGTTTTTTCTGAGGCAGTTTTGGACACCTCTTTTTTTAAATCACTCCATAATTCAGAAAATACTGTCTAAAAATCTATTTTTGCCATGTTTTAGGAATAAAATGTTACATAACTCAGGCTTTGAATGATGAGGTTTTTAAAAGACGTATGTAGATTGTAGATGGGAGTACGACTGGAAGGTTTGGTTTATGTAAGTGCTATTTAAGGAAGAATTCTGGCTCAGAATATGAGAATAAACTTATTTTAATAAAATGGCCTTAAAAGATATGCATTGTAAAATTCCCCAAAATATAAAAGGTTTAGTTGATATCACAATGAAACTTCCCTAGCTGATTACTTTAAAGCAATTATTTTTTGTATTGCAAGTTTTCAAAAATGTTATATTTAAAAAAGCAAATTTGGCTATTTAATCAAATATACACCAATTTGTATACATTTTCAGAACACAAATATCAACTAAAATAAACACTTTAATGTATATTTTCATTGTTTTCTTTCCAATAGTTTGAAAATAAAAGATTATAGAAGCAAAATAGGGAAAAATCTTTTAGACGAGTGCATGAAAAACAATGTTTTTACCTGCCAAATAAAAGCTTATGTCTGTCGTTCATGATGTTATAGCCATTAGTTATTGTGAATAGCCACAGTTTATTCATTCGTATGTATCTCTAATCAAACTGAGGTTAAAAAAACACATTCTCGTGTTAATATTACGTGACTACTACCATTATTTATTCATGACACTGGACATTACATTCAGCCATATTTCAACATATACAAAGGCAATTCATAGACATCCTTTTTTCCATGTTGCTGAAAGGCGAGCACAATGGGACCACCATAAACTCCCAGTGATAACTGACACATCCAACGTCAAAAATGCGCCATACTGATTGTACAGTATGTTCTCAATCCAATAGGCAAAAATGCAATTTATGTGCATATTTAATGCAAAATCACTCCTGGTTTTGGGAAAGAAAAGCTGTCATATTCGTAAGAGGATGTGCCAATTGGAAAGGTCACAACTGTCTATAGAGAACAAATGAGGCCGGTAATCGTTTTTCCTGCCAGCCTTCTACAGGCACATAAAAGACCAGGTGCTTGTCTGAATCTTGATGATCCCCTCTAAGTGAAATCATTGACGCGCATCCAGCTCAATTAAGCAGCGACTATGGTGAGCATGGAATGATCACATTCGGTAGTAGACAGTGAAAAAAGTCACACTGCGCGATGACAGCATCATGAGGAGAAGTTAAATTATTGGTTATGATTGGCTGTAAAGTGACTAACAACTCTGCGAGGAATTGTGGTGTTAAGAGAACTCTTTAAATCCTGTTTCAAAACAACTTTTTCACCCACAAAAGCCAGCAACCAAAGTGCCTCTGACATTTAGTATACCTCTGTGAGAACTCCTGGGCTGTTAAAATGGTGTGTACCGTTACACCTCAAGGTCGTGTATGGCACTGGGCGAGGGAGGATTACGGGCTCTAATGGACAGTGCTTGACTTTAATGAAGAGCCCTGATGAGGAGACAGATTGGTCCCCATCGACAGATCAGCTGCTGCCATTTCCATTTTCATGGGTGCCTAGAAGCATCATGGGAGGAATTTCACGGCTGGTTGCTGATCCCTGTGGGTCAAATCTGCCTTTACACATACAGTATATACACGTGTGTGTTTGTTTTAACCTGTCCTCAAACATAACACCTGAATACATAGACTGCCAATGATTTCTAAAAATGACCTATGACATATATGTCCATTCCCAAAAAGACATATACAGTATGACTGTTCCCAAAATGACATAGATGACTGTTCCCAAAACAACATATATGTCCATTCCCAAAAAGACACATATAGACATGTATGATCGTTCCCATAACTAAACTGTATGACTGTTCCCAAAATGACACGTATAACCGCTCCCAGAATGACTTGTATGACTGTTCCCAAAACGACATATATGTCCATTCCCAAAAAGACATATACAGTATGACCGTTCCCAAACAGACACTTATGACTGTTCCCAAAATGACATAGATGACTGTTCCCAAAACAACATATATGTCCATTCCCAAAAAGACACATATAGACATGTATGATCGTTCCCATAACTAAACTGTATGACTGTTCCCAAAACGACATATATGTCCATTCCCAAAACGACACGTATGACTGTTCCCAAAACATGTTTGATTCCTAAACGACATGTATGACTGTTCCCAAAATGACATGTATGACTGTTCCCAAAACAACATACTGTTTATGAACATTCCCTAAACGACATATATGACAGTTGGCGAGTAGCAGCAACTGGTACTGGGTAAAAGTCTGGGTGTTGGACCCTGCCGTCCACCCAAACTTCCCTCATTTGCATACTTCATCGTCTTTATACTACGTCACATGACATGAGGGAACCGGGAGTGCAGAAATGCTAACTTATTTCCACGTTTTAGGACTCATTCCTGTGGCACTCTATGACTATGACCACTGGAGGTCGCCGCCTAACAATAAACCTGAAACATGTGTTGTTATATTACTATATGCATGCACAGGCGACCCTTTTTTCCAGGCGATATCGGCATTCTTTGTGTATATACTTCCGCAGCGTATTGTGTTTTACAGTATGCCAACTCAGACTGATCCATTTCAGATACAACAGAGAGTTCAGCCTGATTCTCCTCACCGAGTCCCTATTCACACTCCTCCATGACGCTAATCTCTAACATGTGTTACATTCAGGCACACAATGTACTGTAAATGGATTTCAGGCTGTAAGTCAGGCAGCCTTACGCACATGCGGCTTATAAGAAGAGTAATCAAAAAGCTGTTAGGACTTCCTGATTAGAAAAAAAGCTTCTGACACAGCTTTTTTTTTTGTAGTCTGCAGGGCAACCAGGAACGTGAATTGGATTGTGGTGTGAGTCCGTGATACTTAATCATTTTCTTATCAGCGGTTGCTGTCAGAGCCCAGCTAAGGAATGACCCCAAAAGAAAGAGGAGAAATGAAGGACGGAGGGCGCCACATGCTAGCCGGTCGTCTCCATTGAGCTCAGTGACAGACACACCTGCCTATTGACACCAGTGCTTTATTTCACCTGAAATCCCCTCCTGATACCCACTCTGTGAAGGTTAATGGGGGATAAAACATTTTGTCATAAAGCTCACGGCGGTACCTTTTCTCTAGGTCTGGTATTAGAGCCAACAGGCAGGACAGAAAGGAAAAATTTATATCACCGCCAGCGGTCACTAGTGAACAACTTGTCATCATGGCCTATTTCAGAACAAAATACCCGCTAGTGCCAAGCTGTGGATGCTTCAAGTACAAGGGCACAGCTTAAGATATGTAGTGTGGGTTTGTCATTGGTTGCAGACAGAATACTTCTGCTCTGCGCTGAGAAATAATACATCAAGTCAGCGTCATCAATCACTGCATTGTAGTAGATGTGAGGAAAAGGAACACAGGAACTGTCTTATTAAATGCTAAAACCCACTTGAAGGATTCCCTGCGTCAGATGTGATAACATGAAGTGATGAAGGTCGGACTGGATTGTTCTTTGGGACAGAAGTCTATTTGACGTGCAGGTGGAAAACCTGCTTCCCTTAAAGCCTCCGCAGCCTTGAGGAAAGGAATGTACCTACGACATAGTGCCGCATTGTTCATTCAAGAAACCCCCTTTTGTTAAAACCTCAGTGCTGTTTCACTGAAGTCAGCAAGTTTTAATATTACCTGCAAAAAAGGAAGAACAAATTAATAAATAAAGAAGTTATGAGTCACTGAGGACTAGAGCAATCAGCTACAGTATTGACACACCATTGCCACTTGTCATTTGGAATTGATGTTTGCATATTGCACAAAGCGCTGCAGATTTAAATCTCAAACAGTAAAAATATAATTATTGTTGCCACACTGATAAAGACAAATATGCTCTTTCAAGATGCTACATTTTAAAAGATCATTTCTTTTCTCTCTTTTTTTTCTTTTACAGCAGGCTTAAGTGTTTCTTTAATGGCAATTAACTTCAGCTGGGCGAGCAATCCGCATGATTCACTCACAATGCGTTTTGGATAATTGGAGCCGAGCATGACGCTTGGATCTCTTTTGACTTCAATACGGAGTGAAACTAAAATAATTCAATTATATGATGAGGTAAATTAGGTAAGTGAAACTCGCACACATACATGCACACACACAGGAAACCCTATGAATCACTAAGCAGTGAACAGCAGTAGAAGATGTTTGTGGAGAATTTATAGAGCAACACTGCCCCCAGCTGAAATCTGGTGTGTGCTACTGGAGTGCATGCTGTAAAGAGAAGTGAAAGGAAATTGTTCATATGTAACAGACCCTAACACACTGCTTCGTTGCAGACATACGGTCGTAGAAATGTCCCCTTTAAATTATTTCAGAGGTACCCTGCAGATGACTGGAATTAGCTGATAACTGATCAGTCATACAGCAAATGACCCACAGATTCTGCTATAAACACTGTAGGGTGATAGAGAGATGTCACATATCATGTTTGCAACTTTTGCCATTTTTTGCAACAGTATACATCCTTTCAATACCAGTCGCCATATCTGTGTGACCCACCTCTGTACATAAACATTACAAAAACGATACATACATTTCAGACAGGCTTCTTGCTGCACAAACCTTTCTCAGAGTTGGACGGTAAAGTTGACGGCACCTCTTGGCTGATACTGGTGTGATATTTATCACTCGCTGCGGATGGCTGCGTAGCCTAATGTTCACTCACAATTCAATGCAGTAGAGCAATGTTTTTCAATCCTGTTCATGGGGGACCCCTGCCCTGCATGTTGTAGATTGCCCTGCTCCAATACACCTGATTCTAATGATCAGCCCTTCATCAAGCCCTGCTGAAGCCTGATAACGACCCATTTATGTGAATCAGGTGTGTTGGAGCAGTTAAACATCTGAACATGCAGAGTAGGGCTAGATTGAAAAACACTGCAATAGAGCATTGTTACAAAGTTACTTTACAACATTATTGTCCAGCCAAGGCCGGACAATCAACAATCAGCATAGGCTGCAAACTCCAAAACTCTAATTGTCAACTGACTCCTGACGATAAAATATGTGATAAAATTAAAACAATTTTAGTTGTCTCACAGCCTGAGGAAAGAAGCTGCTTTGTAGTATGGTGGTACGGCATTAAACATAGTTTACGATGTGAATGAAAGTTCCTCGTAGCCCCTTTAAGTAACTACTAAAAATTGACCGATGCTTACAAAACACAAAGTCATCTGAACATAACACCATGACCACCATGACCCTGCTGCCCAGGTAACATGGACTGAGACTTGTTGTTTTCCCGCTAACTCTGTGTAACAGACACTTATAAAGTGGGCTTTGTCTCAAATATTCTGAGTTCACCAAGCAAGTTTCATTGTGGTCCTGACTTTTATTGAATATTTTATTCGAGAGGCTCAGCTTTGTTTTCAATTTTACATGGAGCCTTTTAAACTGTGCCAACTATCCTACACACTCCGCTTTCTTTCTTTTTCCACAGTCATCCACCCATGAGGCTCTGGGCCACATTAAAAGAAAATTCAAACTCTGTTATTGTCAATTGCCTCGATCCAAGTCTATGTGTCTGAGACTATTTCTACTTTGGAAAGATGTTTGCAGTATAAATGCTTTTAAGTGAAATGAGTTGTTGGGATCGTTGTTATCACTGATTAATGACTCATAATTGCACATTCTGCAAAATCATAGTTAAACAGCAAAAAACTGAAGAAATATATTTTTCCTCTTTCTTCTTAGTGATTTTCAGTGAGAGTATTCAGAGTTCCTTTTGGGACTTACAAGTGCAGTCAGTAAATCCTTGACACTTTTAGTCAACTGTACTTAACAAAACCGCAAAAAGAAAAATGACGTTGTCTCCTGACTTCACAGCTTGTGAATAAATCTGCTGGCTGAATCCCTCAACTCAGATTTTGGAGACATTACATAAAACATTTGTAAATTACTTACTCCCACCTCCTGAATATATTTATCCCACAGCAGTCTGTTCCCCCTTACTGCAGATCCAATCAGAATAACTCCACCAACTCGATACAGCTTCCACAAGAGGTCATCAAAAGCAGCCCAGTTAAACTAAATGATTTGTTTTCATGTCTCTGTGAAGTCAATAAAATCCACAGAGGATTAACCCACATACTGTGTAAGACATCACATTTTTCTAACAGTAATAAACCGAGCACAAAGATGTATTCCTTGTGATACTCAGGAGCCTCTGCGCAGTTGAAATTTCCCTGTATGACTGCACATACTGGGAACAGAGGACCTTTTACACAGCTGCCCTTTAACAAAACTGCCCTCCAGTTTTCCCTGGGAGCTCATATTTCTGGCTCATGAGTCACACTTGCAAATGTCACTTACTGTGCACAAGTGTTTAATGGTAACAAAATGTGACTCTATACATTAGCTGTGGTGCAGCAGCAGAATAAAGACATGCTCTATAAAATGTACTACAATTTAAAGATTTAATATGTAACACTTCTGCATTAAAGTGTCAAAAAATAAAACTAAAATGACTAGACTTTTGGAATTCATTCTGCCATGAACATTTCTTCATGACTGATGTCGATAGATCTTAATTGGCAATTTTAATTTTTAACATTGAAGACAGAAACTTCCACGATCCCATATTACTTACTTCTTGAATGTGACCTCTTACATACTGTGCATTTAACATTCAACAAAGCAAATATATGAAATACATGTATTGTAGGCTATAATTTCCAACATTGCCAATCTTACACCAAGGCCTGATATTACATTTTACATTTTTTACCCTTGTATTGTCAACATTAAATGTCCATGATCTTAAAGGTCCCATATTATGCTAACATGTCACTTACAGCAGCTGTAATGTTCAAAAAACAAATAATTTTTCTCATACTGTATACATTCTGCAGCACCTTTATTCACCCTCTGTCTAAATGCTCTATTTTAGTGCCTGTCTCTTTAAGGCCTCTAGAAAAGGCAAGTCAGCTCTGATTGGTCGGCTCTCACAGGCCTGAGCAGGCATCACCCACCACGTTTCTGCATCTTGTGACATCAAAACCATATATAAGCTTTGACGGCTCATTTGAAGGCACAGTTACCGAATACAGGCTGTTTGAGCTTTTCCATACATTCACATTATTTATATCGCACCTAGACCTGTGTTATGTAAAAAAAAATAATGGGAAATCTCACTTTCTACAATATATAACCTTTAATATATAAAATTATCATCTTATTTTACTGTCTCTATATGTCAGCCCTGTGATGAAGTGGCGACTTTTCCAGTTTGTACCCCGCCGTCGCCCAAGGTCAGCTGGGATGGGCTCCAGCCCCGCTGTGACCCTGAAAAGCATAAACGGTTTCAGATGATGGATGGATGGATGGATCTTATTTTACTGTTTGCTCTCGTATTTACAACTCTCTGTGAGCACATGAAGGCAGCATGACAGGTTCATCATTGCCAGCAGATGGCTCTACTACTTACATTTATGGTCTGAGTAGTAAAACCTTTGACCAGGTCTATTTCTTTTACTGTTAAGTCCAGCCTTTTAGTTATTTGATACACTTCCATAAAAAAAGAAAAGAAAAACTTGAAATAGCAGCTTTTTAGAAGAAAATATACATCAAAATGAAACCATCCTCCCATTATGGAACTCCGTGTTTGCTTAGTCTAACAGAAAAATATAATAATAATGAAAAAATAAACAGTTTTTGTTTGTTAAAATATGCCCCCTGAGTAAGCAAGTCTGTAGCATCATATGACATGAAAAACAGCATGCAGTCTAACAAGGTCAGTGTAATCCCCCAGAGGAACACTGCAGGAATGTTACAGCTTAAAGCCTCTCTTAATGCATTGAAGAAACGTCATATGCCAAAATGTCAACCGTAAAAAAATAAATAAATAACTATCATAGGGGAGTAGACAAAAACAAACTGAGCCCTTTCACGCGCAGGCCTGCCCTTTAACGTCCAGTGATGCAGGAATGTGAGGGATGCTGAGTGTCCACCTGATACACAGCTCTGCGCCCGGGGGAGGGTCTCCAGTCTCCACTCTGGCTGCCATAACAGCGCGCAGCTCAGGCAGGAAGGCAGGCGAGGAGGGGGGGAGCGCATCCTCAGAGAGACCTGCTGGAAACATGACCATCATCAGGGGGATACAGACGCATTTCTCCGGCTCCGGTCAGATCGGATGATTCGACAAACCTGCCGTGTTTTGCGTTATTCTCCAAAGGACATAAGAGAGGACGAGGCAGGCGTTGCAGGAGAGACCCGAGCCGACATCATCATCATCATCATCAGCCGCTGCGCCGTGTGAGGCGAGGTCACCGCAGATTACCACGGTAAGATGCGGGAGGGGGGTGAAAAAACAGCACTGCCGGGCTACCTTTCCATCTGCGTGTTTACGCGTAAACACCGACTCTTTTCTGTCGGCGCGCCGTCATTTTTCAGACATCTCCCCGGCTTTTTTCAGTGTAGTTGTGATGCATTCAGGCTCCGCGCATCTCCCCTTATAATTACACCTCGCTGCGTTTCGCTGAAATGCTTTTACATCAACAAAAAATCTCCAGAGGAGAGAAAACCAGATGCAGGCCACGGGGATTGGACATGATATTTATATTCAGACAGAGACAACAGGAGCTACAGTAAATATGGGTTAGTGGAGCAAACACACGCCCTGCGACCACCGGGATGCTCCATGTGATTATTTTTCCTCTGACCGATGATTGTTTTGTACAGTCATCTGATAAATGGTTGATTTCATATCAGATTTCAGACTGGGTTTTTGGGGAAAGGACGCATTGGATATGCAGCACAACCGGTCTAGACATAAAACGCAAGGGGGCGAGTACACGTAGTACACATATAGTAGACAGGCCTGATGCACACTCAGGCATACTGGCTGCTGTAGTTTACAAAAATGTGGGTTGTTTTGTATCATGTGTGTCAGTTTATCGTATTTGGATGCAGGGGCATTTCAAAATAAAAGACACACCTTAAAAACATCAAAATAATCTCCTACATTTTCCCTGTTTCTCATATGTGTTGCTGTCATGGTGGCACTAATGTGAAATACTGAGCCATGCATCTGGAACAAGTGAACACAAAAAGCTGTAATTGGTTAGTGCAGAGTCTGATTTTAAAGGAGCTCTATGTAACAATTTACACCACTTTTTTTATTGGCCACATGTGAGCGGGTTGTAATGTGGCCTGAAAAAAATCAGTCTGTCTCTCTGCAGTTGCCTGTGGGTGATTTGTTTAAGCTGTTGACTGTGGGTTTCTTTGTGAAGGACGTGGGTCGGATTTTACGTGACTGTCCAAAGGATGTGACTTGTGATGTGACGCTCTGCTAACAGAGAGCAACAGCAGCTAACGTTACGTCAGATATGGAGACTAATGACAGGCTTCCACCCCGACACAGGAGTCCCACAGAGCTCCTTTAATAACAATGAGATGATATGTAATTGTTGCCGTGTGAGAAGCTGATTGAAATGCCATGTGTTCATACATGAATTATAAATGTCCCTCATTCACCATAACCTCATTCACAATAACGTAACCTTCACTTCCCTCCCTGAATAAATGGCCTAATAACAGCTGATGTTAATTTTAGAATTACCTCAGATTCCTCATCTGTGTGGTCTGAACATCAGGCTACATAGCCCACATCTCCTCCACCTGGGGGATACATGCTCTATAGTTAGACACATGTTAATACAAAAATTAATTTCTTGATGATGACTTTTCAGTATCCTTAGGTGAGACTGATGCCGGTTATCTGAAATGCAATCCACGCTGGCCTGTTTTAAAAGCATGGCTGTGAGTGTGGGCAGTTTGTGTAAACTTTGACACATGAATGCGGGACACTGATATGACAACAGCCCCGAAGACATGAGTCACTGTTGAGTCAACGTGATCCACTTCTCTTGCTTTCAAACGACGCCCATCTGCTTGAAGGATCATCCGGAGGTTGCCATAGATGACAGTCATAAAACCTTCGTCTCTGTCAGGGATGAGATTGGTGTTGAACACCTGGGCTGAAAGAAGAATGGATAAAGAGCAAGGGGGAAGGATGAGGGAGTGGAGATGGAGGTGGGAGATAACCAGTGACTAATATCAGTGTCTGTGTGACTGCTTTATATGTTTGCTGTTTAGTTCAAGTGTCCTTTCTAATACAGTATCTTTACTCAAATATAATGTTGGCATGCTGCATTTTTGCAAACCATGGACGCGTTGAAAGTTCAGCTTTACATTTCTTTAGGTTCACTCTTCAGTTGTATCTTGCTAGTACAATGTGCCTATGCTCTGGTTTGGTTTAGGCACAATAACCACTTGGTTAGGGTTCGGTAAAGATCATGTTTGGGCCTAACACACCTGTTTTGGCCGCCACAAACACATCCGGAGATCGGACTTCTCGTCAAAACTATCCTGGTTTTGTTGCCGCAAACATGGCTGTAATTTGTCCTGAGGTCTCTGCCGTCACTGACTTGGCAACCTCTCTCTCCTGTAACTCCACCACCATCCCTTCTTCCTCCAAATATGACAGTCAGGTCATAAACATGCAATGTGAATGTGATATGACACGTTTTGTAGAAATGTAGAACATTTTATCCTGCCGACTGGGTCGTTCCATCCTGGAGTTTTGTTTCTAAAAAGATTTGTGACACTTCTCCTTGTTCACACTCAGTTCTGTGTGTTCTTGCGGGCTTATGGATTTGTTTAATAGCAGAAACGTTTCAGCCAGAGAGGATTTGTACAGCGTGGTAAAGCAAGTCATTTATCCAAACTGATTTATATTTTTAACATTTAATTATCTTGATCATGGTCGGTACATTAAGCCTCGTGGGCTAATCAGAGGTTGATTTAGCCATATAACATTTCATTAGGTTCCTGGGTAATCACCCCTCTTAATTGGCCGACTTTAACTGTCTGCCGTTTGTCACTGTTGCCTTCTTTGTCTGTTTTCTGCCACACGTTCTCCTGATTACCACTCAAACAAGAGGTGTGTCTGTCTGTAGCGTGTGCAGTGAGCAGTGTGAGTTGTTTGGTGGAACAAGTAGATAAGAGAACCTTAAATAACTTCTTGAAACACTGCAGCTGTTTTTGATTGGACTGCCCTCTGAAGGCCTCTGCAGGCTTGATTATGACAGAGTGTGCTGCGTGAAAATGACTGCGTTCCATATACATCCTCCCTCATAATCTTTAGGCACCACATTTTATAATCCGCCGCAACATCACAACCCAATTTAAAAAGTTTCTCGCACGCATTAACCTCCGACTCATGATCGTCTCTTGTTTATCATATTTCATAAGCGCAGCCGCTTGTCGTGCTAAGTCAGTGTTTCATCAGGAAACTTGTGGTGCAGCGTGCCGTGAGAAGAAGAAGTGCTTGTGTTGTCACTCTGTCTGATAAAGAGGGAAGAAAGTGACTGTTCATTTCAATGAGAGCTACTGCACTTCAACACAAAGAGCTGTTTCAGGATACACTCACAGTGAAGGAGACAAAGAAACCCGAATGTGGCCATATTAATTAGAAAGACAGTTCGGATTGGGCTGCTGTAGCACTCTTTGTTTGATTCACAGTTCCTACAGTTTTAACTCACTTACACTGAAGTCTACTGAAAGGAGAACTTGTTACCCTTGGTTGAGCTGCAGTGGCGGAGCTGTAATTGCACTGATTACTATCTCTTGTCCCTGGTTTCACCTACACTGTGCCCCAGAAGTGTCATTTTCAGAGTCCTCAAACTTGAGGCCGGAGATTACTCCACTCATCCTCTCATATGAGGTCATAAAACTAATGTTTCCCAGGCTATTTTCCCTCGGCGGTAGCGATTTATTTCAAATCATGGGTGTTTGAGGCTCAGGCTCTGACATGCTCGGTAGACCAGTCGCAGTTAAGGTTTAGGACTGGTGTGAATAGGAGGTCGTGTGAGGTCACAAAGTGGTAGATCTTTAAATTAACAGAGAAATCGCAATTATTTCAGCATTGGTATGTCTTTATCTCATTCTTTAAAGAGACTTATTTTCCTTTTTCAGTTTTTCCCTTCCCTTTAGTGTGTGATATGGTGCATGTAAAAGGTCTTGAAAGTTATAGAGCCCAAAGTCTGCGCCACTGGGAGATCCTCTTTCTCGCAGAAAACACTGCTCCTGAAGTGCCTGAAATGCGTCGTCAGGAGGCTTTCCTTGACATCACACCATGTCACCGTGTCAGACATTTGCATAATTTATGCATTGCAGCTAGTTTGGCATGTAAGAATTAAGCGGCAGATGTCTATCGGCAGCATTATGTTGAACGTAAGAGCTGTTCTGTGTTTTACTTTGATTAGCATCCAGCAGTTAGCTTGTTAAAACCATATAAATACTGTTTTAAAGCTTTAACGTTAGTGGCTGAGACTGATACGGATCATATTCCTTCTGTAACATGTGTTTTTGGTTGTGAAGTGGTTCTTGTGGTGATATTTACAGTCACAGTGGCGCTAACTGGGAGCTAAATACACTGACAGAGCCGACCGGAGACGGCAGTGCTGGCTCAGGCGTGTGTGAGCTGACCAATGAGGGCAGGGGTGGGCCTTAAAGAGACAGGAGCTTAAACAGAGACAGAGAGTAAACACAGAGTTGCAGCACTGGAGAGGGTAAGAAAACAGATTTTTTGAGCACCAAAGCATGTAAAGCTATTCTAGCAGTAACCTAATATAACCTGAAGATGAGCAAAATATGTCTCCTTTAAAAAGCAGCATTTTGTCTTGTTGTTCAGGCAATTTCACAGCAGACAACCTCGCAGATTGAACTGAATTAGCAAACATACAAATACTCACCACGGTCTGAAGTGTGAAATCTAATTTTCCCACCTGACTGACAAAATAATACAGACTCAGCTTGCTCTGCACATTGAGCATCATGAATGAAGCTTACTGCATGCATCTGCGCTCTCTGAAGACCTGCAGTAGTTTACCCCCATTATATAAGAAAACCGTTGATTCATCGTCACAGGAAACCACGTGCAACTCCGGGGTAGCAGCCATCAATATTGGATTTATGTGTCAGGAAGGCAGCGTGTGAATAGCATGAATGAACTCATTGAATATGTGGGGTGTTTGAATAGCATCCATGAGATTTTTTTTTTAGAATATTTTGCAGAGAAACGAGTGAGTAATGAAGAAAGACAACATCAGTGATAATTCTTTACTATGTGCTCAAAAGAGATACGTTTACTCCATAGCCGTGCTTAGCTACAGTGCTCAGTGTTGTCTGTTTGGGTATGAATTAATGATCGAACCACAGAGTGCTGGGTGATGACTGCACTCCCATAAAACTTTAATGGCCTGCATGTTTCCCCTCTTACTCAATGGGCTGAGCGGCACAGAAAGGAAGTGCTTGTGCCTGCAGTAATCGTATGCCGTGAGCGTGTCTCCTTCTTCTGTGACTGTGGACCGAATGTGCGGGGCTGAAAGGAGAACAATACTCCGTGTGAAAAGATGAAGATGGTTTCACAAAAGTCTCCCAAAAGACTTATAAGCAATTGAAATACAGTATGAATAACTTATAGCATATTTTATCCGATATTATAATTTAGCTCAGGCTTTTTAACATTAATCATAATATATTACCATTCAAAAAAAGCCTAGCCTAGTACTTCCAAGTGTGTTATTACTTGTTAACTATTAATAACTTCATATCATTGTTTGGTAGCTATCTTTTCTTAAGCCTGTCATGTAAAAACTAGCCTTGAGTTGAACCTTGGAGCTGAAAACGTGCTCAGATCCAAAGAAAAGAGCCACGGTTACTCTGCGACTCATCTTTGAGTGACAGATTCAGTAACAAGATTAATGTTTGAGGGCGAGGTCAAAGGTCACACGAGCTGTGTAGTGACATACTTACAGTTCTTTCTCAGTATACGTTGTCATTGAGTACATTTAAAGGAATAAATGCACCAGAGAGTCAACGTATAAAGATTGCAGCTACACGTCAGCATGTTGGAGACATCTCACTTTAAAGGAACACTTCATCAATTTTACACGTCAGTGTTGTCTGAATAGTCGCAGGGAGTGAAACACAGCTGGTTGTATAATGTTTTCTGTGGCTCAGGAGGAGCTCTCAAGTCTGAGAACATGGCATCACTTGAGCAATCTTTGCTTGGGTGTGGAGTTTAAAAGACGTGGGTGTTTACCAGGCAGGGCCTCTCTATAAAGGAGTTACATCATGGTAGTTGAAAGAGCCAGTGTTGTTGGACCTTGACTAGAGCTGAAGAGTAAAAACATTTTTTTTTTGCGATTTAATTTTGTGAAGACGTGGATATATGCAGTTATACAACAAATAGAAATGAACAGAGTAGGCATAGAAATGAAGACAAATTAACTGGCAAAGTAAACAAGGGAGGCTGCTTTGTAGATGAAACCATATGAGCAAAAGCATTGCCATGTGTCCATACGGCCATAAGTTTGTCTTTAAGGGACGTTAATGTAGTGAAGGAATGTTTAAAAGCCGCAATTTTTTGGATAAAGGTAAAATGTGTGACAAAAAGGCATCAAAATTAAGTACTGTTGTGCTGCAGCGATGGCATGTGCTGCAAAAAAAAACAAAAATCATCATTATTTTAAAGGTTTTTCAGTAAAAATGAAAATTGTGATGCAAAATTGATCATTGCCACTCATTATGACTCATATCATAATCATAATATCTGTCAAAATAATCACAATAAGGTTTTTGTTCTTACCACATTGTCCAGCCCTAACCTTGGCTCAAGCTAGAGGAGAACAGTCAGGATAACTGGGCCTCTGTTGCATTGATTTGGGCTTTTCTGTTTTGCATACTACGGTGGGTGTGATGTGAATGAAAATCCATAATCTGATGTAAATGACAGGCAAGTTGTGGAGCAGGGACCAGACTGCCTCAGAAATTGTGTTATCTCGTAGTTTTGCTGATCAAAGAAAGACTGCAGGTTTGAGCTGCCTGGTAGTCGGCAAAGCCTGTAAAATAGAGATTTGAGATTTTTGTAACACATTTCTCTTAATTTTTTAATGTGAGGACCAAAATCACCCCACAGAATTGGATAGAATGGCTGAATGAGACGTTTCTTGAATCCTTACAGTCTAGTGATTATCTACGTTTTTTAATTTTGTGCCTGTGATGTCTTTAGTTGTCACAGTTCTAATAATTCAGATGATCAAGAAAAAAAAGTCTGAATTCTCTGATTTCAGCTTCTTGAATGTGAATTTTTCTGCTATTTTATACTCTTTTATGAAAGTAACCTGAACATCTTTGGCTTGTGAACAAAACAAGACATTTGAGGAAATCATTTGGGGCCATGGGAAACACTGATTGACATTTTTCACGTTTTTCTGACATTTGATAGTATGGCCGACTAATCAGGGAAAATAATCAACAGATTAAATGACAAAGAAAATCCTTAGTAGCAGCTCCATTATAGACAGATACTCTTCCAAAATGTTAGCTAGATTTTGGCACCCTAAGCAGTAACAAAATCATGTCTGGTCCATGGACTGCTCTGATGTTCGTGTCTCTTCTCTAAAGCAGGTTTTTGTTTCTAACAATGTAGACAAACTGGAACCTGTTTCTCTCCTCCAGTGCCTCCACTTTATGTGAGTTGGAGCACATTTTAAAGCCTCATTTATGAAGGAAGGCTTTTGATGGAGTGCTTTTAATGGCAAACATGTTTATGCTCACATGCCACAGACTTTGCAACATTTGGAAAAGTTGAGCACAGCTCGTACGGTACAGAGGAAAAGAGGTGTTTTCCATACCTTGTTCATTCATTTTCCCTCAGACTGAGTGGGCTCGTCCAGCTGGGCCGAGTGACTAATTCACCTCTTCTCTGCTGCTTTCTGCTCGGCTGCGTCACGGCGGCCAAATGTTAACAATATGGCTTTGTGTCTCACACCTGTGGGCAGCGGGACTCTCGGAGAGTAGGAGTGAGGGGCAAAAGGGGGCATGCTTTCGTTCTCATCACAGTGACGGCTTTGTGTAAATATCGAAGAATTAATTCCAACATACTTTATGCAAGGGTTTTCTTGTACAGCCACGTTTATAGACAGATTTCTGGGCCGTGTGCGGTGGTAACTTTAATTGGGCAACACTGATTACAAACACCATTCACCAAGCGTTGAATGTTTACTCATGTGTACCACAAACACTGTTTGGGAAGACTTATTGGGGGATAATTAGTTTTGCATGGTTGGAGATAAGTAGCTTGTTAATGTTTTTGCCTTGCAACAGTGGCTTCTGCAAGTTGCAGCAGAGGCTGTTGCAGAGGAGAGCGTTAAACAGTACACAAACATTTGGACATGTGCGGCACAAATGGTCGCACATCCACACACACTGGCCCAGCTCGATGCAAACTCCCACTCGTTCCTCTGCTCTCTTGTTGTGTGTTCATGCATTTCTTGTTTGCCTTTTTTCTTTGAGTCAGCCTCAAACTGTGAGTCACGGATAAATCTGCCTCTGTTGCTGCTTAACAATATAATATGACAAATATATAGCTTCAGGGTTCGGCTGAACTTTTATACGTTTCTCATTACTGCCTTTTGCTTATTTATTCCAGGTTCCCATGATCCCTTGTGCCTTGATCCCAATCTGACACACCTCGAGCGACCTCAAACGACCTCATCCCTCCTTCCAGTCCTGTTATCGATATCTCAGAAAGGATGTGAGTAGGAGAAGGACTGAGGGTAGGAAACCCGGATAACCAAGAAAGGAAGCGGGACCACGTGGCTGCTATGGACTGAAGGGTCAACTGAAACCAGATCACGCTGGCTTTGATTGGAAGTGTAAGTCTTTTAATAATCCCTCTGACCACAAACCAGCTCAATTCTGTTACAGGGAATCAATCGGAATTTAATCAATTAATGGGAAATAATCCAATAATTACAGTGTCTCCTTTCCAGATGAGACTAACTGGATTTCAAATCATCTCTCCACATCGATTTTTTTGACCTTAACCAAGCAGGAGTCAGTAATCGGAGACATGTAAACAGGATAAAGATACAACATTATGCATCAGGTCTTTTTGATGGGAGGTGTTGCAATATGATGTTTACAACAGCTGTTTTTTGAGCGATTTGAAGGTATGGAAGTGACTTACCAGACTGTAGAGCTCCATCGTTTCCACTGCCTCTGTGTACTCAGGATGTCTGCCATTATGGCTGTTATCTGTGAACCCACAATCTCGACATTTATCTCCTGCAGCTCCACTCCTCTCCCCTCTCTTCTCATCTCATCTCCTCTCTCATCTTTCCTCTCCTCTCTCTGCTGCCACACTTTACTGACATGTGTTTGTGCTCTCGTTCCATCCTTTTCCTTGGCACTTGACGATGGAAGTGGTGGCTGTTTCTGGTTTTCTTTCTTTTTTTTTTTTGTTGGCACTGCCTTTGTTCTTCCTCTCCCTGGAAACCAAAAGAACACAACTTTTATCTTTTCGTGTACAAGACATGCCATCCTTTCTGTGCCAAGTACAAAATGTGGATCTCTCTTTGAGGCTGTATTGATCTGTGAAGAAACCGAGACATGATTGGATACAGCTATCTGTTTGATATATGTTATTGTTTGAGATACCCCTATAAACAGAATATCCTTCACCTTTGTAGTAAAGCAAATCGCTACACAGCAGTGTAAATGCTTTCCATATTTTTTAACAGTACTCTTTATGCCTCACTGATGTTTGGAAATGTGTTATTCATGCGTATTTAGCAACATTGCTCCTGTTGTTCCAGCTTAGAAAATTATATTATCATATCTGGCAAATATCAATGAATGTCATCTGCACACTGTCACTGATGGCTATGTTGGTCTGTCTTCCATAAAATGTTGTTGTACGTTTATGACACCCAGAGGATGATTCCTACTGACTTTCCCTCTAGAGCCACCATGAGGTTGACATTTGTGTTTGGAGTGAAATTTTACTATTGGACGGATTGCCATGAAACTTGCTTAATGCTTAATTAAAAGCAGAACATGGTCAGCAACAGCATGTGAACACTGACTGTAAGCACACTGTCATGCTGCTAGGATAGAGGGGTAGGGTGAAGTGTTGGGCTACTAGTTTGCTGCATTTGTGCATGACAGCACCGCATTCTGACATTTTTTCAATATTGAATCACCGTCTTTGATCGCATGTGGCGCCTGAAATTTAACTCAAGCCCTGCAGTGAAGTTGCCGCACTTGATACCGCTCCTCTAATATCAGTACAGACTGGTAGGGTAGGAGCACAGGTTGCTAATATGAGCCTATAAAGCCCTGCTATTGGCCAGGTAATGAAGCAGTGTTTTTATTTGATGACTTGATTGATAGCGTGAAGTTGTGAGTGGACCCTGCTTTTCTTTCTCCACCAGATAAATGGCAAATAGCATTGTGGTAATAACATTTCATGGGGGGAGATTTCAATCACTACCCCTTGTACCACTGTTCTGAAGGGCAGGGGGCACTCCTTAGTTTTGTTTGACTGCACTGTGCCTCATGTTAAACCGTGCAGTAAGATTACAGAACATCATTTTAGCCACATTCATGTCGCACACTGGGCTATTCATTATTAGTGATTTGATGTCGAAGCATTTAGCTGTTGGCTTTTCTCGTGGCTACATGTGATTTTATATATAGACCCTTCAGTGCATGCTGGGATAGGATACGTGCACCCGTAACCCTCAGCAGGATCAGTAGATATAGATAATGGATAGATTGTGAACATAAAAGCGGATTAAAGCACGTGGGGATTTAGAGTTGAGTTTGATTTTTAAATGCAATGACGCATCAACTGAGCACATACATGTACAGCACAGAAGCAACACACCAGGTCAGTCCTATTGATATTCAAATAAGTGCCAAGTACTAATGTAAAACATGCATGATTGGCAGAATTCAGGATTGCTGAGCAAGCTACTCGTCGAGGTTCCTGGATGCGAAACTGAGATAGATTGCCGAAAAATACACGGCTGCAATTTATTGTGTTGTGTCGAACCAGTGCGCCATGACGGCACATATATTAAAAGAACATAAAGTGGAAACACAGCAGCAGATTAGACGCTGAAGAAGGATGAAGACTGACAATCATGTAGGACTTGTACAATTTTAATGTTCACCGTGTGAACCCTGTCCTCACATGACGAGCTTCGGCACTCAAATAAGACAGTAAAGTGTGAGCTCTCATGAATCAACTTAAATCTTTCGAGACCATCAGGTGAGGGACTCTGTATTCTTCTTCCAAATTCAGAAAGGAAATATAATGGTTGAATGTATTTATCACAAATTATAGTTAATTATCTCCATGATTTCCCAACAGAATACACTCAACAAACCTTACAGATTTCAGCCATGTTAATAGATTTAATATCTCTCTTATGAATAATACACCTTACAAGATAGAGCAGGTCAACAGAGATAAAACCACAACCAGGTCCAACTACCAGCGGATCTATTAGCATCTAATGAGATATTTAAAAGCTCTAAAATTGATTTAAAGCTGCTGAATACTTAACATTATTAGACATTTTACATTTATAGTATGCTTTTAGGAAATGAGAATCTTGAACCATGCTACATGTGTGCATATAATCCATTATTGATATGAGATATTTAACTCAGTCCAGGAGCTCAGCATGGTGCCATTTTATTATGTTTTGGGTCTTTAGAGTTTTCAGATTTTAATTATTTGCATAAAAACATTCTCTCAACACTGTTTGATAACGGATTTTTGAGTTATACTCAACGGAAATCTGTCTTCTGGTCACATCTGCGAGATTAAATCTGTATGAAAAGTCATTTCTCATCTGGGTTAGTCACCTTTTTATGTCTCTGGTTGGAAATAATACATCACCTTCTCCTGGACAGATTTGTTTAAATTAATGATAAGGATGAGTGAACAGGCAGCAGGTCTAGCACGAGGAAAAGAGAGATTTCTCTGGTTGGTGTTTCTGTCTCTGATGTCTATTTTCTTTGAGTCTCATTTTCTGGTTTTCATTTGTGAGCCCAGGTGAGAGAGATGTTGAAGTGAAGCAGAACAGATTCATTTTAGGGTGCTGTGAGTCTTGGGATTTGAGAGTTTTATAGTATATATATCACAGCTTTTCTGTTTTGTACGCTGGATTTTTTTCAAGTTTCCATAGCTGTCTCTCATTTAATGTACACGCGCCGAACTTCATCTCGTCTCTGTTCACAAGCACAAAAGCAAAGCGGATCGATGTTGAATAATGCATAATCGTGCACAAAATAGTAACATCACCCTCAAGGTTCAGGCGGCATGTGATGCATTCTGAATGTTAGCATTGCATCATGCATGGGTGGGATGATCTGCTTCTGCACTCCAGACGCAAGTGATGCAGTATAATTTAATTCCCTGGGAACATTAATGTCGAGCAGGTGCTGGAGGTTGAAGTCATCACATTGTTGTTCGTATTTCATTAAACAGACAGAAAAATCAGGGATCTGGAATGAATGATGCAATAACCGGTGGGGATGGAGATGCCAATTATACCAAATCCTTTCATGTGATGGCTCGATGATGTCATATGCTAATTAAGAAATATTAATAGTGTATAGTAGGTGGCATTTTCCATGATGAATATTTTGCCATAATGAGTCATGACAAGCTTCTCTTTAGTTTTTTTAATGAGAGAATTTCAAAAATCATTCTGTATTTACACCATATACCTTTCTCATTGATACTTGTTCACATGTTTATGTAAATATATAAATATCAACTATAAACAAAAGGTAAAGAACAAAGCAAAATTAAGAAAAAACAAGCAAACAAAATCAGGAGGAGAAGCTTGGAACAGACTAAAATAAACAGAAACATCATATTCACTGAATTCCTTTAGATGACAATGGCTGGGAAATTAATTAATCCATTATCTATGTCTCAGGTCATTCTTGAAGGTAACTGGCCCAGTTATAATACATCAAACCTAAACTGAATCTTCATACCAAGTACACTCTAAACTTCCTGAACTTCCCATGCAAACACATGTCTAATTTGGCCTCCCCTGCTTGAAGTTGTGTTATCAATTCCCTCTGTTGGTCAGACGGCCACACTGCAGCACACGCTGTACTGTACCAACAGATAGCTCTCAGTTTTATTATTTTTATTTCCACCAGTTTTCTCTTCAGCTGCACAGGAAAACATTCAATCTAGATCTGAGTTATCGTCTCTTCGTGTAAGCGAGTCACTTAAAGTGACAGTGCATTTGACATTTTTTCTTTTTTTTACATTTCCCTTCTGCTCTTTCATTTCCTGGCTATACGCTGTATATACTGTAGCTGCCAGGAGATGACAGATATGCAGTGGCCTGTGCGGTGACCCGTACGCACAGCATGCCTTGCAGCATAGAGCTGTAGGATGGGGCTGTGTGAGTGAATGTGACTTGCCCAGTGGGGTAGAGTGGAGAACAGGTGCCGACACTGTCAGCTTGTTAACACTGGGGAGAGGACTGGCTCCTCCAACGGAGTGTGGCACATATGCAACACATAGCCTTTGGCTGTGGGACGTATGTGCAGGCATGCACACATGCGATGTGAGAAAAGGCAGCCTGTGTGGGTGTGTGTTGTGTATTTTGCACACAGTTGAGATTCTGGAGGTTATGTTGTTTTTGATTATTAGTGTGAAAAATAGCAAGTGAATCTCACTCCTGAATGTGTGTGAGTGTGAAACAAAAAAACATGGCTGAGTGGACAATGCTTAATTATAATACTTTTATTTCCCCAACCTTCGTTCAGTGAATGTGTGTGATCTTCAGTTTGTTATTTATTACAAAGATTTATCCAGGTTTCACCAGAAAATAGTCACAATGCAACATTTTCTATTGTTGCTATGCTGGTTAATCTTTATTACTGAAACATAGCTTGCACCTTTGAATCATTGTCATTGTGTTGTGTAGTTATCTGAGCAGGGATATTATTTGTGTTATATTACGTACCTGTTTGATTATGTTCTTTAAATAAAAAACGAAGATTTTAAGGCTTAGATTGGCTTCAAAGTCTGGCGTTCTGCCTGGACTCTCGCAGTGATTTCCAACAGGCTAGCACATCGCTGTCATGTCAAAGTTTTCTTTTGATGATACCCTCAACATTTCTCAACAAAGTAAATCAATTGTTGAATTAACAAGTGTCCTAATTCAACAAGACAAAATTGCTTGATCCGTCAGTTTTCATTATTTATGCTTCAATTCTGATAAATAAAGGGTTTTTTGGTCAATTTTGGATAGCGGATTAAAAGTAAATACCACAATTTTAGAGCCATTATTGTGAAACTACTCCCTCTTCCACTGTGGACCAATGTAGCTGTTACACGTTTTGCTGTGAGGCTGGGTTGAAAATAGACACCAGACTGGACTGTGAACTAAATAAATGAAATAAAATGAGTTTTGTTCAGCCGGCCTGATTAAATCCTTTAAGTGTGCGAGTGTATGTGCACGCATCAGCACTCTGTGTGCTGTAGTGTGTTTTACTGCAGAAAGACGCTGTATAATTTGCAAAACACAGAGCCCCTAATTTGTTGTCCAATCATATTTTATGCGTTTCGACATAAATTTAGCTTTGAGCACATTGTTAGAGCTTTATTATGTTGCTGCTTTTTCCACAAAAGCTTTGGGAGATATAGTTATATGAAACCCCCTGGTGTTATGTGCAAAAAAAAAAAAATCTCTCAAAGATCACAAATTAGGCCCCTAGATGACCCATTTCCAGCAGAACTAAATTGACACAATGAATTATTCCATTCAGTCTTGTGGCCTCTATAACGAGAAGGGGACTTGGAGCAGAGGATAAATTAGGACACTCATTCCTCGCTTCTCTCATTTATTCGATCAAAGACATTTAGGCAGATTTGCCCCTTTTGCCCAATTTATTCTGTGATTTCTTACCCTCTTATTTTGAGGACGTGGGGAGAAAAAGAGGGTGTGAGTTTGGAGAAATTGGCTGCTACGTTTTGAAGATAATGAGACACGAGGATAATCTGTCAGAATCGATTTAATTCTGGTGTAAGTTGTGAGGGAACGTATCCCTTTTTCCTTTTTGGAAAGACACTCACCGAGATCGGCCCCAAATAAATCACTGATGGCTTCCAGCAATAAAGGACGAGGGAACAGTGAGAATAAAATGATGGTTCACTGTAGAGGGAGGGAAAGGGAGAGGCAGGGAGATGGAGGGAGGGAGAGAAAAAAATGCAGTAAAAGGAAAACAACACCATCTGGCCTCCTCCGAAAAGCCAACTGTATAACCTATATACATATGCTAATTTTCATAAAACAGTCCAAGCCTGTTTATCAATATTACGGCTCCCCTAAAATCACGGTTATGGCCGTTTTACTTATAAATACATTTAACAACAGATACTACATCGTCTTTTTGTCACCGTGCAGGATGCTCTGCCAGGCTGCTACACATCAAAGACAATACAGCAAAATGAGATGGCTTCTAACAAATACTACGCTGAGCTCGACTCCACTGTCAAATCCACAGGGTCCACGGGGGATATGGTTACTGTCACCTGTGGGTTAAAGCCTCCGCGCTCGTTTGATGTCTGAATATCAGGTTATTTGATATGCCGCTGATCTTTCAAGTCAGCCTGACAGGACAAGACTGCAAGCAGATTTCCCATAAGGACTTTAACTGCTCAGCAGAGAGACGGACAGACATCGAGCTCAAGCCTCATCAAAGCTGAGCTCTCCTCTCTGCCCCTCGCTGAGCCTCACCAGGCTGCAGATGTGTTTCGTATTGATTTGGCGCCTTCTAGTGGAGTTTGTCAGGAATTACAGGGTTTCTTCTGTTTTTCTGTTTCAACTGATAGTTGTATTTTTTGCTCTATCCACAGTGACAATGGTGTTGTTTCTGATCGGGATCTCCATCGCTGTGAATAATTCATCTCATGAGAACCAAACTGCAGGTAACTGTTGCAATGACTGAAAAGCAGTTATACTGCACACTGTGAAATAACGAGGAAAGATGAAATAACATATTTTTCTGCGTACAGATGAAAAGTTGGATTTATCAGCGTTAAATCACACCCTTATTCACTTCAGTACACTCAGGGATTGTGCTGCTACAGCCTGTACCTTATGGTACTGTAGCAGCTAATATCTGCAATATTTACAGTTGGCTGACTTTATCACTCTTCTTTACTTGTGCTCAAAGGTTGCAGTGGTACACTATGGTATTATGGCATTTGCTTGTCTACGGATGTTACAAATGTATAGAATTCAAGTTCATATCAAGTCTCATGTTTGTCAGGCAAAAGTCATATAGTACATGATATACAAAAATTTGTATTTAAAATGATACTTTGGTAAAAGTGAAAGTCACTCATATGAAAAGTTTTAAAGTGTCTCATATGAAATGTACTGTATAGTAATTTTCTGGCAATACATTTATAGTATCAAAGTAAAGGAAAATATACATATATTTACATATGTACACTGTATAGTTTGGGTCAGACGATTATCGGATCTGATATATAGCCTTTTTCTAATTATCAGAATCTGTGCTTTTTTAAGTCTAATTGCCAATGAAATAAATACATTTATACTATTTAAAGTTTCTGTTTCTGCTTTGATCTGCTTTGATGCAACATGTAATCTGCAAAGTAAATTTCCTGGCTAAAGTTATCAAATAAATGTAGTGGAGTAAAAAGTACCATATGTTGTGGAGTGGAGGTATAAAGTAGCAGAAAATGGAAATACACTGTACTACTACTAACAATACTAATAAAACAAGTACAAGTACCTCAAAATTGTAGTTAAGTACAGGACTTGGGTAAATGTACTTAGTTACATTCTATCACAGATGGTTAGATTATTATCCCAAGGATCAGACACAGGGGAAACAGCTAGCCTGGCTCAGTCCAATTGTAAAAAATCTGCCGACAAGCTCACTAGATACAATAACAAGATATATTTTGTAAAGATGGAAAAGAAACAAGATATAATATGTTTATTAATGAGCCTTGAAGGTGCTGCTAGGCAGCTTTTCTTCCTTTGGACAAAGCCAGACTTACTGCTTCCTCCTGTTTCCAGTCTTTGTGCCAAACTCAGCTAACCAGCTCCCGAGTTTCATATTTCATGGACAGATGGCAAAAAAATGTTTGTGTATATTTCCCAAAATTGTCAAACAACTCCTTTTTAAATCAAAAAATGTAGGAAAGAAATCTAAAAATGTAAGGATAGGAGCGCTTCCTGGACTCACATTCACAAGAAAACTCCAAGACACTCTCTTTAAACTATTAAAATGTATTTTTTTCTGTCGCGTCTCTGTCATTGAATGTTTTATCTATCATTTCTCTAGGAAACCCCACCCATCAGGGTGCTCATGTGCTGCCCTCGACGCTGGTCATATCCCTGCTTCTCATCATCGTCGTCCTGCTGACGATCTACTGTCTGAGGTGGATAAACCTGCACACACATTCACTGCCTACTCTATTTCCGTCTTCTCTTTTCTCCCTCGCTCCCTTTTAGCGTGTGTGTGCATGAGTGAGTGTGTCAGGTCAGGACATCAGGGTGGGGGTGGTTTGGAAAACAGGCGGTAAAGAGTGCCTTATGGGTAAACAGCTGCACCTCAAGCAGGACAGCACACAAAAACAGCTAGGTCAGGTCAGGCCACAGCCACTCATTCACTGACCAACCTGACGGCAGCATGAGGAGGAACAGCTTGGCCTCTCTGAGATGGTTGATATTGGTTTTGGTATTTGTTGTTTGCCTGCCTTATGTGTTTAACATCTCCCGTGCTGAGATCTGGGTCACGTTCTTTAATACAGATATCTGCCCTTTTATCATGTCTGACGCTTTTGCCTCCTCTGCCTCGCTCTCTGTCATTACTGCAGGTTCAAAAACCACAGGAAAGCTCTCGTTACCTCGGTGGATAAAAAGATTCCAAATGGCTTCATGGAGGAACAAGGTACTGTTGTGCTGTACTCAATATAACTGCCAGTGCATGAAGATATAATTCAGCCTTTTACTTTTTATGCCTTTTTTTTATTTTAATTGCAGATTTATGTTCTTTATGGACTGGGAAAGTTTCATGATCTGAAGTCCAAGGTATAGCTGGAAAGGTTTTTAGAAGGCTCTTAGCTTCCCCAGCACGTAGGGAGCCATATAAACTTTCACTTCAAGCAAAAAATAAATAAATAAAGGGAAAGGCCAAATTCTGAGTTAAGACAGTGTCGTGCAGCAGCGGCAGCCGCATGTTTATGGCTCAAGAAATCATTTCTGTCATGTACCCACAAAAGTAAGAAATCTTAATGGCCATCAGGCTTGTTTTTGCAGGTGCTATGAGAGCTTGTAATGTTCTCTATTGGGAAACATTAGCAGTCTGACCGCCATATATCCCTTTAACCACAGGAGAGCAGACAGTGGTCCTCCTCCCCAGATCTCCCTCGCCCTCCAAGAGGTATTTCCCCATCCCCCTGGACTCGCTGGAGGAGGAGTACCGGATACGCTCGGCAGACGACGGCAAGCTCTTCAGAGAAGAGTTCAATGTGAGCATGAGTTTTGTGTGGTTGTGGACGCAAGCAGTGCAGCCTGTGTCTGACTGAGAGCTTTGTCCTGCAAGCACAGAAGATAGCAATAAAATGTTATGTTAGTGGTACCCTCGGCTTTATTTTTACCTCATGAGGATTGGGTTCTTTCTTTATAGTCGCTGCCGTGTTACTACCACCACGGGTCCTTTGAGGAGGCGAGCAGAGAGCACAACAGAGAGAAAAACAGATACCCCAACATTTTACCATGTGAGTGAGGACCTATAGTGTGCAGCAGGCAGTATTAATGTAACCTTTAGACTTGAAGTTTTATTGATCACTAAATCATAAGGTAAAGGTGATGCAGGCTGTTTTTTCCTCTCTCTTTTCCACAGATGATCATTCCAGAGTGTTGTTAAGTCATCTTGATGGACACCTGTGTTCAGACTACATTAATGCATCGTACATAGATGTGAGTCTTTATTGCAAATCAGCTTGGAATGCAGATTATTTGGCTCTCGGCAAATAATCATCAATACTGTTTTTTCACGCAGGGTTTTAAGGAGAAGAACAAATTCATTGCAGCTCAAGGTAAATGTACATTTTTAGCTTCGTGAAGTATTTTAAAGGTCCAGTGTGAAGGATTTAGGAAGATCTATTGGCAGTAATGTTTTCAATAGTGTATAATCACTGCTCTCTCAATTAATCGATAAGTTGTTCGTTGAGTTGTTTAGTCTAAAAAACGGTCATTCAGTGTTTCCCAAAGCTCCAAGATGACGTCCTCAAGTATCTTGTTTTGTCCACAACCTAAAGATATTCAGTTTACTGTCACAGAGGAGTAAAGAAACCAGAAAATTCAAATTTAAGAAGCTAGAATCAGAAAATTTTTCATATTTTGGGGGCCTTTTCATGGCTTTATTTGGATAGGACAGAGAGAGAAAGGGGATGACATGCAGCCAAGGGCCCCAGGATGAAATTGAACGCTGGGCCGCTGCGGTCAGGACACAGCCTCTGTACGCGCTCTGAAGATGAGCTGCTGGGGAGAATTCTGACCTTTTTTTCATTAGAGAAAGTAGTCAAACCAATGAATCAGTGGTTCGAATAGTTGCCAATAATTAAATGGTTCACAACTAATCGATTAGTCATTGCATCCCTAAATTCCGCCATCTTGCATCGACATTAACACCGGCTCCTGAGAGGGCCTTTTACTTTGTTTTTGCATTTTCCGCATTTTTCCCGTTCTGAGTGGGCACCGTCAGAGAAGGACGAGATGTGTTCAGATGTGTTCCTGCAACCTCACCACTAGATGCCACTAAATCCTACACACTGGACTTTTTAATTACTTTTGCAAATGAAAGTAGTTGAGTTTACGACCACTTGTACTGTATTTTTAATACATTTCTTGTTTCTGCTTCAGGTCCGAAGCTTGAGACAGTGGCCGACTTCTGGCGGATGGTTTGGGAACAGAAAACGACGACTATAGTAATGCTGACGAATCTGAAAGAAAGGAAGGAGGTTTGTCTGAAAGTGTTCTCCCACTGCACCACATTCTTGGGCCGTGTTGTAGAGCGAACCTATACAATCTATATGCCTTCAGTGCGGCATTAGTGAAACCCTTTTGTATTCTCATGACCCAAAGTCATGGGCATAATTTATTTGACCCCTTCCCCGGCTAAGAATCTATACAAAGTGTCACCCAGCAGATTACTTAGCATCGCATTAAATTTAGCCTCAAAGGGATGATCAATTGAGAGCTCAACAGCAGGTTTGATAGGGCAGAAGAGAGGCATTGGGGATCAATGACGGAATAATTGTTGATAAGATCCTAAGAGGCTCCATGATAATTAGTCTGAGAATCTAGTTAATGAGTTGAAACGTCACGGTGAAGATCTTATTGACTGACTGAGTCGCACAAAGTCCCAGTGATTGCCTTTTGGATTGGATTGTGAAATACACACACGTCAAACACACATCTGATATACACAACAGATGCCGCTCTACAACAGTTTGATATGGAAGTCGTAATGTTGTGTGTCTGGTTTGGAGAAGAATAACCTCTGCGTTGTTGTGATTCTCTCTCCAGGACAAGTGTTTTCAGTACTGGCCGGAAAAAGGCTGCTGGATGTACGGGAATGTCAGGGTGGCCATGGAGGACTTCACCGTACTGGTGGACTACACCATCAGAAAATTTTGCGTTCAATATGTGAGTAAATATATCAGAATATTAATGAGGGATGCCTTCTTTAAGTTAATTATCAAAGCGTTTTAAACACACAGCAGCGTCTTAGCTCACAGCACATCCATTATAATTAAATTAAAATTATATTGCGCAGTAGGAGCTGGAACATTTATCCAAAATGTGACCTAAGATTAAGATAAATGTTGCTTTTATGTAGTCACGCACAAGCTCTGAAAATAATAGTGTGCTTTCTCAACATGGTTCTTAATATAGTTCTTAATTGCTATAAAAATCTATAATCATAATAGCGAGATTCTTATTAAAAATTAAACGAGAGACAAAGCTGTATAGAGATGGTGTAAAAAAGTAATGCTCCCCACGGGGAAATTGGAACGTTTTAGTAAAACTGTAAGAGGAAACAAAATATAATAAATAAATGAAAACACATTAAAGACTATTAAAGTATACATGGAATAAACACAGAATCAAATAATCACCATGCAGGTGTGTTTAACACACAGGAAATACTGTACAAATGTGCCCGTCTTTAAGAGTTCACACACATACAGTATCTGTATTTCTTTCCCTTTTTTTTTTTTTGACTGCCGAGTTCCATCTCAGTGCACCGCGAAGCCTTCAGATTGCAAAAATTCACTTTGTTCCCTCTCCATTTGAAGCCAGAGACGTGCAGATATCCTCCCTCTGACTCCGTGACTGTCTGAAACTGCGACTGTGCTCTCGCTCTGCGGTACAAGCCGGATGCTTTTGCGTGCGGCTCTCTGAACACAGAGTAACCAAGTGTTCAAGAGAACCAAAGTTACGTCCTCCTGGGAGAGCATGCACGAGACATGCGAGAGAAGAAAAAGGGGAAAGCAGTACACATGTTTAATAATTATATTCTGTCGTAAATTTAAGTGGCAAAAATGTGCAAAATGTTCATTTAATTCGAGGTTACTTTTTCTGAAGGTCATGGATTTTAAATGGCTTTTTTATACAAACGATAATCAGCAAGTCAAAGGATTAATTGATTAGTGGATCGAAAGAAGTAATAAACTAGTTTATTACTAGAAGTAATAAACTATTTTGATAAACAATATAGTTTAAGTAATTTTTCAAACAAAAATGATTACATTTTCTTGAATGTAAAGATTAGCTGCTCTTCTTTGTCATTTTTGCTGTTAAATGAAGAGTTTGGACTGTTGGTTGGACAAAAGAAGCTATTTGAAAGGAAATTGTGATGAGCATTTTTCCTAATTCTTTTGCCATTTCATGGATTAAACAATGAATCAATTAACATGAACCGATAATGAAAATAGTCCTTACTTTCAGCCTGACGCAGACTGATGTGTCTGCACAGTGATCATTATTCATGCACAGGTATAACCTTTGTGTGTCTGTACCTCACAGCAGGGCAGCGACGGTCCCCGAGCTCCCCGGCTGGTCACCCAGCTCCACTTCACCAGCTGGCCAGACTTCGGGGTGCCATTCTCGCCCATCGGCATGCTGAAATTCCTCAAGAAGGTCAAGGCTGTCAATCCATCATATGCTGGACCCGTTGTTGTGCACTGCAGGTAAGATGTCTTGCGTAAGGAGGCCAGAGTCAGGGTTGATTCAATTCATTATTAACCCACAGTATTGTCAGTTTCCTTGACACACATTCTTTGCTCAAGTAGAAGCACTGATTCAACTTCTTAATTCAAATATAAAAAGTATCCCTCTTTCTGTCAGTCGGTTCTGTGTGAAGCTAACTGAACCTCACATCATGTTAATGTAATTCAAAGAAGGAATGTCTTGTTTCTCAGAATCTGCTCTGTCTGGTTCAATTTCATTCATGTCACTGGCTTTTTTCACTACACGCCTTTTCTCCCCATTCGAGTCTCCCTCTATGTCTTGTTACGTCTTTTATACGTTGTTTCCTCGTGCTGTGCCTGATATGCAGTGATCAGTCTTGTGATTTTGGGAAGGCGGCGTGCAATGCCACAATATAAAAATTGTCTGTTTTGAAAATATAAGAGTAGAGAGTATAGATATTTGTGTTAAAATGTAGGGAGAAAAAGTAAAAAGTCGTCAGAAAAATACAAATTTGAGTAAAGTACAGATACCTGAAAAATCTGCTTAAGTACAGTAAGAAAGTATTTATAGTCTGTTACCTCCCTGCCTTGACCACTGAATTTTTTCAGATTTTTTTAAAATATATTTTTTCAAATGGATGTTAAACCACCTTTTTGTGTTTTTAAAAAAAATGACATCAACCTTAATTACCAATTTAGACATGATTAAGATCCGATTGACAGTTTCTGCAGCAGATTTTGTGTTTCCACCTCTAACAGAAAAAAATAGTATCGTCATTCTTCATTAATGGGATTATTAAGGAGAAGAACAATATTTTGTAAAACTAAAATAATAATAGGTATTATAGGTATGTAAAATAATCTATTGTTCTTAACATTTTAAGCATTGCTTTTGTCAGAAGCACAACGATTTCCTGGTTTTTCAAGAGTTAAAAGATTATTTTTAATTAAACAACATGATGTTAAATAGATGTCAATGTTATGCTTAAAAAAGGCCAGAGTTGGTATGTGCATACGTCTGTCTGGACGATCAGTGTGAAGCCTCACCAAAGAAATCTGCAGCCGATTGTGGCAACTGCTGCAACAGGTGCTCGGGGAGCGGGACTGTTGTTCTTGAATGGGGCCCATTGAAGAGGCTTCAACACCCCGCTGTGGAATCCCTGCTCGGTGCTCCCAGAGGTGCCGTCTGCTGAAATGACCCCTGTAAATCTATTAGGAGTGTGTTTGGGCTTCAGAGGTGAAGCACTTTTACACATGCTTGGGGCTGTCCACAGTTGACGTCTATGTTAAGAACACAGGGATAGTATGGCAATACATTAATCACTATATTATGTGAATGAGAGAACAAACTTTTATATAGTACAGACACAATGTCACACCTTGTTTCGTAGTTTGTTGTTTGTCAAAGACGAGACCTTGTGCCTTCTTCCTTTCCACAGCGCCGGGGTGGGGAGGACTGGGACGTTCATTGTCATTGACAGCATGATCGACATGATGCACATGGAACAGAGGCTGGATGTCTTCGGCTTTGTGAGCAGAATACGAGAACAGCGCTGTCAACTCATCCAGACAGATGTAAGTGTTGACCCCTTCCGACCTGTTGTACCTCGAGCTGACAGCTCAACTCGCTTGCTCCAAACAAGCCGAGGACGCGTAAAAACAACCGACCTATGATGCGGAGAATAGTAGGAAAGAGTTTGGCAAACTAAAGCAACTACCTCTCCTTCCCTTCCTCTGTCTTCCTCCTCAGATGCAGTACTCCTTCATCTACCAGGCTCTGTTGGAGTACTATCTGTATGGAGACACGGAGCTAGATGTGTGCTCTCTGGAGGGCCATCTGCAGAGGCTTCACAACACCAGGGCTCCCCACGACAGGCTGGGCCTGGAGGAGGAGTTCAGGGTAGGAAGAAAGGAGCTCACTCTTAAACATTTCAGTCAGTAATGAATCGTCCCCATCACCCTGTGCCCTGCATCGGTACATTTTCATGGAAAACTTGCCCTGGGTGCCACTCCTGGCAGTAGTAACATAAATAACAATGCTTTGAAGCAACTAAAACTTTATAAGGCACCACCATCTGCCACACAGAATTTACTGTAGCTTGCTGAAAAATTCTCATTTTTTCCTGCACACTGAGTGGAATTATTCCCTGTTGCCTCGTCCTCTTCCCGTCTTCTTCTGTACTAATAAGAAATGTTTTTGTCCAACTTTCGTGTTGCATTTTTAAAAAAAAACTATTGTCTGTCTTAAGCATCACCAGATTTAAAAAATCTTTGATGAAAACAAACTTTTTGATCACGTCAATCCGCCCGTGTTCTCTCCCATCAGAAGCTGACCAACGTTCGCATAATGAAGGAGAACATGAGAACTGGGAACCTCCCCGCCAACATGAAGAAGAACCGTGTGCTTCAGATCATTCCGTGTAAGGACTACTCCGAGACTCGGAACACCTCCATAATACATCACGTCCGAGTAACATCAAAGTATCACACTGCTGGTGATTTCATAGATAGCCGTACACAGATATCTGGATAATCAGCTTGTCTGTGCGATCAATGACATTTAAATAGGGCTTGTATCTTAAGTCAAAGTTGGGAGTAGAGCGGGAAAGGAAAGCCTGGGTACAACTTTTTTACAGTGAAAGCTGATACAGGCTCTGGCGTGTTTGGCCTTAATAACACAGCTAAAGTTTTACTTAGCTGTTTTTTTTTTTTTTTTTCCACCAGCATCTTCAAACTTTTATTTTATTAGGAATCACTTGTGGAAAGTTTCATTTCCCTTTTTTCTTCCGCAGATGATTTCAACCGAGTAATACTGTCAGTGAAAAGAGGACAGGAGTTCACCGACTACATCAATGCCTCCTTTATTGATGTAAGCACTCCCTCATGACCTCCTGTATAGATTTCCCATAGAAGTATAAATAAAGCTCATTGTTTCCGTTACAAACAATGCAAAATATTATGTTTGCTGCACTCTCAAGTGTTGTTTACCGGATGATCTGCCCTCCAGGGCTACAGGCAGAAGGACTATTTTATCGCAACCCAGGGCCCCCTGTCTCACACAGTGGAGGACTTCTGGAGGATGGTGTGGGAGTGGAGGTGTCATTCAATCGTTATGCTCACCGAACTCAAAGAGAGGGAGCAGGTACAGTACGGTGCTCTTGCAAAAGTACAGGCTGAGAAGTGGAGTTGCACATTTTAAAACCGTCTTTTCTGTTCCGTTATGGCATTGTCTTATTCCTCTCCCGACGGTCTGTGTGTGTATTTAATAGTTTTATATTGTTTTTGTGGTGCACGCTGCAAATATAAAAAATACAAAAATAAGATATAAATCAGTCAAATGAAGCTTAATTGTATTTCCATCTGACCTTTTTTCCAAACAGGAGAAGTGTTTCCAGTATTGGCCATCAGAGGGCAGTGTAACATTTGGAGATTACACCGTGGAGCTGACTGGAGACACGCTGTGTGAAACCTTCACTCTCAAAGACATGGTGCTCACCTACAGACCAGTGCGTGATGTTTTATTACCACATTTTAGCAGTGAAACAGAACTTTTAAATTTCACAAATTTACCTTAAATATCTTTAAAGATGAGCAGTTTAAAAGTTCGAGAAATGTAATTAAATCTGTCATATTTAGCCACATGAAAATAACAGAATGAGCTCTCTGTCTCACCAGGAAAAGCAGTCACAACATGTCCGACACTTCCACTTCCACGGATGGCCTGAGATCGGAATACCGGCCGAGGGACGAGGAATGATTGACATTATTGCTGCTGTGCAGAGGCAGCAGCAGCAGTCTGGGAACCGGCCTATAATTGTGCACTGCAGGTGAGGAATTTCGGTTGGACAATCCCTGCAGCATGATGAGGAAAATTACAGCCTGCATTACACATGACGCTTTTATCCACTTCTTCATTTTCACTGTTATTACCTGATCACCTGAATCTCTCCGAGTGATATTTGAAGGATTTTTATCGATACATTTTTCTTACGTCTGTTACAATAAATTCTACATTTTGCCTCAGTAGGCCTGGTGTTCTATGCCTAAACCACTTATGTGATCCCTTATAAAGACTTAGCAGCGAACGCTTTGATCAGAACCTAGCTTCAGGTGAAGTGATTCTAAAGCAGCATGCCCCTGTGGGATTGATCCAATCCACTGATTCACAGTCAATTAAAACCTCTCAAAGTGAAATCTCCTCTGACTCCCACTATGATTAATCTGATAAGATGAGCTAACGACAGGAAATGGTGTCATCACTCTCTTCTATTCCTTCATCACCACTTGTCTAAGAAGGGCTTTTTAAAGCTTTTTCTCAGCCCCTGGGAGATGGGGCTAACCCGCTGCAATCCCCAACGTCTCTCTCTACACTCCTCTTCCGAATCGCACATCACTCTCCCGCTCGCTCGCTCGCCGTCTCTCCCTCCACGTCTCTCTCTCTCTCTCCCCATCCCACCATCATTGTAAACATTGACTCAGTCAAACACCGAGCTTCCAAACTGATTAGTGTTAGCGTTTGGATTAGCCTCTCTTTAAGTGAGGATGATTATTAGCACTATTACACAAAGGTCACCTTTTCCTCTTGCAAACTTTTTTTTTTTATTTGAGTGGGAAAAAAGGAAGTGCTGCTGAGATTACAAGGGTTTCATTGCAGCATTACTGGTCGGAAATGGAGAAGTGGTGAGAATTTAAAAATGTCCTCTGAGCCACAGCTGCAGTTCTGCAACAAATCTCACCATGTGTGAAGGCGGTCCAGTATTTGTATTGGGCGATGTGATTTTTTGTGAACATTTTTAAATTTATTACAGCGAGAAGAAGACTTACTTTATTAATCCCTTTACAGAGAAATTCAGTTTTTTCACTCTGTTGTTACTTCTTTTAAGTAACCTCTGTCAAGACCATAATATACAGGCATGTCAGGGCATTTATAAACAGGTAAATAAGCAAAATAATTAAACAACGACACAAATAAAATAGATAATCTCTTCTAATCTCAGAAAGCATACACCTGGACATCTGATCAATCCCGATCCATTCCAAATCCCACTAAACATGCAAGAAATCTCCTCAACAGTGCTTTGCAAAGTAAATAAATGTGATGTGGTTTTGTCCGTCATGTTTCAGTGCTGGCGCGGGTCGGACTGGTACCTTTATCGCCCTCAGTAACATTCTGGAGAGGGTGAAAGCTGAAGGCCTCCTGGACGTTTTTCAGACAGTCAAGAGTTTACGCATGCAGAGACCACACATGGTTCAGACTGTGGTAGGTGGAAAACCAGATAATTTGAAACCTGCTGTGCAGAAACTGTCAGCTTAGTCACGTTTGTGTTGTTTGGAGCCATTTTAAAAACACTTTTCTTTGTGTTTTTCCTTTCAGGAGCAATACGACTTCTGCTACAGAGTGGTTCAGGATTTTGTTGACATCTTCTCAGACTACGCCAATTTTAAATAAAAACCTGTCAGATACAGTTCTGTACGCTTCTGGCATATCAACTTATGCATTTTCTTTTTCCTGAATGTTATTTTCTAAAGCAAGCTCTTTTTACATTTTGCACTTGATTACAGATCTCAGTGTTGTAACATACTGTAATATAATCGAAAACATCTGTGCTCCAGGAGAGTCCGTCTCCGTCAGGAATGTTTGATTTTCAAGTTTCCCAACTTAAAATACAGCAATTCCAGCGGTTTGCTGAATGGGTTGGCTTGATCCTTGAATATGTAAAAATAAAATAGAATAAAAATAAAAGTTTTATGTTGCTTAAGCGCAACATTGTAAGAACCAATAAAGTGTTTAAGAGGACAACTGTATTACAACCTTATATATAGTAAATAATGTATATATATCCTGTAGTATGTAAGCTCACTCCCTGAAATGCATCACTCATGTGTTGTAGAGTTCATGCTTTCTCTTTGACTTCTGCTTGATTTTGTTACTGACCACAATGCCTTTGGGTTACAGTAGTCTTGTATTTTACACCGCCCGCTCAACACGTCTGATTGCTACGAGGAGAATAAATTGTGTGTATGATTATTAGGGTTAAAATGATTAATGCTTTTTCTAAAATGATGTCCTGTCTGACATGTGTAAATAATATTTATGATCTACTTTTAGCTCAAACCGAAATATAAAACTCAAGATACATTTCATTGTGTGAGACGCTGCAAATTACCTCACTCCTGTCTGTGAATAACTTAACAGCTGCTGCCTGTTGCAATTTTATTCAACTTCACCAACTTTCCTTTGTTGCCTGTGGCAATATTACTTAGTGGATTGGCGCCTGACGCTGCGAAATGCAATTAGCCCACTTTGGAACAGGCAGAAAACAACGTAGTATTACATGAATCCAAAAGTATCATTCGCGCAAATGGTTTGCAGCCAAGCAACACATCCTGCTTTTAAAAAAAAAACAAAAAACATTTTTCTACACGTTAACAAGCCAACTTTACACATGCATATGTGCATAAAGCAGTGCCATACTGATTAGAAAGACACTTCTAATCATGAAAAACTTGTCACCAAGTGACACAATTTTAATACAGATAAGCCAGATGTTTATGTTTAATTTAATATAATAGACACATTTTTAAGAGTGTATTGTTTTTGAATGGTGGATCGCCGATTCATTGTTTGTACAAACACTTGTCAGAATATTATAAGGATAGAAAATGTACCGTAATTTTAGTTCAAATGAGTGTGTAAAGGAATCAAGAAGGAAAACACTGCAGAAATGTTTTTGATGAAAGAGTTGAAGAAAATGTCTGGGAGAGTGAAATCATTGATATGAACAGTGTTCAGCCGAAATATGAAATATGCATGCACAGGCATTCTGACATATTTTGACTATGATAGCTAGTCTTAGTTTCATATTTAAACAAGGAAACCCCGACATTGCTGCAACCTCAAAAGCATATATTTTTGCAAGGCTTCTGCTTACTTCTTTTAGAACAGTAAGCTTGGAAGTCTTATGTTTGGGTAAAGAACTTTCTACCGTGTTTGTACTTCCTTTATTATAAAGTCATAGGATGGGTTTATACATGACGCACAGATCATTGTGTTTATTTAATGTACATACGTTGTGGTCATTAATCATCACTAAGGTTTACTGCATCGTTGACTTCATTTTAATGTGTTGTCATGCTGAAAGAACAAGACGTAAGGGTAATGACAGCGCGGCCTTGCAGCTGATGTAACATAAATGCACAAGCATCTTGTTTCGATGATGTTTCTGCCTTCTAAGTCTGTATGGATTTGAACTCCTATTTGTTTGCTAAAAGCTGATTCCAATAAATTATAGATGGAGAAAAATGTCAGGATTCATCTTAATGTTGTCTTTTTGTCCACATCCACACAGATGCATCCGACACAAACACAGAGACGTTGTAGATATATATTTAATGCTGTTTGAACCCTCGCGGTGATGTCAGCATATGTGAGCACTTAGCCGGCTCCATTAGTATTATTTTGTGTCCCATTAGTCAGTAAATGTGTCACACCTGCAGAGAGGGGATTATAATCCTGACAGCAGCCTTCCTGCTACAACACCTATAAAACCCCCCTCTGGCTAATGTACCACATGCTAACAAGGCAAATACAGAGGTGAGTCAGTCCTCGATGAAGTTTGCTCAATGTTCATTAAGTCAGAATTACTTCTCTTATTAATTACTGTCTGAAATGCTGTTTACTAATGTTGGGCAATGCTTTGTGTCCCCTGGTCTGTGAGCCGTGGAGCCGTGAGAGAGGAGACTGTGACTTTTCTTTTCATTACAAATTTGGCTTCCTCTGCAGCTCTAATGGAGGCGAGCAGCAGAGTGACGGTGCAGGTGTTGTTATTGGCGTTGGTGGTTCAGGTCACCCTGTCCCAGCACTGGTCCTACGGATGGCTACCAGGTGGGAAGAGAAGTGTGGGAGAGCTGGAGGCAACCATCAGAGTGAGTGATTTTTATTTTATTGTAGTGTGGCATTTTTATGAAATTTAAAGGGGCACTTTGTAGTTTTGGAGAATTTATTATTTACAATATTAATGAGGTAATAATACAAACTCAGAAATATATAGCTGAATAAAGAAGCTGCTCTCAGAGGACAATAAGGTCCCCAGAACACTGTTTGAAGCTAGAAAGGTGGCAGGGTCCGCCACAGTATGAAATTGTGTTGTCCTTTAAGGTCAGTTTGTTTATTCAGTTTATCCAGTCATGAAAACAAAGAGAGTTTGTTTATTCAGTTTGCTTAAACATAAACAAATACATTTCTCTTCTGATTAAAATTTCTTCCCCAAAACTACATAGTGCACCTTTAAAAGCAAAATGTAACAGAAATACCTCAGTAAAACTGTTCAGGAAAGCATGACTTGCTTGTTGTTTCTATTTTTACAAAGCTGTAAATGTTCTGTTGGGTTCTTCAGTTCTCATCTTCTAAAAATCTCTTTTTTATTGCACTAAGATGATGGGTACAGGAGGAGTGGTGTCTCTTCCTGAAGAGGCGAGTGCCCAAACCCAAGAGAGACTTAGACCATACAATGTAGTAAGTGCTTATTATACATAATTTATCACCAATGTCTACTTCAATTGTACAATATTAATGTACACGACACCACTGTGTGCCACTGTGCTCCAAAGCAGCAATGACAATATACAAACTGCTCAATGACTGTTTTTATTTTCCCCTTTTTGCATGATTGAATGTGTGAATGCCTAATTTTTATCTTTCTGAATACTGGCAGACGTAATGCTAATTTGCTCGGACGTGTTTGGTTTCGTATATATAAAGATATTGCTTAGATTAAATATTGAAACGGCAGATCGACTGAGATTTTAATTTTAATCCCTTCAGATCAAAGATGATTCCAGTCATTTCGACCGAAAGAAAAGGTTCCCAAATAAATGAAGAGCTGCAAAAAAATAAAGAGAAGAGAAACACTGACTGTATTCGTCATCATCAACATCTTCGAGATCATCGCATTTATCGCACAAATGTCAGATATATGTCTGTAACGTTTAAATTCATTTCAAACTGTAATAAAGTTTTTTTTTGAAAATTTGATGGAATTATCTCGTCTCTCATCTGGTCATTAACTGAAATGAAGCTATTCGAGTATAAAATGCTGTTTTTAAAGCCTTTAAACAGATTAGATTGTCTTTGTAAAGCAGCCACGACCGACAAGCATGACAAACTTGTGACACAACAATCTTAGCATGACAACAGCTGGTGATTAAGCCAATTTATTAGAAATCAATGACTTAATTGAATTTGTTACAGTTTTGGTAATTCCATTTTCTGCCACACCAGTCATGTGCATATGTGATGTGGAAAATTACACCAGCTGATTTTGTGTGTTTGCACCTGAATGTTGATTAGCCCCCCAAACTGAGAGACACTCATCTCCTGCTCGTGGTGTCCACAGCAGCTTTACGCTAATTTAGGATAACCGCAGTCATCCAAAACAGAAAAACTGTAAAACTTTTTCCCCCCCTCTCTCTTTCTCTCTCTCTCTCTACGTACAGCAAATTGGTGTTCATTATAAAAATTGGAATTTCATATCAGGAAAGGAAAAGAATCAGCAGGGGGCATATGTTTTAAAGAGAACTCATTTTCTGGCAAAGCCCCACAGACAGAGCACCATACTAATCGCCTGGTGCATAAGGGGCCAGGATTCATGAACTGTGCTGACACCGTGGAGGCCCTGCATTGTTAGAGCGCGGTTGTAATGCACACCAATGAACCCAAACCCGCTGGCACAACTGGGAAAAGGTGAACATTATAAAAGCACATAGAATTAAAGAGAAATTAAACCACATTCCATTGCACTTCCAGAACAATGCTCGCTCATTTGTGATACTTCACATCGTTGGTTTAATATTCATGGTTGTGATTTGCATAACACAATCATTTCCTTTGATGAGGGAAGACTTGAGAATCTTTCTTATAAAGTGCTGTAAGTTAGAGACGAAAATGTTGTTTCTTAAAGTCACTGTGAGACTGCCTTGGATTGATTTCTTTATGGAGTTTTCAATAAGTTTTGTAACATCCTCATAAAAGATAATTATACTTTTATAACATTTCCTAAAATATGGTTTTAATTCAATTTGGTATACTTGAGCGTGAGAATAATTAATGTTTACAGATGAAGCATAAAATCCCATAAATTCCCTTTAAATAATCCCAGAGCATTTGCTGTGAAAGCCTAACTTTCTCCCTCCCTGTGTCCTCATCAAGGACCTGCCTAATTGCACGTATATCAGGACAACAAAACCTGCTGGTATCTATGTTTCCAAATTTGATTTAACCTCACTTTCTCCTTCCCAGACCCCCTGGTGGATATTCACTTTGTTTACCTCAAATTAAACTTCATATTGTTTACAGCCTCCCGGTCCCTGAACATTTTATAGCATTTTAGAATTATTTCTTTATTTATTTTTTGTAATGATTGTAGAGTTGGGATTCATTTGAATGTTTCCCTCATCTGCATGAAAATTATATAATTAACTTTTGATTAACCAGCTCAGTTGAGTTGGTTCCCCCATGCACACTGGTGAATAGTACCCACCGCATTTTAATGACTGTTTTCCAATTGAGTGGCGACCTTTTCATCAAAGAGCCACAACTGGGGCTAAACAACGGTAGAAAATAATCACGGAGAAGACAATAGCAGAGGCCGACAGGCTAGGATGTCATCCTTAAATATAACAACAAAGATGAAAGCAGCCTTAGCGCACGTAGTGGCTGGTGGCGTGGAGCCAAGTGCTTATGCTGCTGGATGCCCCATTGTTAAAGCTGTGGAGGTCACGTCCATTGGCATATAGAGAGGGAAAGCACAGGAAGCTGAGAATGGCCCATTGTTACATGTCCTTGCTCAGAGGGAATTCCATTATGAAGGGCAATACATTTTTGATACTTTGATTTTTGTGCCATTCATTTGTTTGAAAAACAGAACATATTTGGATAATGACTTCAGGAAAAGGGGGTCTCAGAGCTCCTCCATCCAAGGCTGCAGCCCCTGCGTTAACACACCTGCCAATCAAGCAGCTGCGCATCCTCCCTCGCACAGCCCACCATCAAATAAGCGCTCTATCATATGCATAATATAGTTTTCATTTCATCACAATTATGCTCCGTGCGCCGTGTGTGTGTGTGTGTGTGTGTGTGTGTGTGTTTTTTTCTGATGGGTCACAGGAAACTTTTATTGAAGCGCAGTGTATAATAAAGTCATTTTCCAGGTGCTTGTTGTGGCTCTTATTATGAACAGAATGATAATTTCCCCTGGAGGAATCCGGCACTGCATATCAATTGAAGTTTAGTGTGGGTCTTATTATGTTCCCGCAGGCTATAGTAGAAGGCAAAGTCATCTTCAGAGAGAGTCTAAATGTCAGGGAGGTCTTCAAACACTTTTTTTTTTTTTTTCCAGGGCCTTAGTGAAAAGGGTCTTTTGGAAGTGATGCGTCTTGGAACAGATACAGTGGAGGTGAGGTAAAGACTTAATGTAAAGCAGTTGACATGCAATTTAATTGTGGTAGTGGTGGTGGTGGTGGGGGTGGGGGGAGTATTTAAAAAAACAATGGAAGGGGTCAGAGAAGAAATGGAAATATGACCGCTCTTATTGCGTTTCTCAGGTAAATGCATTTGCTCCCAGTTACTCTTCTGTCGTGTCCACTCGCCTCCACATGGTGCCACTCTTGAGCTGTGTGTTTTGAATGTGCTCCTGGCTGTCGGTCTCTCAGCAATTCCATCACTTAAGTTGCAGAAACTGTTATTCCTCTAAATCTAACAAAGACTTCAATCAATCATCTCTAACTCTGCAGAAATTGTTAATTTTCCTGCGAGCTGACTGATGGAGTTTATAACAAAAAGTATTTTGTACAGTTTTGCAGCAGAGCCGCTCATGGCCTGAAACCAAGCTCAGTGTGGAAATTCATGTTAGAGCATTTCATCTGTGAAAAAAAGTCATGAATTACTCAAGTCTACTTAGTTTTGCATTAATTTATTTTATTCCAATTTTTCTCCCCTTTTTTTTGGTGACTGAAGTTGAAGTACAGCAATGTATACGGTAGCATGTACAGTATAGTAGCGGATTGGCCTTCCTTCTCCTTCTTGGCTGGCAGGGATCCTTCCTGTTGTGATCCGACTTCTCTCCTTTGATCAAAGAACAGTGTTAAAGCACTGGGAGAAGGAGGAGGTATGAAATATGAATGAATACAGCTGTGTTTTGATGGATATGTCTCAAAGTATCCCAGTAAGAGAGTGCTAAAGGCCAGGAAATCTGTTTGTGTTGTGGAAATAGGCTCTTCCTCGCCTGTTTCTTTACCAGCTTCATCTTGGGTAGCTTTTCACTTCATATTTTAGAGATCCTTTGTTAGGAAAGAGATCAACTCCTCATCCATGCATTTGTCGGAAACCGTTCTAAGAGGCCTTAGTTCATAATATATATCATTAATGACACCATTTCCTTTGTTTGGTCTTGAAACCACCTTTTGAACAAAACGAGCGGCAGCCATGAGAGGAGGGTATTTATTATTTTTCTAGGGTAGACCCAAAGTTCTCACAGATGGAATGAGATCTTATATGAGGTGATGGAGGCTTTGTCACTAGTTATGTCTGTGATTCCGCTTCCTTTTTCGAAAAAAACCCCACCGGGAGCCGTGACTCATTTTGAAGTTGGAAGTTGATACTGCTGGTGTAAAACTAACGTTCCCATCTGAATTAAGAAACTATCAGAGCTCGCGCAGATCTCAGATTTTTCAGAGTTAGATGAACTCATCCCTCACATTACACTTCTTTAATAAACAAAGATAATAAAAAGACAGGCTCGTAAAAACACAATTATTATTAGGCGAGACTGTAAAATGAAAATTGGTGCCTATAGATGTCTTTCACACCTCATCACAGCTCCACTGCCTCATTAATAAGCCTTTAAAGACTCTCTTCAGTCATTTAGGACTATATTAACTAAGATCCAGCCTTTGGACCCGTGGCAGGACAATGTCTCTGGACTACCGGAGGTTCAAAACTTTCTGCCCGGGCTTTATTAGCCTCACTAATAGCTGGGTTCCCCAAATGCCAGGGTCCACCTCTGCTGGGAGTAAGGGCTCAGATCCTGTCAGAGAGGGGTCGCATTAACCAACTGTAATCTTTAGGGTACTCCACTCCCGCTGACCCACATCTAACGCCGGTTCCATCCCCCCCGCTTACCCCCAACCGCTATCCTCTCCCTCCCCAATCTGGTCTACCCATCCCACTTCAGTTATGCCACCCTTGGCTCTCCCTCCCACGTCTTACCACCCTTGTGTGATAGTACCCCCCCACCCCAACCCGCCCCATGACTGTTCCAGCCTCGTCCGGCTGGCCACAGCGAGGAGCATGCCTTATCCTGTGGTAACGGCAATTAGCAGTGTAAAGCAAGCTGTGGAGAAGACTGGATCCCTGTCCACGTTTCAACCCCAGATCACGAGTCTCCAGCACAACTTCAAGGCGAACCATGCAATTAGCTACAATAATGATAATGTGTTGTAGGGGAACAAAGAGAGGGTAAAACAGACTACTGGTGTGAGGGAGAGTGGGGTGCTAATAGTAGGGGGGTTATTTGAATACCCTGGTGCAGATAGGAGACCAAATCAGACTGATTATCAAACGTATGATGAATTACATTTTTCCTCTAATTATCCATGCCTTTTATGTGTAGACCAACTGAGTGAATTTTGCATTCTAGACATCTACGGTCAGTGGTCTTTGGGCATCACACTGGGGTTACATCTTTTATTTCCTCTAAGAAACATACAAGGAGTTACTCATGTGGCTAAGCTGATGGGAAGAGGGGAGAGATGTACTGACAATTTTCTTAGTTGACTTAATTAGATACTTTCAGAAAATATTTGGCAGCGGTACAGGAATGGAAAAAGGGGAAGTATGTGGTTTGATGTTTGACTATCGCAGATGTGTTGACACAGAGTCAAAACATGCTGGAAACAAACCACAAAACCCAGACCACAAATAAGAACATTTCAAGTCAAGGTTGTGAGTTGATACAGTCGAGAAGCAGACTCGCCGCCTTGGTTGGAACACAAAAGTGCAGCGCCTATTCTCTCCGCTGTGAGCAGAGACCATTCCTACAGTCTTACATCCAGAGGTTTATAGAGGATATTTTGCTGGGTGTTGTGCAAAACGAACCGTGTCCCCAGAGCAGCAGCAACTTCACCTTGGCGGAGTAATGCTGTGATATTCTGTTTATTCTTCACTCACTTCATTTTACTCAGAGGAAATCCTCTGGAGATGGCTTATCTTGGAGCTGGAACAGGTGCACTCTAATTTACTCCTATTGCTTGGGGAGCCCAGGGGCCCCTGTAGAGAAGAAAGTAGCGATGTAGCACACTCCACTGTAAAACACAAACAGCCAGAGAAAGAGCATTTAATCGAAAGAGAAGAAAACTGTGAGCTTTGAGTGCAGCCGTATCATTTGGATGCAGAAAATCTTTCTCTCTTGCTCTCTCTCTTTTTTTTTTTTTTGTTTTCCTGAGGAAAAAGGACCCGTCATTTCATTTAACTTTCATTTGTTCAACACTGTTAACTTTGCTTGAAACTGTCATGCTACACCTGGCAAAGCACCAGATGACGTGGGGGACCTGTTGTATTACCCCTGCATAATAAAACGTTTCCCCACCAGTCATTTCTTAAATATCTACAGCAAAAAAAAAATGTAAAAATGGTTTATAGCATCGCTGATATGTGCCACTTAAGTTAAAGTGTACGTGAATGTGTATGCTATGGCCTATTTGTTTTAGTAATGCTGTGCATTTTCAGCCAGGAAAAAAAAAAAAAAGTTTGTTTCATCTTTCACCCTCATCCCTGCATTCACTGCGAAAGAGCTAAGCTTTCAACTTTGAATTTACTCTCCAATTCCTTTTCTTTAGAGAACTATGGTTTTGAAGAGTGGAGCTGGTATGTTATTTGTTCGGTATATTATAAGTCTGAATTCAGTCAGTATTTTTGTTTTGTGTTGTTCGTCTCTTGGGAATTATGCAATCAAAGCAGATGCCTCAAGCAGTCTAGAAAGCGCCCCTTGTGAATAAGAGAAAATCTTGTACACAGCATTTTTTGTATGTGTGTACGAGGAAGGGGGGCATGACAACAAAGCAAATATATGGCATTGTTCTCTGTATACCATACCCGCATGCTGCACCTTTTTTTTTTTTTTTTTTTAAAGAGATTCCAACCATCACACCTGTATTCATTTAAGAAAACAAAAAGTCAATCCATTTGACTCTATTCAAATGACAATCCGGCACCCCTGATGAAGTGCATAACTACAGCGCGTGCACCACTTTGACTGATGCAACGGAGGTTCAACCGTCGATGCGCTGAATCTCTATCATGGAAAAACAAGGTTTGAAGACTGTGTTGCTGGTAGAATTTCACAATGTATAAACAGACATTTCTCACTCAAGACAAAACAAACAAACGCCAGGGAGACAAAGGCTTTGGCGAGAAAAAGGAGTAAACACGAAGAGGAGAGGGAGAGCCATACAAGGACAACAAGAGAAATATCATATACACTTTTAATGAGTGTGCCTGCCCCGAGCTCCTGTTTTTAATCACCTTTCCGTGTGACATAATTTGCTGCAAGATTGTATATGCTTGAGGGACTTTCAGTTCTTGTCAACTCAAGAGCATTTGAACCAATCAATACCTGTCTATCCTGTGGCACACTCATAGTTGGCCATTAGGAAAGAGCTGCTTAAAGTAAGCTCAGCCAATACCATTAGCCCTAGCCTAAGGGCAGTTCCATGCCTTAGTCAGGGTAGGCACCTGCCCCCGTCACCCCCACCTCACCCCCTTAACCCCCCTCCACCCCTCCCCCTACCATTAAGAACCTCCCCTGAGACATCATTTGGACACATCGGCCAAAGAGCACTTCTTTATTCCCTCTCTTTTCTTTCCCTGGCTCCACCAAAAATCAATACATCTCCCCTTTTTCTTATTTTCACAATTTTGCCTCAATATTATTCTCTCTTCTGCCAGAAACCAATGACCGACTATCCTTTTTTTTTTTGTCTTTTCATCTACAATTTCCTGTGACTAATGTGTCCACACATCGTGTTTTTGGAGGGAAGAATTGGAAAATAATTAAATTATCTCGTCATGGTGATATCAAACAGGGGGTCCCACGGTGCGCTGTAACTGAACTGTGTGGTCATCCTGCATTTAGTCTGCATTTATAACCCTATAGATTTCTACATTTTTTTCCCATCATGCATTTATTTTTATATTTTGTCTACAGGGATGCCTCGCAAACTCAGCAAATTTTCTACTTGTGCCTTAAACCTACTCATTTGTTTCTGACATCCAATAAGGGAGACATCAGCGATCAAATATCTTCACAGTAATGAGTGAACTTCCTCTGTGTCAGTGTTTTTCTGCTCCGACCATGTCATAACACCAAGCCCCAGAGAGAGCAGAGCTAGCGTACACAGTAATGCTTCCTGACTGCTTCTAATTTTATTGCAGGGCGGTGACTCCACACAGCACAAAGTTTCAGAACAAGTGATACAATATAATGTCCTTGGAAGGGCCTCAGTCAGTCAGTTATTGCCCTCCCAACCCTCTATTTCCAGTAGAAGCAGCAAAAGTGGGGTACTGCCCTAAATCTTGGCCAGTGCTGTTTACGATAATAACTCTGAAGAGTGATAGCTGGTTCCGCAGCACTGGCGATTTCTGTGGCCGCCTATATCGATCGGGGGTCCTAATGAGCAGCAGCGGAGCTGTGGCTAATGGTGTTGTGTCTGGTGTCCGTAGTAAACGCCCACGTCGAGATTATCATTCCCAGGGGGGACTGAGAAAGGTTTTGCCAGCCCAAGCCCTCAGGGTGCGAGCGACACACTTCAGGGGTCAAGGTAAACTATCAAATGAACAGCCAGGCCTTTCCCTCCCCTGTTTTTAAGGACTATAGCATACTGTACTACACTGCTACAGTAAAGCCAATGCGATGCAAAGGCATAGTTTAATATTTTTCTTGCTTCATGTACACGAGGGGATTATAACCGGAGAAACTCACCACCCTGTTGCAGCCTTACTTTATCACTTTAGTTCTTTGTCTAATTTCTCTACAGTAGTTGTAAAAAGCTATTACCGGGGCATTGATAGAGACTTCACCAAACTGCCTAACTGTTATTAAGAGACCTCAAATGAGACCTGGCATGCCAGACTGATAATGGCTTATTTGACTTCAGAGATCGCCCTGGCACAAACACTCACAGCCCCTTCACACACCCCTGGCAGCCATTGTCCTTTGCTATGCACGGCCATTCTGGCGGTCTTGAGTGACATCCAACAAGTTCAGCAGATTCTGAATGTAAGTGCACACCAGACAGTAGATAGTATCTTCAAAGAAGGAGCTGAAACGGTTGCATTGTAATGAAGGGAGCTGTTGCTCCCTTCATAAAGCTGGCTAGGAAATGAAACCTGCTGTCAACTCACATGTGGGAAAGGGAACTCTTTAAGCTATGTGGACAATTAAGTCTGGATAAAACCGCAGCAAAAAAAAAAAGGAAATGCATCTTTATTACCACAACCACCTCTCTGTTCCAACAGACGATCTCTCCACGGACTGTGCTTGATGGTATTCAGCTCAGGGTGCGTGCGGAGCATTAGCAGGGCACAATAATGAAGTCAACCCAACGCGCAGCACCTCTCCGAGTCATGCCCTGTTTGGAGTCACACTTCCATGTCCTGGCAAATGCTGAGCATGTAAAACAGAACTGTCAATTATTCAACATGAACAGGAGGATGTATGGAGTGACATGGGGGGTGGACAGGGGCCGACTAAGCCTCGGGCAGATAGGGGGTACCACTTTGATGTGAGTGTGTGGGCCTGCAGAGTTGAGCAAGGTGCAGTGGGTAATCTGCTCAAACACCCCCCCACACCACCTCCAACACCACCACCACTCCTTCGTTTTCCTTTCCCCTCCCTCCCAATGCTGATCCTCTCTGCACCCTTTATGTCCTGCTTCATTTTCCCCTCTGACACACACTCCCTCTCTCGCTCCATCTCCGCTTCACACATACATAAACAAACCCACACACACACACACACACACGCGCGCGCGTACAGTACATGCACACTGACATGAAAGCACGCTTCCTTTGTCTGTTAACCAAACAAGAGCTGGCAGCACTTGTTACAGATAATAAAGTTGTGAATGGTTGATTTTGGAGAAATAGCGTTGTTGCAGTGTCACAGGAACGGCATTACTCATTTATACAATGAATACTAAAAGTTCCCCTCTCCCGAGTCTCCTCTCGTAGCCATACAATAGCAAGCTTAATTACATTAAGTTCTGAGAAGAGGGAAGTTAATGGATGACATTTTGCTACACCATGAGTGCTCCTTCCAATAACAATAGAAACCCAAATAAGACCTAATTAATATGCATAGCAGAGCCAATGAACTTAATTGTCAAGTTGCTTTTATCAACCTGTCAAAGGATTGACAATTAAAACAGCCTCCGTTAAAACTTTAATGAGAAGCAAGTAGGAGAGAGGGATGATGAGGGAACAAAAAGACGCAAGCTTCATCCGTCATGAAAGACGCTACAAGACAACTACCCATTATTATTTCCTATCAGGATAAAACTATGCAAATCATATTATGCATTTTTAAATAATGAGTCAATGAGTAATATTTAATTTATTACCTATACTCTTAGAATGAATATTTAACGCTGTTTTTAAGCTGATGAATTCATTAGATAATTTAGTGGTGAGCTGTAACAGCAAGTTCCTTTTTTTTTTTTTTCTTTTCCATCTACAACAAATGTCCTTCAGATTCTGTCCTGAAATCCAGAACAAGTCAGCTGTCAAGTTCAACAAGTAAACTTCCTAAAGTCTCCTCTCAAGGAGGCCGGACCGCCTCATCGTCGTTTGAGCAGAGCCGGAGGTCCGTACCTGGACCCGAACTGGGCGAAAGGCAGCATTTTGACTTGAGTTTTTATCCCAACATTGACACCAGCATGTCTGCGTTCCAGAGGGGAGTTAAAACTGCTGACTCACTCCCAGTGCGCTGGTTGTTGTTCTCCCTTACAGATGTGACCGTTAATAGGCCTGCATCCATAATCATTAGTGTGTCTCAGTGCACAGGTACCCGATGGGCCCCGTGCGTCTGCCATTTGGTCTCGGTTCACTGTGCTTGCCTGCAGATGTGAGCGAGACACACACCTGCTCAGGGGCTCTCAAACAGACCGGCGCCATCCGTCACAGCTCACGCTACACTCGCTCTGTCGGAACAAGGCCTTGGTTCCGGTCCAATGGCCCTCAGACTGTAGGTCAGCGGCCGTCTCTCGTGATGAACCCACCCTACCATGAATCATATCCTCTCGTCTCTTTATACCCACTCCACTCCATCCAACCCCAACCCTCATTGCCCCTGTTCATGGTTTGCTCTTCCCTCACGCAAGCACTGAAGCGCACTGAGGTAGCTCAGGTGGGCCAGGTAAAGACAGCACCTTAAAGAGAGACATAAACTAATGATCATGTTTTCCCACATCATACACTCCCTCTGCCCATAAGCCACAGTGCACTCCATAAAAAAAAAGAAAAAAAAAAGAAAAAAAAACAACTTTCGTGTGGGTCTTTCACGGGCATCAGGCCACGCTTCACACTACATTTGTTGATGTGTGCATGCATGTGCACGTCTCATGCCAGCCCGCCTCCCATCAAGTCCTAATGAGGCCAGCTGGCTCTGTGCTCGGACCAAACCAAACTGGAGAGACGGCACAGTCCTGGCTCTCTCTGCCTTGTACACCCCACCTCCCCGAAGCCTCCCGCCCACCCTCCCTCTCCTCCAGATATCTTGGAGAACCATGGACGGCTGAGCACACACGGCAGATTTGGAAATGGACAGTGTGTTTGTTAAAATCTACTCTGTCTCCCAGATCCCTTGGCCAAGGCCTGAATTAGAAAGTCCACGGCTGCAGCCCCAGACCTGCCTCCATAGTTTCTTACCTCTGCCGTGTTTTCGGCATCTACAGCAGCAGCGGTGATGTTGAGGTCTGCTGTAGAACAGCGGAAAGGAGGAGATATACCCCGAGGCACAGTCAAGGGAATATTGTTCTTGACTATAGAAACAGAAACACAGCCAGTGTTACATATACCTACAGTAACTACAATAAAAACTCAGACAGATAAAGAAGATCCAAGACAACAAGTCATATTTAGTTTTCTTTAAAGCCGAAAAAACCAACGACACTCATCAGCAGCCATATTTCAACTTTATAGTGTCCATTATCTCTGAGCTGCTGTCTTTTAAAAAATGTTATTATCAGGAAGATCATTTCTTATTAGGCTACAGCAGTTAATTTCACTGCAGACTAATTAGAGGCATTTCACATTATTAACAAGCATTATGGTTGATAAGGGCCAGAGAGGTCTGCAGAGAGACTTGTATTGTCCAGGCTGTTACTTGGCATACAGTGATGTCCATGTGGGTGAGTAAATCCAACTCCCTTGCAAAGTTTCCTTGACAACTAACAATAATATACCTCCTCTTGCTAACACAAGAAGTCATGCACAGTGTTTGTACATGCGCAGCAACATGTGCATGCATTAGCAAGACACACACACACCTACATGCATAATGTGGCCATACATGCATAAGTGTGTGTACGTCAACATTAATTTGTGTACAAATGCACATAAACAACACAAAAGCATACTCCTTGTCACCTTCACCCAATCAGCAGCCAGATCTTGTTCACTTCAGAGTGTAGACAGCAGACTGTATGTGAGTTTTTTGCCCAGGAAGAGAGACTGGACCAGGGGGAACACCTTAACAGGTAGCCCTGGGGTGCTTACCAGAGTTCGGGCAGCCAGGGGGAAAGAGTGGCTCTGGGAAGCCGTACCACCACTATCCTCTCTGTCCACTGATTATGAAGCAGGTCCCAGACGGGTGCCTTTAGGAACCCCCCAGGCTACTCACAGCCTCCCTCTCCTCTGTTACAGGATCTGTCGCTGGGGGATTCGACTGAAGTGTGAAGAGGGGTGTATGTGGGAGACGTGCCGAGAATTCTAAATATGTACGTGCTGATTTCATTTGTTGTCTCTCTGTTAAGTTTTGTTCTGGTTACAGATTTGATGAGAAAAAAAAAAAATTACAGTGCTCATCGTCTGCGTGGGATTGATTTCAGATCATTTGAATTTGACTTGTGTATTCCCCAGACAACTCAGCATGTCTCAGTTGTTGAAACAGTCAAACTCCAAACTGGAAATGTCCTGTTTTGTATGTGCTACAAGAGCTGAGTGGAAAAGGTCTCAACACTTGGACTCAACTATAACCCTGTCTTGAGTTATGATGACGTCCCAAGTTTGCAAAAGCCCTCTGGCTTCAACTATCTCTGACATGGCGTGCGTGTGCATGTGTGTGTGTTTGTGTGTGTGTGTGTGTGTGTGTGTGTGTGTGTGTGTGTGTGTGTGTAAAACTCCTTGCAAAGTCCAAAAAAAGAAGGAAAAAAATCATAACTAATGAGCCCATTTAGCGCCCAGCACCTGACTTTGGCCCGTGATCTCCGGGAGACATTAGAGGCAATTTGCCATCGACTTCAGGGCTCGTGTCCCAAACGTTATCAATGAGCTTGTCAGGTAGAGACCTAACCTCCCTTTGTTTCCTCCTCCACCCCCCTTTCTGCTCCGGTCCCCCAGCCTGCTCCCCGGGCCCCCGAAGAGGAACCAGCGGCATGATGTCACACACCTGTTTGGCTGGAGGCTGCGGCCCGGCGATGCTCGCAGCCGTGGGTGTCGCGTTGGCACCCCTCGCTCCCCCCTTGTCGCTGCCTGCTACGCCCCGTGGATGTGTCAAAATGGCAGATGATGGTTGGGGTGTGTGCAGCTGCTTGGGAAGAGGAGTGCCAAGGGCGCTCATTTCCTGCGGTGAGTTTTAATTTGCTCTACCCGCGTCTTCTGAAGAACTCTACCCCCCCAACACACTCACACACACACTCGCACAAACACATTCATCTCCTCCTATAAACACAGATCGTACCTCAACATACACACACTTGCAATAAACACACACGTACTGTATACAAATCTGCCACCACCCAAGGGGGCAAAAGCCCTGCATGCCCAAATAGAGGTGAGCGCAGGTGGAGAAACAGGATGGTGCCAGACTTTTAGTTTTGGAAGCACACTTTTCTTGAAACTTGAATAAAACTCCAGACAAGAATGTGTGCTCAAGTGATCTAACTGGTGCATGTACAAATCACTTCTCAGAGGCGTTCAGCTGGGTAAAAAGAGACAAGTCAGGAAACCCGCTGATAGAATATGCGGCTAGCATTGCTACGGTATGCGAGGGGTCTATGTCTCTTGACATCTGCTATGCAGTTGTCACCGGTAACTTAAATCCCCATTGATCAGACAGCGCGAGTGAATTTGTGTTGCTGCTTTTTTTCTAACTCCCACTTTGCGAACAAACCCATTTTCACACGGGGCACACGCATATACCTGACAGTTACACCCAAACAAGCCTTGCTGTTTACTCGAGAACAAACACATAGATGCCAACCAGCAAATCTATTCTCAATACACACATCACCCCAGACGTAAAGAGATTCAATTTTCGCCTACCGGGAGTGTTTCCATTTTTTTACGCAACAATTTTTTTTCTTTCCCTCCTGTGTCAAGACAGCTGCCTTTGATGTTAGCATCTAATATACAGGGCTAAAAAACTATAGTTTGCTGTGAGCTGACAGATAAAACAGTGCAAGACGCCATTACCCTGCAAAGCGGAATAATGAGGAGACCTGAACACACAGAAGACAGGAGCCCAGTTGAATTACCGTGGTCTCTCATCCAAGGTGGGAGCTTTTTGACAGCTTTCCAGGCAGCACAACACATTACCATACTGACGCTGCTCTGTAGTGCCAAAGAAAAGCTTTGATGAAAACATAACTGGGAAACTGGGAAATCTTTACATGTGTGTGAGTGCGTTTGTGTGCGTGGATGCGCGTGCGTGCGTGTGTGTGCTCACGCATGTTGCGTGCGCGCCTTCGCCGAGTGTGTTTGTGCATGTCTGTGAGTGCTTGCGTGTGTGTGTGACAACAAAGACGGGACAACAATGGGAAACCAAGCAGTGTCAAGCTGCAACTTTATGTTCTCTAATTACTAAGTGGATACTGTATTCTTGAGTGTGCTCCTATTGGCTGAGATACAAGGGCTTATTTTTTGATTTAAATTCATGTTGATGATTCAGTGGAATTATCAAAGTATCAAACCCGACTGACAATATGTCTAAAAGAAATCCTTCAAGTGGAGAGTAATGCTGCCAAATTATATTCTGCCATTTCATTAATGTGGTTAGCTAGTTAGTTATCCATATTCTAACAGAGTAGGCTTGATGTTAGATCTTTGGCAAGGACACCCTGTACTGAGTTTTGGCACGGTACTGTGCCGCAGTATGCTGCTGACTCTGGGTCTTAACGACAGGCTAAACGAAGCGGGCGTTACGGCCCCCTGGATAGGTCATTACTCGTCCGTGGCCAAGAGCTAAACTGGAGCAGGGCTTTTTAAAGAGGGGAGCAGGTGTGTTTCACCATAGGGGCTGGAGCCGGCCCAAGACCAAACAGCCTTAACGGTCTTTATCTCCTTCATAATGAGGCCACGCTCTCCACACACCCGAACTCTGCACACATGCTGGAGGTATGGAGACCCAACCCTCCCCCCGGTTAAATGGTGACACTTTCAAAATGACCCATGCCCCAAGCAATGGAGAAACAGTGGCATGTCATGAATGTCTATAGACACAAATTGGCAGGGCACTAAGCCTTTTAATGTGTGTTTCTTAAGAATTTCACCCGGTTAATTATCAAAAAGCGGGTTCGGAAACGTAACAAATTGCACACAAAGTTATGACCTTTTCTTGTTTAAAGCTAAAATGTTAAAATAACTCTCTGAACTGTATTGGGCTTCCTCGGCATGTGTGTGTGTGTGTGTTTGCATGTGTGAGTGGCTGCGTACGTGAGTGTGTCTGAGTGGTATTGTCCCTCTCCTCTTTCACCTGTCTGAGTAGGTTCTCTAGTACGGTCCCTGCGTTCCCCACAGTCTTCTCAGCCCTGTCAGCCGAGTTGAACTTGATCAACATCAAACGGCATAGCATTCAAAAGTATTAGTGTTCTCTGTTGATGGGCCCTCTTGCTATCACAAATCAGTCCCTGAGCTACTTCATTATTTATCTCTAATTCATCAGTGTTGTCTCCTCGCACACGGGCAGTAATGCACACAGATATACTGAATGTGAACACACACACATACACACACACAGGACACAACATCAGCACATTAACCTCTACCTTCTGCAGAGGTTTTGTTTTTATGATACTCCGTGTCATATCAGTTTAGCTGAAAAATAAAAATGTTTTTCTCCTTTTTATTTTCTCTTCCCTTTACCTTTTTCCCCAGGTCAATGCAAAGCTAACATATTCCTGACGAGTGATTAGGCTCATGCTTGTACTTTCAAAATGCTGATTATTGCGCCGACCCGACAGGCCTTGTGTTTTTCTCCGAGCATTCTGGGGATGTGAGTCCGAAAGTAGCCCCATGGTGCCGTGACCCCTGACCTAGCGTGGGCGATCCCACCAGATGTGGAGTGTGTGCTGGGACAGTGGCGAGGGGCAGCTCGGTCTCACGCGGGGAGGCCCTGTCTCCCCAAACTGCCACAGAGAGCATGGCCAGAGGGGTTCTGTCAGCACCGTTATCAATCATACTCCCTCCCTGTCTCTCTCTCTCTTTCTCTCCCACTTTTTCCTTCTCTCACTCTCTCTTTCACACTGTTTTCCTTTTGCCACTGTCTCTCACTTTCTGTTCTACTCTCTGCTTTTGTTTTTCTCCCACTTTTTTTATTTTTTTTTCACCTTAGATATCCTCTTTTCCACTTAGGCTACCGGCTCTTCTCTTTTTCAGTCACATACTGTACACGCCTTCAGCCTTCCCCGCCTCTTCCCTCACTTATACACACTTTAACCTTCCGAGTGTGACTTTTTTTTTCTTTCTTTCACTCTCTAATCTGTTTCACCCCTGCCTCTCTTCAGTCTTGGCACACACTTTTAGTCTAAAAAATGTTTTCTACTTGTCCTTTAGATTGACAAAGCAGATGCGCTGGAAGAACGCGATACACCTTGTTCCAACTCCAAAAGGAATACATAGCCGGTGATTTATCATACCCAGGGAATCTGATTTAAGTGCAGAGGAAATGGAGAAGTGGACAAAAGAGCATATAAAAAGGACAAAAATCTAAATCAGCAAAAAAAATATATAGAGGACACCCAGAGGAAAAAATTCAAAGATTAAGTTTGAAAATAACTTTTTATTTCCGTGTATGTGTGTGTATGAATAGTGATGCAGTGTAATGGGAGATGGAGGCAGGGGTCATGGTTTTGAGGAATAGATGCCAGTTGTCCCTGCCATCCGGTGCGAGGTGTTCTCTGACACATGGCACTTTGAAGGCCCCGGTCCCCTCCTATCGCTGCGATCCTTTACATCTGCAATCAGGGCAAATGGGTTACAGCCAGCACAACAGACAACAACTAAATAAACAACATACCTGGGGTGGATCCCCTCCAATTCCGGACTGCCAGTCTGGCTTTGGTGCATTTTTAAAACATCACTAGGTAATTGAACTCGAACGTTCACACTGACACATTTGCATGGGGTAAAGGGGGGTTGGTGTAAGCAATGGAGCAGCTGGTACGCACCAGTACGACTCCGGCTCAACCAGTCCTTCTGACTTCATATGTAGCACTTAATTGGTTCCCAAGGCAAGAATGAAATATTTAGCTCGCACGTCCTTTAAAATGCGATTGATTTTGATCTGACAGCTGTGCCTGTCCCGCGCGAGGGAGTGAGAGAGAGAGAGAGAGAGGAGAGGGTGAGGGCTGTCTGGGCTCGTTGCCTGAGAATAGCGCGACAACACCCACTCAACCGCACACAAACACCAGTATATGGCCACTGAATGTAAAGGATCACTCATGGATGCCATATGCTTTCAACTAAAGCCTCCTTTTAAACCCCCCTATTTAACCTCTAAGATAGAACAAGCTTTGAGCTTTGGACGATCATGAGTGAAAGCTGTTTTTGTGTGTGCAAGTTCAAAGCACAAATGCACAATGTATGGTGAGCATGTGCAGTCTCACACACAAACAGGAATATAATTTAATTTTGTGCTTAAAGGTGCACTATATAGGATGCTGGGGAGGAAATTTTAATCAGAAGAGACAGATCTTCTTAGACTGATTTTTTTTCTGCCTAAACAAACTAAATAAACAAACTCTCTTCGTTTTCATGACTGAATAAACTGAATAAACAAACTGACATTAAAGGACAACACCATTTCATACTGTTTTTACTTGCCACCTTTCCAGCTTCAAACGGTGTTCAGGGGACCTTATTTTTCCTCTGAGAGCAGCTTGTTTATTCAGTTATGGACAAAAGAAAAAATATAAAAGAGTTTGAATTTCTTCTCCAAAACTACACAGTGCTCCTTTAAAGTCAAAATTATCAGCTAGGCAAAATACAAAAAAGAAATAATTACAAACTTCAACGGACGTGAACACACTTAGCAGGAGCCTTGTCTACGTACTGTAGGTGCAGATTCCACTCTGAAGTAATGCTCTAACTAAAGTGAGGCAGATATCCAATCATATTGGATTAATGTCACTAATTATATGACAGAAACGAGCGTTGAAAGGCGATGGTGTGGTCACGCCATAACATGATAGAAATGCATTAAATGGAAACCTGCACGAGATCCATGGCCGGGACCCTCCCCCCTGTCAAATTGACTAAGCTGCAAATTACGTACAAACGGATATATCCTTTATATAACAGCAGTGATTTTCTCCACTTTATCCTACCTGTCAAGCTCAGAACATCACAGGCTAATTCTTTATTAAGTGAAAGGGCATCGGGGACCAGATGATCCAATTTAAGTACATTGGGCAGAATAGAAGACTAATTAAAACCCATATTTTTACATTATTAATTTTGGAACTTCACTTTTAATGAATGTGAAAAGACAGGCCTTCCATTTATACACACATACTCTTTGGGCTGCTCGACAGGGGAATAAGAGTTACGGGTATACTGCAGGGGCTAAGAAGAATTTTTAAGCATCCATGACAGACTTAATATCAAAGTTTAGACAAAGGTGTGTGTGGCTTAACTTCTGCATCATAAACACGCCTGTTAACTGAGTGTATAGGTTTAGAGGCTTTGGTTTATTTGGGGCTGCTGTGAGGCTTGAGACAAAAAAGTAATCAGGACGTCTGTTGCCGGGGGTGCAACCTTGTCATTTAGCCCTCATTCTTCCTCTCAGTACCTGGAGAAAGAAAGAAGGAGAGAGAGAAAGAAAGAAGGAGAGAGAGAGAGAGAGGCACCTACATGCCGTTTAATGATGTGCCCCATTTCCAGTCACCTCTGCTCAAAAGGAGTCCGCTTTTTTAGCAACGTCACCCTTAATTGTCCATCATGCCCTCTAATCAGACCATTAAGAACATGACCCCGTTTTAGAGCTAACTTTAATTATCTTCGTGCATAGCAATAGAAGAGCTGCCTCCGATCTGACTGAGGCTTTCTGCGTGGTCTTCATCAGAATAATGGTTGAATGTCAAAGGCATCGTGTCCCAAATGAAATTATTTGCAATGCATATTACGAGCGAAAAATAAGTGAATGGGTAGCTACTGTCTGGAGAAAAAAAAAAGGATGGAAAATGAAGAAGGTGGGTCTGGTGTTTACCCTTCGTAAAAACGATTCTCTCTATGCACTTTTCTCTCCCCACAGGCCAACGCATCCTCACATCCACAAATAGGCACAAGTCAAAGGGCAGCGAGTTTGTAAAATTGAGTCAAATATACAAAACAGCAATATTTAATGACGTTTCTTTTTTCACACCAAGTGACCCCTGCATGGAAACCGATCCGTTTTTTTTATTTTCCTCCGGTTTCAGGAAACTCTTGGAAGGCAAAAGCAACATCCTGAGTTGGTGAGGAGACAGGAGAGGTGCTGACATGCCGACAGGCAGGGGATCCTGGGAAAAGCCACAGACAGGAAGAGCCTGACTGACTTTGACCCCCGAGGTCAAGGCTGGGGGCTCGGCAACTGAAAGATGTTTCCAAGCCACACTCAGACTATCATAGAGTTTTACAGGAAATAGCTTCGAAATACAGTATGCTGTGAAATGTGGGAGATCTTTTTATTGCTTGCTCTTTTGTTTTGCTCTCTGTGACATAAAATGCATTTTGGCCCTGAGCTATATTTGACTTATTTGTTTGAGGGTTACTGTATGTAATTGAGTTGAGCTCAAGTCCATTTCTCATCTCCATAATGTGAAAAACAGTATTTTTTTTCAGACTGTGTGGATGTGCCGTGACTAATAGAATTATAGATGATGGGAAATGTGGAGATTTGTGTGACAGAATTAAGACTGGGACAAAAGCGCAGTGTTACTCTCCTGCTCCAGTTTCTGACATATGTTTTGAATAGAGTGAAGTTCCTCGACTTTTTTTAGGCTTTGTGCGGTGGGTCTCCGAAGGCCCTTTACAGTTAAACCAAATTGGGTGAGAGGAGATTGTCCTTTCTCCAGTCTCGCAGAAGGACCCATAAATCAAGGCATCCATCGTTTGTCACACCTCTGTCTCCCAGCTCGTGGCTCAGGCCCACCGCGTTCCAACTCTGAGTTTTTACGGCACAAATGTATCCATCAACCCCACCGAGTGGCCGCCAGCCGCCAAGCCGCCTCAGCGATCGATGGGTGCGATGTACCCTCCCTCTCGGCCTGTGTGCAGCTCTCTCTGCGTGGGAAGGGGTAAGAGGAACCTCATTTTAGCTGGTTTTAGCCTCAGGCCACTACTGTGATTTTACCCCATGCTCCTGGCCTGACGTCATTAAAGATGCATGATGATGGATACCATGAAGTCAACCTCTCCGAGGGGGTTTTGAGGTAAAAAAAAAAAAAAAAGGGAAAAAAAACCTTGCTTGTTTTTCAGATCACACTAAGAATAAATCAAGACTGTTTAAATGTAGAGGTTGCAACTGGATGCATGTGACTAATCTTTCAATGCACATCAGAGGAGAGAGTAGTCAGGTATTTAATGGTGAGGAGGCATGTTTTGACCAGTTGGTGGTGCTCCTGTCACAGTGAATTCGCAAGCGTTGGCTCTCTCTGTGATTCAGATAAATACACTCTTGGCTGTTTCCAAACTGGGCTGGAGAAACAGAAGACAATGATGCAAATTTAGATTTCATATCAAGACATGCTTGAGAAATTGTTTCTTTTTCTCCTCTTTTTTGCAATAGAAACTTGTACTCGCTGCTACTAATTTTAGCTTCTTTCACTCCCACTTTTCATAATCTGATCCCCGTCTTCTCCTCCCACTACATGTACATGTTTATAAGATGATGGAGGATATTCATGAGGCCCTACTACACCATATTCTGAAGAATTAAGAAAAAGTGAATCCATATTCATGCGCGTGTTCGGTTATTTTAATCTTGGAATTTCAGTAAAAGTTATTAATATTTCCCCAGAATATGTAACCTTGAATTTGCTACTTGAGGTGTGTGAGTAGTTCAATGCAACAAACATTGTGAAAGTGTGTGTGTGTGTCAGTGAGTGCATTCATGGTCACTGAGTGTGTGTGGTGTCTTGTGAAGAATCAGTGCGTCTCCAAAGGAGATGACGGGGGAGACGTTTGACAGCTGTGCTCCGCAGGTTCAGAGGTCATGTCAAGTCCTGGATGAGCCCAAGGTAAAATGCTTCACAGGGCCCGTACCGGTCAATGGGTATCGTTTGCCTCAATAGCAAACAGGGTTGGCGGTAATGGGACCTCAGTCATATGTCAGCGCCTGGAAGAAAAGTCAAATACCACGAGGGCACATTTATAGGCTCCCAAAACAAAAGGGAAAGTGGAAAGATTGAACTTTTAAACTCCCCGATTTATAGCTTAAAGGTGTCATATGCATGGTAAACTCTCTAGGCAGCGTCCATTATCAGTCAACACCTCTCTCTTTCACTCACCCTCTTCTCTCAATCTCTTCTCCCCACTTTTCTCCTTTCACTCTCTCCATCCCCGCCCTCCCCGCTCGGTGTTTCCGCTCTAACTGCAGTTTCTAGCATCTGCCTTAACCGGCGCGGTCCATGCCGTCCCTGCTGGGGAGTAGAATCCGGCCCCTCACTGGAAGACCCTGAAATAAGGCCTTTATCAGCCAACCCCACACAGTATCAGGGGGCCCCCCGCTCCTCCAGCAGCCTCTGATGTGAAGGAGAGATGGACAGAGCTCTGTGGTCCTCTGGTCGAGCACCAGAACAGGATTCAGCCCATTGTACCATTCAAATTAAGCAGGCATCAAAAGGGAAGAGGAAGCTGTTGTTGATGTATTGTCTCGTGTTATTTTAACCGGCTTAACTCAAGCCTCTTCATGGTGGAGTGTTGTGGTGCTGGATGCCGATGATGATAAGTGGTGGATTCTCTGTTAAGACTGCTAAGCTGCTGTGCTGGCTGAACGAGGGGGCTCTGGCTCCATTGGCTGTCGTGGCTGATTTTGGCTGTGGTTGAACCATTTCAATAGGTTACCATGGATTTATCCACTCAAAACCGCTGACTTGGCTGTCCATGTACAGCCTCTTCATGTCACCAGTGGGACCCCACTGTTTATTTCATAACGCTGACATTTTTTGAGGAGATTTGATGAAAAATTAAAGTTCAACACAACAACAGCACACAAAGAGAAACTTTTTAGTCAGTTAGACAGTTTTAAAACTGCAGACTTTTAAATCAGTGGCTTCATGTTCCCGAAACTTTCTCTCTTTTTTTTGCATTAAATTAAAAGCTGTTTGGGTTTTTAAAGTGTCTGTATCATTTACAGCGTTATGAAACCCAACAACTATTTTCCCGGGCCTTCAATTTCTAAACAAACACAGGCCTCTTTTTAATAATGACACCAATAACATGTAAATAGGTGCCATAAACATACATGTGAGAGGAAATATGTTTTCCATAGAGTTAAATTGCGGCATTTTATTTACTGGCCGGGTGAATAATCACCCTGTAAAGACAGTTCAGTCAGCTCTGAGTACTTGTGAATAGCTCTCTCCATTCTCCGCTGAAAGCTGTCTATTTAATTTCTCTCTTCTGTCCTCAGAGCAGTAGCTATTAAGTGCCTTCATATGTCAAGCCAGTGACACCTCCTCCATTCTCTTCAGCTTGTTTAAGCGTGCCCCTGTATTGTTGCCCGCCGTGCTTGACGTGTTAATAGCTTAATAACGTAATCTGGCAAATAATGACACCTCATCACAAAGACCGAGGCCAAATGTTTACAAGGGAAGCTGTAATGTATGATGACAGTAATCTGAATAAAAATGAATTTACTGGCATCGTCTCATTTGCAGTAAATTTTCACTTCTTCCATGCACAACTGATGCTCCGCGGACACCTTCCTTTGCTCTCTAGCTGTCTCATTACCCTGCCTTTCAAGTGGTGGGAGAAAGGGAGAGACGGGAGAGAAAAGAGACGGAGAAGGGGTGAGAGTGTGAGAGAGGGAGAGAAAGAGGGGGGGAGAGAAAGGGGTAAAGGAAGCGAGACAGAGAGGGCAAGGAGGAGATAGGCACTGATAGAGCTTGTTATTTTCAAAGCCTTTTTCCTTCTCTATTGTTTGCCGTGGAACAGGAATAAGGAAAAAAGAAGAAGTTCACACCGATTTCAAAAAGTCTCACTTCCTTTTTGACAGATGTGGTGTCAGCTTTGCTGTTTAATTAAAAGGAAATGGAGGTGATGATTGCAACACAGACGTGATCTGATATGATAATGTATTTACAATCATCAAGATGATCGTCATTAAGGATGTGTCAAGGACGAATTCATTGTGGGATTTGGGGTCCTGAGCTGTCAAGTGTATTTTTCTGAGGCAGTTGTGAGATTGTCAGGAGGATGCTGCGACTATGACAGTCACAATTAATAATTTGCCAAAAGAAATGTGATTGAGTTTTATACACAGTTTTGTCGTGGCCATTTCCAAAGCCCAGAATATTCATACCAGCAGTGTGAGCGACGGGGAGAGAGAGAGAGAGAGAGAGAGAGAAAACAAGGCCCAGGCAAGACTGAAACAAGAGACAAAAATACCCTTGATACATATGCTGCATGGGATTCTATTATTAAATGACTTTGAATTATTTCATGCACGCTGGCTTGAATTTTTCATACGAGGTGCATATGGAAGGTTCATCAAAACAAATTGTTCGATTTTGACAATTACTACAACAATCACACCCGTCTTTCGCTGCACCTGTTTGAAAATGAATAATTTGAAGTCATTTTAATTGCTTATGTGACAGCTAATCATCAAGGCATTAATTTATTTATCGAGCTTCATTTGAACTTCCTCCTTAGTGATAACATATCCAGCCTTACCCTCTAGAGTAACAAGATACTGATTAAACTGTAGCAACCTCCTTCAGTATTATGCAGATGCCGAGGAGTGAGCCCTGGAGTGGCTGCAATAATAAGATGCATGATCCGCGCTAAGTCGAGATGAACCATGTGCTGGTCATAGGATTGAAATGCATAAAATAATACTTGTTGATCTGATCTTGATATTTGCAGCTAAAATAACTACTGTAAGATGACTGTTTTAGCTCCAAATGTGCTTTTAATCATGCGTCTGTTTTCCGTTAAGTGACCCAAAATGTAACATTTCTAAACACTGGAGTATTCCCCAAATCAAAAGACAAACTTGACAGTGTTGAGTTATGTGACGAAACAGAGAAAAAGTGAGGAACATCTGCCCCAAACTCTCAGAGAAGCGGAGCATTAGCCTGAATGTTTCTAGCTGCTGGTGGCTCATCTGCAGTTGGTGGTGTGCCGGGATTGGTGCGATGGCTATGGGGAAATCAGCCACTGTTCTCTCTCTCTGGGTCCCAAGCATGGCCATTAACTGACTGCCAGCAGCTCTGGGAAGAGGAACAACAGATGCCAGCAACTGAAAAGCCTCCAGCTCTTCAGCTAAACCAATCCCAACTGAGTCGGGACGGGCCTCTGTAGATTTTTGGACATACAGCGAACAAATGTGGACATGAAAGGGGGAAGAGGAGGGCTGTTCTGGAGGTAAAGATTTGTTAACCCTCTTGAACTTGACAAGAGACGGGACCGAGGCACAGATTAGCCCTCTCAAAGCTGGCTTTTGCAAAAGGTTGCTGTGTGAATATGCGAATGTTGGTGTGAAGTGCTGTGTGAGTGCGCACATATGTTTGTGTGTTTGCATGCGCCTGTGCAGCGGTGTTTAAACAAGTTTGCCTGTTTGCACATTCTATATGCCGACACGTACAGTCGTGGTGACAGCGGCGCATTAAATGGTACGTAATTACAGCGATGAAACCATTTAATTATGTTGTAATTACATTTTACTTCTCTGCCATTACCATATCTGTTCTACAGCAAAAGGTTTCTTTTCATCTGATGTAAGTAGATATGATAGTACCCACAGCTAAAACTTTCATTTCTTCCCGAAAAGAAGAAAAAGGACAGGCTAGGCATCGACCCTGAAGGAGTCCCCACATGTTTAAATGATTCAAATACTTGTCTTCTGACTGGAAATACGTAATGAGGCTAAACTATTTAAGGTGCTAATGCTACCTCCGGGTGCAAAGGTCATTACATTATACTTAAGCAAAGACACATGAGGGAAGTGGAATGATTTTGACCACATCAAACTGCGGAGCAACAAGGAAACGGAGAAATGACGGGACGGCAAAGTAGGAAGTGGAGGTGGAGAGCGGGGTGGGGGAGCAAGAAAGCACAAAGCCTGGGTAAACACAGCTAGGTCTGCATCTGGAACCAACTAAAAAGATGCTTAATAATGCAGAGCCGTGCAGGCGGGCCCTGTGCAGCTGTTGTGTGCGCAGGACCATGAAAGACTCTCCATCTGACAGCTGGCTCCATCTAGCTGGCTCCATCACCCTCTCCCTCTCTTTCTCCCTCTCCCTCTTGCTTCCCTCTCTCCTCTGTGGTCCAGAGTGGCAAGGAGACAGCAGATTAGGGATTAGCCAATCCCTGCCATCCTCATCTGTCCCATCTGCCTGCCAGCCAGCCAGGCTTCTGATTCCAGGGAGAGATGGGACATTACTGGGGAAAAGGGGGAGAAGGGGACAACAGTGGAGACAAAGCGGGCTGACTGGGGGAAGCCGGGAGAAGTAACAGAGGGTGAGCCCGGAGTGGGAGTCGGGCCGAGGGGGAGGAGAAGGTGGGTGTCAGAGAGGACAGCAGGACTTGACTGGGAAAGACAGAGACACACGACTGCACAGTTTGGGGAATTAAAGATTAGAGACCTCACCCTCACGATGAACTTCAGGCTACTTTAACAATTTCAGTCAATGCCATGATACATGCCACGATTCTGTAATCTCATGAAACATTCAGAGAACCTGCCACTCTGAATATTCAACAGCTTCTCGACGTACCACTGTATCTTAATCCATGACTTTCTGGCTACAGGCAGCACATGAACGTACATTATTTTCTGTGCAGAAATTTCACCTGAACAAAGCTGGCACCCCTTTATAGTAGCTAAAAATACACCCTTGTATTTTGTCTCGGTATCAAAGAGACCACTTGTCTTTTTAATAATCTGCCAGCTCACATTTGGCAGAGACCAGAAAGCGCACTCAGAGAAATAATTGCTGTTATCTGTTAGAGTCAATAAAACCTCTACAATTGCACTATTTGAGATAAGAGTGTGCTCCTTTGCCATGTGTTCCCCTAAACGAAGTCCCGCTAAATGATTTAGATGTACACTCACTAAGTATCTGCTTATACATTATGAGTGTAATAAGCTCCAGGCAATTGGAGGCTATTGGAAGCATCAGTCATTGAACTAAATAACAAGGAAGCAAACTCTGCACACATGCAAATTCTGGGTTTGAGCCAAAATAATTCAGATATCATCAACACTCTGCTCGCTTTTCATTTCCTGAACATCTTGCAGCCTTTTCACATATCTATCTTATCCAACAAGACACGCATGTAAATGTATTCACTGTATATTTTCAAGTGTTAAGTGAACAATATCAGGTCGCAGCAGCATTATAGCTTTTGTTTTATATTACGATTCAAACTTAAGGGACCAAGTTCTGCTAAGCAACAGGGGAATTTAGAAAAAAAAAAGTTAGCTCCTTTACCTCTAGAAAGGCACCCGGTAGCTTAACAGGCCCTCAGCTGCAGTACCTGGTTCCCTCTGTGCACACCTTTAAATCACACCCAGGATAGTTGCCTTGTCAAAGCTCTCTCAGTGAGCCAGGCATCTGAGAAACATTAAAACACTTCCTCATGCAAGCCAGAGCCTCCCACAGGGCAGCGAACGGGAGCAGAGCCTTTCTCTCAGGCCCAGTATCCGGGGAGGATACTGCTCAGTACCGCTTGGAAAGTCCCAGCTCGGACAGCGGTGGTTAATATTTTAATAGCCTACGGCTGAGGCAGTTATCATCCAAGAGTATTCTTGTTGGTGGATTTAAAAAACCCACTCTCTCACTCGCTCTCTCTCTCTCTCTTTCTCACAGTTAAAAACCCGATTTGAGTTTTTAATTATTCTTTTTTGAATTCCCCAACCAGCTCTCCTCTGTTCTTTTTCATTTGTGCTGTGCAGTTTTTCCAAGACTCGTACCGAGGGAATCCCTGACAGTGTCCTACTTAACTTTTCACTTTCTTTCCTGTGATTTGTTCTTTTTTTTTTCCAGGGTTGAGGGACTATTACTGATCAATCCACAGCTTCTCTCCAAACACCTGCGTTTATATTGATCAGTCATCCGCTTTCCCTCCTTTTGAACTGAAGGGAAGACTTGTCAGCATTACAGGTAAAAGTGATCAAATCCCCTCATGAAGCCACTGCTCTGTACTCTGAAATCCTTTACATGGGAACAATGTTTGCCCGCAAGTGCTACACAGTGGACTTGAATGGGCACCAAAACAATTCCCACCATTGAACTTTTGCAAAAAAAACTTTTGTTGTTGCCACTAATCCACATTTAATTCTTTAATTTCATACAATTTATAAACAGATGAAGAAAAATCATAAAACAAGAGCGGAGTGGAATAAAAGTGATGTGTGCGTGTTCTCTGTGTTAGTGCTTACACTGGCATGTGTACATGTGTGTATTTGCATATGTATGCACGGGAACATGTGTGTCCATGCAAATGCGGGTCTACAGGTCTTTTTCTATGCGTGAGTGTGTGCATGTGTGTGTGTGTGTGGCTGCTCTGAGCCAGCCGTCAGCACAGCCTGCAGGGAAGGGGCCGGGGTTACGGCATCAGCTGCAAGCAGGAATGAGAATGGCTGAGAGTCAGACAGACACTGCCGTGGGTTATTATGTTTGAGTCAGACCAAACACTCCTGGGAGCACCGAAAATATTGCTGTTACAGTTGTAACATTATCACAACAGAATAAATAAGAGCGGACCCGGGACACCCAGGGAAAGATTTAAAAAAAGGAATATATGCACGGGCCAAAAACTGAGCAGGAATAATTAATTAAATAAATCTCATCACGGCACTCCTCTGCACACTTAATTGAAGTGCGCTAAACGTGGCGAGTGCTTTCAAAATTGAGAGGATGGGTCAATCCGAACCTCTGCACCTCCATAATGAAAGAGAAAAAGGAAGATAATAGCACACATAACCTCAAGCAATTAAAGGGCTCTAGAATGTGGTGAACAAGCTTTGCCCTCTTGGACACTGTTGACCCACAGTGCCCAACATGGCCCCCTGGGAAATAAGCACTTATTAAAAATGGAGGAACAGCCACAATCCCACCGAGGCTGTAATATGCTATAGAGTAATTTAATTCTACTTACATGTATCACTTCAGCTTCCGTGCCGAAGCAATTCAGCATTTCATTTGACAAAATATGACCTGTCAAGAGACTGAATAATAACACAGCTAGATCAGATGTGTGGACATGCGATACAGTCTCGTGCATGGCTCCAGAAAAAGGTCCTGCCATTCATGAAGATAGCATCTCCCCATAATTGTCATTTCCTCCGCTATCTTGAAACATGCTGCATCTTACAATAAAAAGCAATACATAAAAAAGCCTCATCTACTTAAGGGATTATTTTGAAAGTCTCTCTTTACCCTCCAACAGACTGATGAAACACACTTCCATGCTTGATTTGATCATCCTTCATAAAGGAGTGGAAAAAAGTATACAGCGGAATCACAAGTCCTGGCATGGGTTTGGGAATATTGGTTGTACCCTTCTCAAGAGTCAGGAAAATCCCCTGGTGTGGTTGCTCTTTCTTTGTGCTCTGTAGCTTCATCGCAAATAAACATACTGTCTGTTATTGTTTTCCCACAAGAACCTCAGAGTTAAAAAAGTATATTTTTTTTCCTTTTGCTCTTCAAAATGAAATACAGGTCAGTGTCCTACATAAGTTTGCTGCAGTTTGGAAAACATTTCCGCAGCATATTTAAAGTGTGAAAGTGTTTTTCTGCTAAATTCTGAAATTCCTCCTTCATTCGACCATTTCCAGTCTTTAAACCTGTTTTTTTTTCTTTCTTTTTTTTTTTAAAGATCCCCCTGCTTGATGTAAATAATGATCATTTTAATAGATATACGTTTAACTATAGAAGGTGGCAGGGGGGGAAAAAAAAGATCTCAAATGCGACCATGAATAAAACAATCGCTGTGGGGGAACAATTTGGGACGTCTGATTTTCTCTGTGGGTGTTGAGATGAATAAAAAAGGCCCTTCTTGAGCATGCATGTGTGGTTGTCTTTGGGAGAGCGGCCATGCCTTGTGGACAGATAAAGGAGTGATAGGACACCGGGGGATAGGGCAAGGACACGTGGCGGCCCGCCCCTGGTCATTGGTGACAAGAGCAGGGGGACGTTAAACACACACACTGGGCTGACTCCACACTTTGATTTAGCGCTTTTGCCTAATGTTACAAAGGGGGGTTACAGAGGCCCACTGGAGATGGGATCAGCAGATCTCGCCGACTGTCGTCATAAAGAAGCCTGCGGAGGGCTCAAACCTCGACTCACATCTGATGCGCGAGCCAAAGCTAGCGTGCATGTGTGAGGGGAAGAGAGAGAGAGAGAGAGAGCAGGAAAGAGGGGTGGTCCACAGACCATAGAGAACAATACACAAAGGGCATTTAATGATTCCATATTGATGCTCTGTAAATGGCTTAATTTGTCTGAAGGCACACAGCAAAGGCAGTGCTGTGGTGAAAACTGTATTGACTCAAAACACATAATTTAATACGTATTAATATTAGATGAATGACTCATTAATGGATGCATCAGACAAATCATAATACTGTGTCATAAATAGATTGAGGGCTTTTAAGAATTTATGGAATATTTTTCCCAAACAGTGCTTCGATACACATCCAACTTCCTTCAATAAAAGTCTTATACTCTAGATGCAGGTAAATAATCTCTCCTCTCTCTCTATTTTTTTTTTTTTTTTTTTCCAGCTAGTTACTCTCACTGTGGGCTGGGAGCTGATCTCTGCTCCAGACACTTTCAAGTCTACTTAATGTAGCCTACACGGGGCTTCACAGGCTGTTTCATGCTCTTATGGAAAACAGGCCTTTGAAATCCCTCAGCAGCCCAATCTTAATCTCATTTGTGAATATGAGCCGAGCCACGACAGGACCAGGAACATCCTCGTCTTCCTAAAGCACCGTTTCATTTGTCAGGAGATTTGGGGCGGTTGACACTAGAGGAGTGATTTAATTGATTTTAATCACACACCTGAGATAGGGAGAGCGAGGGGGCTGCCCTTAACGATTATTCAGAGGGCCCATCCCATGCAGTATCTGTGCTCTCAGCCCCTCTGTTTGTTTTGATACATCAGCATTTTGATGGATAGGACTTGGATTATGAACTTACAAAGCGGTCGGGAATTTCAAGCATGACCTTGGACCTAATATGCAAAAGCGGACCAATAAAACCATTGTTCGTCAGAGAGAAAGTGCATCCCAATCCTGCACATTTTGGTGAAAAAGCGTTTCCCAAGAAGCGGCATGCAATATGGATTTCCTATTTCCAAACGTCGCTGTCATCTTCCTGACAGCGTTGACTTATTATCTGCAGTTGACTGTCTACTCAATGTTTAACGGACACACACTGTGAAAATGTTCCACAGGCAATGCTCAACTTTGTACCGCTTAAAGATGAATTTTTCCCTTTTGCCTCCTCAGGAAGTTGGAGCCTTCTCCCTTCCCTTGGCTCACCACAGTAATTTGTTATGAAAATCTAGACCAAAAGCAGAGGGGGGAAAGCAGGACCACGTTGTTGCAAGCCATTAGTTGGGAAAACTGTTTGGTGAACATTATAATGCAAACCCAACCCGGGAAAAAAAAAAGAGTGGAAGACAGCCTGGGGAGAGAGATTTAAATATGTAATAAACTAATATTTCATTTATTTCCCTCACATGGGAACCTGACCATTTAGCTGCAGCATACTCAGATCAGAACCCCTCTCCTTTAATGAGTGAAGCCAGCAATTAAACACATCTTGGAAAGTATTTGAAAATAGATCTGAAGTAGCCAGGCTAAACATTTCAACACACAAGTCACTGTTAGGCTTTTATTGTGTTTATTTCTGTTGATTCCTTTGTGGTATTTTCACCCGATTCTCAATCATGGTTTAACTTCACAACGGCGGTAAAAATAAAAAGTGAGCTAAAAGTTATAAAACTGCATTTTGCTCCTTATTTCATGATTTCTTTTTGCCCTCATTCCTTCATTCACAGCATTTCTCTGAGCTCTGGTTTTGCACCGTTACAGATGCACTGTGGAAGCTCGTGTTTTATTATCTGATTTTTTTTTTTCTTTTTCTGCTCCGTGTAGAATACAATGGCATTCATTCTTGATGAGGTTGCTGTCACTTTTAATTTCTGTTAGTTCGGGCAAAATGAATGACAGTCAGCCTTGTAATAAATATAACATGCGCTGCATTAATTTTTCAGAGAACAAGAATGGGAGGCTCCCGTTACTATATCCTTTTCAAATGTTTAGATTTATGGCTTTTTCAATGAGCGCCTCTTTCTCAAACTTTGCGGCAGAAATATATTTCCATCTCATTAATGAGCAATTAAGGAAAAGGGGAGTATACAGTCAGAATCTCCATACTAAAGGACATGTCTTTGATGAGTCCTCATAGCTCTGTGTGTGTGTGTGTGTGTGTGTGTGTGTGTGTGTTGGTAGGTGCACGTGTATGTACTGATTTTTGTGCATATGTGAAATATTTACTGTTTTTAAATGTAAACATATTTTGCCTCTCGAGCAGACTGCTGTTTGTACACACATCATGATATGTAGAGTGTGTGTTTCTGTGCATGTGTGTGTGTGTGTGTCTGTGTGTGTGTGTGTTCCCACCTCCCCAGATAGATTCTAATTACTGTTGACTCTTATCCCTGAGTTTGCACTGTTCCTGCTGTCTGGATATCATCATTGACAGGTCGGCTCAACTAACCCTCAGACAGTAAGGGGGAAAGCCTCACCTCACCTCAGCTTGTAGCCACATCAGCGAAAAAATTCAGGACATAATGGTGCTTCTCAGTCAACGTTTTCAACCCAAAGTGAGAGTAATGATGGTTCTCTAATAAGCCCTTTATCAGCCATCTTTGTACCCTGTTAGGCAGGAAATTCACTCCAGCAGTTTTTATCACGGCGAATTAGTTTGTGTTGAGGCCCCTGCTTTATGGCAAAAATAGATTTAAAAAAATGAGAGGGAGATGAAAACGTCTGGATATGCTCAAAAGAAGTCCTCTCTCAAAGGCAGTACATCCTCAAAGAAGTTGGGGGAATCTGATATTCTTTTTAATGTCTGGAAAGCTGTTGAAGACATGAGCTACTGTATGTCCTTGTAGTGGCTCCACCGTGATGATACATTACACGGGTCCGGGTTAGCCACCGGGTATCCCCAAATATCAAATAAAAGTGACATGTTGGACTAAATAAACGCTCATTGTCATTGTTAAGGGAGCGAGAGATAAAATATGGAATTATCAGCTTGTTAGCAACTAAACTGTAGCATCACATGGTGGGATTTGTCACAAATATTTTATATTTTAATTTAAAAAACGACAAGGTGGCCTCGACTCTCACTGTGCGGTAATATAACCTGGCTACACCTACAACGTGCGAGCCATTTCACAGATATACTGCTGTAAGAATTCCATTTTCATACAATGACTCCAGGCTATGCAGTATGTATGAGCGGTAGTTATGGCGATACTTTAGTTATAAGTTGGCAATGACCACAATCATTTCAAGAATGTCTGTTTTGAAAGAGGAACGCTGTAAAAAAAATATATTAGGCATAATTTAAAGACAGGGGGAGATAATCAGGCGAATTGAATCAGCGGCAATCCCGCTTCCATCCAGCCTCTTCTTGGAGCAAATGTCATTCATATTTTAGCCCCTTATTAGGAATGTCTGCTCCCGACTCTCTGAATCACATTTTCAGGATTTCCACTCATCTTGAAAGACAAAATCATTTGAATTCTAAAGATGGCAGACGTTGACGGAGGAGCGACAGAGTGAAAATATATATAAACCCGGAGATACTTTTTCTTCTGGGCCTTTTTTAATGAGCTAAAATCCCCACTTCTTGCCATTTCCCTGCCTTAATTGATGATTATGTTGTTACACAGTAGAAGCGCTTCCCTCTCTCCTCCCAGTCATTATGATATGGACAGGCAGCTCTTGAAGCTTCAAAGGCAGGATGGAGTGATTTAAGCTCAATTCAGCCATCCCCTGGCCCACAGGTAAAAACCCTTGTAAACAGTGAATGCTAATTGCTAATTAGCCCTGTGGCTGAATCACACAATTTCTGTTTGAGCTGACCGCTGTTACGGTCCTGCTTAAGGGCATGTTGTATCTCTTTTGACGGCCCAATTAGAAATTCAGCTGCAGAACCATAAGGCAACCTCGTCATGAATATTTAAAAAGACTGCCACAGATGAGCACGAAGGGGGCACTGAACCGCATGTCATGGAGGGAATATTCGGCAAGTAACCACAATCAATAGTCTCTTGATGTTCTCTGTATTAACGTGATGATTGCTGTTTTTCTTGGGCCTGTAATCGAGGGAGACTACAGGTCATGTGATGAGGGGGCTGAAGTAATAAGGGTCGGGTTCACACCACTGAATGTCCAAATTAAATCTCCGGTGGACATGATCCTATCTGACTCGAAACATAGCAGGCGCCGAGGAATCAAACTCCAGCCTCGGTGGTTCAGCTCAATCTGAAGGGACTGGCAGGTCTGTGCCACTGCCAGGGAATAATTAGGCTACTGTCCTTCACAATATGTCAGGCTAACTGACTGAGGAAATGCTGCGTGCTCTCGCTGCACTTTCACTCCCGTCGCTGTATGGCGAGCACTGAATATAGAGGCAGCCGGTGTGCTGACTCAGTAATGTATGAGGATATTGTGGAACATATATACCGTGTCAAATGCAGACAAAGTCGCAAAGGGCAATAAAGCTGTGCCATTATCACTTCTGCACAGGTTGAGAGCTCCATATTGGCAGGCGTGGTGCCAATCTGCTATTTTTGTGTGTTTTTGTCAAATTCCATATTTTTTCACTGAATTTTTAGTGATCATTTGTTCCTGCATACATCAGACGTTTCCCCCTTTCAAGACAGACGGCGTGTATTAGGGAATAATGGGCTCCTATTTCCTGTTTCCACAATCATTACGACGCACGTGTCAGGTAGAGGTTGGGTGTTATGTGGTTAATTGGTATTTTAATGCACTATCTGCGACACCTACAATTGTTTCTCATTTTACAATAACACTGTAAAACAGCGTGCAACCTCGCATAATTATTTCTGTGAATATGAAAAGTGCCTCTTCAAACCTTATTCACCTCACCTATTCTTCCACACGCGGAGCTGTGAAATAGCTTCAAGAACAGAGGAGTTCTGGCAATGCATCAACAGGATTGTGTTGCTTGTCACTGAATTACAGAGGGGTTCAAACACCTTTCTCAAGTAACCAAGGTAAACATGTTTTTTGAGCCTAGGGGCAATTGAATGAATTACCATTCTTCATCATTTCATTATACCGCTATACTGTATGTTAAATAGCTGTGTATACGGGAAAAAAATGCAGAATATATAGGTTCCTTTTCGCTCTGGAGGGTGATATTTTTCCAGATTACCTCGATAAATTTAACCCATCCGCCTCATCACAGGTAAAAGCGTTTTTTTCTGCTTTGATTTCAACACGAGAGCATCATTGGGATGAGTAGAAAACAACAAGTGTAAACCACTCGCCCTCCACTCACTTACCCCATATCACTCCAGGCAAATTGTTTTTACTCCGGACCCCACGACAGCAACTAAAGACCCACCTGCTCATCCAATAACAGCAAATCAAATCACATAGGCTTCCCTTTCTTGGTTTCAAAGGGACATTCTCTAAGTTGATTCTTTTCATTTAATTCCTGCAAAGGGATAGAGCAAAACCCCCCCTCACCCACACACCCCCCAACCCCACGCTCGCCCTTTATCTGCTCGTGAGAGTGGGGGGAAGAAACAGAGGATTATCGATTTGCACTCAAACAGTGGGCCAACCTAAAAAGCCCCAATGAATTGTCACTCATTATTGAAATTATCAGGCACTAATTAAACTGGCAACCCTAAGCCCCCTGGGCTGTGCTCATCTCCAACTGAATTTCAGCTCCTCAGACAGTAATAGGGAGGCAGCATTAGCCGCTACTGGATGCTAATGAGACCTGGAAGCTGTCTCTCCCTCTTAGGGTTTCACAGAGGCAAGTGCTGAATGTGAACCACAACTACAGTGCAGCACTGTTTGTGAGCGCTTGATTGGCAGAATGAGAGAGAGAGAGAGAGAGCGAGAGAGAGCGAGAGAGAGAGAGAGAGATTCAAGCCAGCGACTGTATGAAGCTGGATGGTCCTCCGAGTACAGCGTCAACAGTTACATTCAGCAATAATTTTAGTACATGGATTTGAAAGATTTGAGGTTTTTTGCACATAATGCCTCCCCCTCAGTCGTTCCTCTGCATATTTCCACCTCGCTCTGCATCTCTCATAGCTGTGCCGAAGTTGTTGACTTACTCCTCGCGCGCTCTCCTCGTCTCCTCTACGCGAATCAACAGACATGGTACCAGTGAGAGTCTGACTGACTTTATCACATGGTACACAGCTTGTTAATAACTTCCTCTGACAATTCCTCCTCATCTTTGCTGATGACCAGAGGGACAGCGGTGATTGTCATGTTTGTAGGGGAAGAAAGACTCTAAACAATGATGTCACGTCAGCCTCTCTATTAAAAGACTTCATATTTTGAGCGGCATAATTAATACTCTTGGGCACGTCGCTTCCAAGTTGGCACTCCAGGCAAAGGGCTGCCACTCACCTGATAATTATTTTTGGAAATGGAGCCCAAATTACAGTGATTGACAAATGCAACAAAGCAGAGACAGCCTCAAGCATTCATGAAGAAAGAAATGAGAAAATAGTTAAGTGGTTAATGCACTTTCACAGTGGATTTAAAGTTGAAATCGCTTGTCCTTTCATGTCTCAGATGGAACTTTGGCTCGGGTCAAATCATTTAGCCCCTGTATCCTCTTAAAGGAGCACACTAAAAGGCCTCTGCAGGAATAATTAACACTTTTATCATTTCTGTGGTCAAAATGTAAAAAGGTTGTTTTTGCTATTTTTAAGCGTAGCCGTATGCTCAGATATATTCGGGGCAACATGCTGCAGTTAGCCAACTGTTATGGTGTCAGAAAGCTCTTCACAAATCACAGACAGCAATTCATATGAATCCAAGTGTGTCCTCACTTCACAGTTGTCTGAAAAAAAAGGCAAACAGTTGTTAGCCCGTCGGGTTGCATCCATTAGATGGTGGATAGAGAAAAGCGGCATGCCTCCATGCTTTTTACACCTCTCGCCATGCGTAAATCAGCCACTCTGTCATTCTACTCGGAAGAGAGGGGGAGGAATTATGTCAAGTTATTTGTTTTGTACCAAAATGAAATATTTATCGGGAGTGAACACCTACCAGGAACAGACGATAGGCCAGGGTGCTTCATCTTCTCAGACTCATATTTGGCTTCCACCTCCGCAAAGGCCAAACCATGTCCTGAGGGTTTTCAGTGATTCAGGGAAGTCCGCTAGCTTTGAATCCACATTTCAAAGCCTGTGCTGAACTGGAGGACTGTGCTGGAACTGGAGGGAGACATGTGTACACACACTCTAACCAATTATATGGTGATCTCCTCCATTTCTCTCTGTGTTTGATGGGCGCAAGATACATAACTTCATGCTTCCTTATTTTTCCATGTTTCCGTATTGGCTCTGAAAATATGATTTAACATTTCTATAATGAAACATACGGGAGAGTGTGGCTGATTTATGCCTTCGCGGTCGGGAAGTTTTCCACTTAAACATTAGGCCGTGAGGGAGATGTTTAGTTACAGTGCAGTCATCAGGGGTTATTTTGTTTTCCCTCACAACACCCCGAACACACATCATTTGCCATAATTTAAGCTTGAAATACTGGTTTAAGGGAGGAAAACAGAAAGATTGATGGAAAGCAGTGAAGAAAAAACGTGAAGGTGGAAACCTTAAATCCTCTTAAGTAAAATCAAATTTTAGGTCTAGTTAACAGAAACAAACTCTGACAGGAAAACCAAGACACAGAGGTGCGGTTTTCAGAACAAATTCCTCCACATCGGATCTCATTGGAGAAAATACTTTTCACAGAGAGAGGCAGCCGGGTGGTAAAAAGGGAAGTATTATTTGCCTATACTCCAAGTGGACCACTTAAACAGTTATATTATTGATAGTGGCAATAATGTGGACCTCTGCTCTACGTCCTTCGGTACGTCATTAAACGTGTTTCAACAACAGCTTCCACTCCCCCCCTTCGCTGGGAAACCCATTACAGACGCAGAATGCTAAATGCATTAACAGAAAAAGGTCGGAAAGCAAAAGAGAGAATCATTGTACCTTTGTCCAAACCCATTACAACACTGACCCCTCTGACTTCAAAGTAACAATGATTGAGTTGGTGTCATCACAGGCCCAGACTTCCCTGCCAGTAGGCCTACCTGGAAAACTCCTTTTCTGAGAGGGCTCTCGTTTGATCATGCATGCGGGCGACGCATGTCAAGCCGGGTTATTCCCACAGTTAATATTCTTTCATAACCTGCCATGCGAGCTGAACTTGATTATTTTGGCACCTGGGCAAACAGCTACAGCTTTCAGGTGGTGCATACAGTATCAGAGACCCTGGTCACAAGGGTGATCTATTCGCTGAAAAGGCAGGGTTCTGGCAAAAGACTCAGCACCTTGGAGTAATGAAGCCAGCCCTACTCTGTGAGCATGGGCAGAACAGGTTACATTAGAAATGCATGAAGGCCAATAGGTGGTTACCTTAGGTCCGCTCCAACCCATTTATATTCCATCAACCGATATCAAAGCAGGAAAATGTTTTTGGAGAGGAGGAAAAGCGGCGAGCGGAGAGGTATATTGAAATGTCTGTGGATCAACAAAACATGCAAAAATGGCTGTCAAATAGCACTGGGCATGTGAAAATGTGCTGCCGTGTCCAAGTCGATGGTTACCACAGAAGGCAAGAGGCGTTTCTTTGGACGCCTCAACTATGGCTTGGATAAAGCCTGGCTTGGATAATGAATCTTTCCTTTAACAACACTTTAAAAAAAGCACCATGATTTTTACTTTGCTGTCTCATTACCAGTGTCCACTTGGCAGCAGCGGGAGAGTGTGCTGCCCAGAATTAAGGCCTGAACCTGGGCAACTTTCCTGCTGTCCACCCACCCTCTCTGCTTTTGCTTTCTCTCTCAGAGACTTGGTGCTTACTTAATCATGATTAATCGCTGCCTGGATAATCAGATACAACATCAAAAGGTTGGAGATGACAGTCCAAGGACGCTTGGGAGGAAACAAGGTATACCAGGCATTCATTAGCTTTGGCATGGCAGTCATACATTAGCCCATAACCCTTTATTGTCCTAATTAGGCTGGAGAGGGGATGCTAGTGTTAACACTTGCAATATTATACATATAGAAGTATAGTTTACCTCAACTTTTGGCCACACAGTGTAACACTCACATGAAAGACTTTATGTCCTGCACTTTATTATCATTTTATTTTCTCTCCCTTTTCTGCCCAGGTAGCAGTTTGTCCACACAGTGTATTATGTTAGCTCACATCCAGCCCCTAAGCCGGGCAGTGTTTTTGATTTACAATCACTTGCTCGGGACAAACATAAGACAGGCTTCCCCTTCCTCCATTATTTTACTCATCTCACTTCACACTGTGAGGTGCAACCCATACTGTATATTTCATTTCTTTTTTTCCCCCCCTCCCTCCGCTGTTTTAAGTCTCCCTGGATGGAGCCTGGCTTGCGGTGCACCATTTTCCCAGCTACAGTAGCAGTGGTGCTGGGCCCTGTTCAACCCCATTATTTCTGGGAGCCAAATTCCCATGGTCCCAGGAACAGGCGTGCCAGCTCTGCCTTCTTGGCTCTCTTCCCTGGTATTGTTTCCTTTGTTACATCCAGAGCTGCATTTCAGCCCGTTAATGTTTGCGCTGGGAGGTCCAAATTCCCAGTGTTCAGCTTTAGAAAAGGTAACTTGAAGTTCAGAATGCAACCACTTTTTTTTTTCTTCCGCAAATTATGTTTTTTTCTTTTTTATTTCTTCCATTTTTGTTCTTTGTTGGGATATAGTATATACAGTGATAACAACACCATAAACTTGTTCAAGATACAAAATTTTGCATGCGGAGCAATCATAAAATCCCTCCCCCTACAAATGGTTCAGCCGGGTGTCTCATCTGTATCTCGTTATTACTTTACATCAATTAAAATTCTATTTTTTTTTTTTAACCACACACTGAATTTACCTCTTTAAAGTAAATTTACACATTACAACTTTTTACCTAATGTTATGTGAAATATCTCCACCCCTAATTCTCCCAACATGACACGATCTCCAGATTATACGAGGCTGATCACCAAATACCGAATCACTATTATTAACATCCTGAGTCTGACTTACTATTCAAGCGTGATGGCATTTCCCCATCTGTAATCCACTTTATCACCCATCATTCCAGCCTTAGCACCCTAACTCCTTTTCTCTGATGTCAACTCATGTAGCCATCATGGCTGCTCACACATGGGATTAAATGCAGGGTTTGTTGGCTCAGCGCAGCATGGAGGGAGCATTTCCGACTGATGTTGGCTGTTCCACTCCGAGCCACAGCACTTGTCTCCCAGAGCGCAGACACGACGGTGTCAGGTAATTCTCTGAGGAAGAGCCACACGCCCCTGCAGAGAGCAGTGGGGGAGCCTGTATCACATCTCAGGAGTTGTAATAGCAGCTTTGAAGACTCCAGTCCACTAATCCCACATCATGTGATCATGTGTCTAATAGACCGGTTCCTAATTCACAGCATTGTGGGGGATTTTTAGCTGTCACTTGCACCGGCAGAGGTTTATAGTGGGAGAGTGTTATGTTTTGTGAAAATAAATATAAGAGACTCCTGCGCATGGCTACACACGGACACACACACACACACACACACACACACACCGCTCGCGCACTCACACACAGACACATCTATGAAGACGCATGAAAGTGAAGGCAGACATTTTGTAAAATTTTGAAGAGTAAAGAGCAAAAGTGAGGACAGGAATTATTTGATCGTTCTGGAGTCATCAGAAGTGTGGTCCACAGTGAAATAAAATGATCAACAATGAATACTCTTTGTGCAGGACTAAATCTCTTCCTTAATAAACAGTTAACAGAATTTATATTAGGTCGGCCTGTGATCAATAATAGCATCTCTGGTGACTCTGCAGACAGTCTGATTATACATCACAGAAGATATTCCTTGTAAGAAATTTGAATCAAATACCTTGAAGACTAGTTTCATACAGTAGAAATTGTCTACTCCATAGTCATAAGCTGTCAAATCTTAGAAAAGAGAAAAATGCAACAAGACCCTCTGAGTATAGTGTGTGATCATCGCAGAAGCCCAGGTCTGTTGAGGTTTGTGTGACATTTTTAAGTCCTTTTTGAGTGATTATCTCTAAGGTACTATGCACATTAAATGGCTGAGTTAACCTTAACACATGTAAAACCATTACGCCTATTGACGACAGCAGTGTGTAATCCTGCTTTGCAGTTTGATATTGACACTCATGATCAAATGCTAAGCTCCGCTAGCGGATAGGTTGTCCCTCTCTGGGGGACTGAGAGACAGGCAAATGAAGCAGCACCAGATTGATGAGAAATGAGTGCTCTGTAAATTGTGTGTGTATGTGTGTGTGTGTGTGGGTGGGTGGGTGTAGTGCATGTGTGTGTGTGTATGTGTGTGTGTGTACTCTTCTCCTGTAAGGGATACTGCAAAGCCAATCAATTAATACTTAAAGTGGAACCAATTCTTGTTTCACTTGGGAACTTACTGAGGGCTTTGCCCCTTCATTTTAATACCGAGGTCTGCATTCCTAATTATGAACAGTGCAAATGGATGTTAAGCCATGCCAAATTAAATCTTAGTTCATTAGATATAAGCTCTTTAAAGATTGAAAGAAAATATTTGAATTTTTAAAAAGTTTCAATGTGCAGTGTCCCATTTTTAATGAGGACGTTGCAATGTGAGGGAGGAAAAAAGGGAAATGTCTTTGTGTGGATGAATAATCTAACCAATATGAAATATTAAGTCACTGTTTTACCCAGTGTTTCTCCTCAGGCTGCAGTGTTAGGCTGGATAATAGAAGATTTTCCTTTGGTGAGGTTCTGCTTTGAATAAAATACAGAGGTGCATGAAGTGGAAGCTCAACTGTCTAGAGGCAACTGGAGTTCTGAATTACATTGTAAATATATTCATTATTCCTCAAGAAAAAAAGGGGCATTGTTGACAGACGTCAGCTTCATCATTAGAAGTGTTCCGAGTCAGACAGTAAATAAGTAAACTCCTTTTATTTTCTGCAGGAAATTGCGCAAAAGTTCAGGATTTCAATTTTTTACAATGTTTGCCGCCTGGAGGAACCTAGTTATCATAACGTCGGCTTAATCTATATTAAATGTGCAAGCTTATAACAATATGGCTTTGCCGAGGAGCAGTGCATTAACACTTACCTGTAGCTTTTAATGTGCTCTTGTAATGGAGGAAGCAGATGTTCAGCGTGGCGGCACCTACTTGCTGCCGTCCCAACTCCACTTTCTCACACCACATGAGGAGAGGCTGTAATGAAAATCTATAGAAAGTTTCACACCAGTGCTATTAAGGGAACATTTTCTTCACAGTCGCTGCCTCCTGAATACAGCATCAAAAGAACACAATGTAACACACTGTTTGCATTATAGATGGCCTACAATTACATTGTCTTGTTCTTTTCTTTGCCCTAATATCTTTCTGTTATTTGTCTGTCATTGTCTGTCTTACGGAGACAGATCTAGTTCTAAAATGGGGAGCTCCGAGGCCCCGGTGTCGTAAGAGGTTTACACAGTGTCCATTGTGTAACAGCTGTAAAACACAGACCAAATTATTATTAACTCCGCATGCTGCTCTGCCTCTGCCTCTGATAAAGTGGAATCCCAGAACAACCTTTGGATTTTGGCCAATAACCTTGGAGGGAGATGGTGATTGAAAACAGTAGTATGAATCCAGGTCAGTCATTATGTCTACACTGCTGAGACAAAGATACAGGACTAAGCCGAGGGTGTGGTGATGCCGTTTCATGCATTAAAGAAAGAACGAGGCAAAGTGGAAAGAGTATATCTCCTTTTGTAAAACACTCAGGGCTGTGTAAAAAGAAACCAAAATCTAGTTCTCCATAAAATTTCAAAGGAAGAGACTTGCCACTTTTTAGCCTGATGGATTTTTCAAAGGAAATCTGCCGCTTAGAATTTCCAACTTCCTCTAATTTCACAATCACTTGTGCTTTTTTGATTCTCACTTTACCTGTTGGGACAGACGGAAATGTCGAATTTGCTCTAGCATCTTTCAGCGTGATATGACACCCAAAACCCAGGAGTGACGGTGTCTCTTTCCCCGCAGGAGGAACAAGGAAGATGATTTGTTGAGGGGCCCCGGGGAACGACTGCGCCTTGAAAACAGGTGGCGCAACATCGCACTGCAGCGTGCCTTCAGGGAATATTTGTAGATATTCAGGAAATGCACAAAAACAAAACATTTCCCTGCGACAGAAGCGAACGCCACCTACAGTACAACACACACTGAGGAGGTGATTAACTCTGTGCCTGACACGTTTCCCCTAATGTCATTTCCTCAGACTTGAAAGCAATTTTTTCTTCTAAAGTAAGTTTTTCATGATGATGAATGCTTTGTTATGACTCCGGCTCTCATATATTCAACATGAGCCACCCTGAGCGTGAGCAATATGTCGCTCGTCTCGTCAAGTCTCACCAACTGAGTCACTCACAGCTGAGCGAGATAGGTCAGCAAGAACAATTTCTTCATTTTGACAAATCACTCCAAAATGTATTAGCAGGGAGGCCAACTGTCAATCCAGCTGCCCAAAGGTCCTTACAGGGCCTTTTGGTGGGTCTGAAAAATGATGTAATCAGCCCGTCCTTCCTCCTTACCCGGGCTCCATCCATCCTCTCTAAAGGCCCCGTCCCCTTGGCCTCGCTCTGGATCAAGTCCCCATAAGGCCCCCTGACCCCGTTAGAGGCGCATGATGGGCGGCCCTGTCACTTCAAATGGCTGCCCAGGTCCGGTCTGAGAGTAACCCCTCACTGTGAGTAAACCTCTGCGTTATTTCTGTTTTATAGGCTACGGGTGGATAACTGCGTGGAATGGATGTGGACAACTTAGTTATTGTCACTCAGGGCGAGGGAGTGAATGTCGTTACCGGGTTGCGAATGGGAGTCGATTGAAAGGTATGAAAAGTTATGTGGTGTAGTTTCACAGTGTGAGAAAAGTAAGCCACATTTCTTACCCCGGCGCTCGCGATGACGGGGGAGTCTGGCAGCCACGAAATTGTCTTCGACGAATGTTATACATTGCAGCGCATGCGGAATTACATATTTGGCCACAACTTACCAAAGACAATGTTCAAAGGAGTTATTTAAATTTCAAGGAAGATGAATGACTCATATATGATGTGTATTTTCACTTCTAGAGAACTGCGCCTTTGATGGCGAGAAGGGAAGACGTGGGTTTGTTATTGAAGTAAAGAATAATAAGGCCACTGCATGTTGGCCGACTCTCCCTGTACAAAGACCTTGATATGAATCCAATGCACTATGTATGCCCCTTAGAACAAGCAGGGATACAGGAAAGCATGTGGCTTTTGATCCTGCTTTCCTTCTGTTGTCTTTCATCTGACCCATCCTCCAAAATTGTCACTAGGACTCATGCAGAAGACAGCGCTGAGATCTGCTAATCTAACCCTCAGGGGCTAAGCTGTTTTTTTTCTTGCTTCCACTTCCACTTTTTGGATGCTCCTGGACATTTTGAGTCATTAGCTTGCAGAAGACAGCGCCTTAAGTCTTAAAAACCTTCCGGTCTGTACATTGTGCACCAAGTGGGTCTGAAGTGGAGCACAAAACACAATTCGGTTTTTGATTCTTAGATTTTTTTTTTTTTGTTACCTTTAAAAAAAATAAATAAATAAAAAAAATCCTCTTCCATGAGTAAACTGTGTTGAATCTTTGAAGAGGTGCCAGGTTTGCTACAGTATCAGCTCCGTATTCTTCCCCTCAGAGGTAGACAGAGAGCATGTTCTCCTAAGTCTCTGCATGGTGAACATGTCAGCGAATTACACACTGTGAGCAACTGATTGAGGCTATGAAGAGGAGGGCATACCAAAAGATAATATGTTTGGTTTGGAGCCGATCCGCTGAACATACATTTTTCTCCCACATAAATTTCCCTGGTCCGCCCTCCACAGCCGAGCACAACCCCCCCTCCAACACAGAAGCTGCCGACTTTAATTCTCTGGATTCAGCATTTCGACTTTATAAATTTCATCCCTTTCACCTAAGGGTAGCATTTATAATCAGAAATGTGAGTTTATATGTACGGTAAATGATGCATTTGAAAGTTTTAGTGTTTCCATACCACACCATAGTGGTGGATTTGCTAGTTAGGGAGTATCCACCTCCGGATAGTTATGGTCGGAGCTTAAATTCCAGGTGGTTGAAACGGACGAGCCTGTGAAACGAACCGTGACATTTGGAAAATTGAACAACAATAAAATTAAACTGTCGCTGCAAAACTGCTTAAAAGTTTTTTGTGAAGTTCAAATCTGCATCTAATCTTCCCGCGTATTTGTTTTGTCCGGCATGGCAACAGCTGAGCGCTGAGTTCCCACTGATTTATCTCATGCACATATAAAGGAGCTTTTATTCTCAAATGCAACAACCTAGAAAGGCTATTATGTCAGTCTTCCACATCGATTTTAGGGCAACCTCGCCACTTCCTAGGTAACAACAAGGTATTCGTATGATAATAATCATAATATGTCAAGTATCTGCAGCCATCAGAGATGCTAGTCTCAGTTTAATGACTCTGGGAAATTGAGGATTACCCAGGATATGAGAGCAAGCCTACAGTTTTCATATGGTGTGGGAGGTTGCAGGGCTCTGTATTAGTAATCACAGGGGAGAGCCGAGAGGTGGGAGAGAAAATCTGCTTCTTCTCTTCTCTCATTCATCATAGCAGTCCTCTGGTGAGGAAACATGGCAAATGGCCAAATGAATGCACTTCATAAAGCGCAAATGTCTCCTCTGATGTGCCTCTCACTGAGGATCTGCAGAGAGGGGGAAAGATTTCCACAGATATATTATTGTCAAACTCTGCTGCCCCCGCTTCCAAGTGTTATTATGATATTGTAGGAGATCTTACAATAAGATTTGGTGACTTCACTCAAGCAGTTACCATAACAATGTTACAATGATGGCAGCAGTTTTCAATAGCCGCCTAAACTGAATGAAGCATATTGTCAGGCCGGATGATAAGTTTTCGCAAAGAGAAGCGCTCTTTTTTAATGTTTTATGATGCTGTAATTTAACGGGGTAATCTTAAAATGGAAAGAAAATTCTCAGTAGGTAGATAAAAGCGACTATAAGCTGAGGACGTGTGAGATAAGATATCGAGAGTGGAACCAATTCACACCACCACACAATAAGATGGTCAGCACCACAGGGAGGTGCTATGGATCTGTATCCCCTATTACATGCAGCACATGTACTTTAATACATGAAAAACACTTTGAACATCTGCAAGATCGTTTTTTTACCCAACACATTTTTGTTGCACTTATTAAACAACAAAATAAAACATATAAAAGACATATAGTATAAAGCAGGAAATAATTTAGAGAGAGAATGTAAAAAGACAAAGCTTCCATCCTTTTATTGGAAATTTTTAGAAAAGGACATCTGGAGTGGGGTAAAAGAGGGGTCATATTTAAGAAAGAAATGTAGAATTATTTACAGGTATTTAAAATGTAATCTACTGCAAATAATTCCTGCATATAATATAATAGATAGATAGATAGATAGATAGATAGATAGATAGATAGATAGATAGATAGATAGATAGATAGATAGATAGATAGATAGATAGATAGATCATTCAAGAAAATGTTTATAAGAAAAGGTGGTGACACACTTTCATGAATTTATATAAAATGTTAAAGTTCAGCCAAAGAAAGGACCCACTTTAAATTTAAACAGAATATAAATAATATGCAAAAAGCATATCTCTAAATGACAAAATATTTACACAGAAATAATGAGGCTGAAATAATCTTCCGTTACCTGGAATATTCCTCGTCTCTTACGCATCTGTTTCCTATCTCTGTGTGATTAGAGCAATTATGCCTTTTATGTACAGTCCCTCATTGTATCACTGTATTAATTACAATATTGAATCAATTTAACACCTAATGCCCAAAAAACATAAATCATATTTTTCTTCCTCTTAATTGTGCGTTTGAACTAATTAAGAGCGGAGCTGGAGCTGCTGTCTTTGAAAAATAAATGTGTAGGATTGTTATTTATTATTTATTCCCTGGGCTGTCACGGTGTTATTCTAATGTGATTAAACTGTTTGTACACTCTAAAGTATACATTTATATTTCTCTCCAATTATGAAGATGTCATTCATAGTAATATATTGTTTTGATTTTTTCTTTATCCTTATTTAATTCAGGCGGACAAAGCCTTTCTGAATATATTTTTTAAAAGGATGCCTCAACAAATTAGATCTTCATTTTTCAATCTCTCTAACAATACTGTACAGTTGCCAATCATGGCATACGTACAGTATTGTACTGCAGCTTTGCTTCATTTATCATGCCAACTTACAGTTACATTTGGACATCTAAAGTGAGACTGTAAGGAAAACGAGTGGCAAGAGAGGGCAAAAGAGGCGGGAGAAAGAGATCCAAGAAGGCTTGGCTTGTATAATTACACTCTCAAGATGGCATATTTACCGTCTCTGCCAGCGAGGTCATGCCTTCTGTCGTAGTAAACGTAGTGAAGTATGAAAGAGCCAATTACAGCACACTGGGTGACCTTTTAACAACTATTACCACATCCCATCAACACATTATCATGATGGAGATTGTGATTCCACGAGAATTACAACATTATCCTGTCACATCGAGCCCGAGACGGGCTTGTTGTGTGATGGCAGTGACAGCACAGCTTTGAAGAATCAGCACAATAAAGGAAGACAAGTGAAATGAAAAAAAGAGGGTGAGACGGAGAGAGATATGGAGGAAGGATGAGAGGGGGGTTAGAACAATAGCCCCGTACAGTACATTAGCTGTGGATGTCAAGCACCCGAGTCGTTCCCAATGAAAAGCACAACAAATAAGACGTTGGCCTGTTTGTATTCATTATCAGTCAGCACATGCCCCGGCTCCTGCATTAAACATTAGACTGCCTCTGATGTCTGCTTAACAGTTTAATTCCCTCCCCGCCGCTCAGCCTGTCATAATAAACCCAGCGAAGCACACACAAAGTCAAATAAGAGTGTGAGGGGGCCGCCTTTGTGTGTATGTGCGTGTGTTTGTATGGCTGTCCTCATGTTTGTTACTGGGTGTGTGTGTGTGTGTAGTTGAGCAACATACAGATCATTCATAATAGCCCTTGCCCTCTATTGCCAGGCTTGCCTTTATTGTAGTTTATCTGATCACAGATTAAGTAGATTGGAGAGTGGCAGCCCCGTCTGCCCATGAGTCCATGTGCGTGTGTGTGTGTGTGTGTGTGTGTGTGTGTGTGAAAGTGTATTATATCTGTGTATACATCAGTGTTACAAGTGCATTTTCGAGTATAAGTGTATATTGTTGTTTTGTTATGTGTGTGTTTACTGTGTTTCCGCCTGTGTGTGTGTTTTTCTTTCTTTCTTTTTTTTTTTTTTTTTCCCGAGCGCTCCCTATCTCCTCGCCACAGCCAGAGGTTGGCACGAACACCACATGGTCATAACAGTCTCCTTGAGAAGGGGACCAGCCTCTTAGGCTGGCAGCCTGGCAGCCTGGCACAAAGACGCCAATCTCAGTCAAAAAGGAGGAGACCAATGGGCACAGAAATCCCTATTCAAAAGAGATGATTGGATTAATTAGATAAATCCACTGTATCCAATGCAATTGTGTGTTGTCCAGAAATATGTTCATGTTATTGGTAAAGGTATGGCCTCTGACACGAGCGTTCACACAGTAACACTGGCATAAGGGTGACCATCTGCTCCCTAATCTGACAGCGCTGGAAATATGAAGTCCTTCACTTCCAATGAACATTTGTATTATTAGATTTATTCCACTTTGATAATTTAATCCACTTATGAATTTATTCAGTGTGGCTGCTTGTGCTAATCACTGGCTATGAAAACATTGCAACAAAAGCTGTCTTCTAATATTAATAAATCACAAGCAGTGGTGCACTGTAAATATGTTTCAGCAACATTATCAAAGAAGGGGAGGGTTTCTCTTATTTCTCTCTCTCAGGGAAAATATTGTAATTACCCCTTGGCGTTGTAAGAGAGCAAAACAGTTTCTGGTTTTACTTTTTCATGACATTTGAACAAAGATATAAAATTTGAAAAAAAAGAAAAAAAGAAGAAGAAAAAAAGAAGAAGAAAATCATTGGTTGTCTATTATTCATATGCTAATGTGTACTCCCTGAATGAAAAGGGTGTGACATTAGGAATTCAACACATTATTATTGTATTTGGGGTCCTTTCTCTTCCTGCTGGAAAGCCTTTATTTGTCTTGTAAACGAGAGGAGAGTAATACAATGCATGTATGTCTTTTAAAAGGCATGTTTAGCCAGCAGAATGTTAACTAAGGTAAGCAGTGTTGTTTTAGCCCCTCAGTAACCACGCCAATTATCTGTAAACTTATTTTTTTCGACTTCCATGCATACTTAATGCATCCCCTGTTTCCCTCTCGCCATCTGCCCCCCCACTCTTCCACCTCCCCCCCTCTCCTCCCCTCCCTCACCCTACCCCCTCTCCTCCCCTCTCCCTCCCCCCTCTCCAACACTCTGGAATTTTTATGAGATAGGACAAAAATGGGCACTTCCCTTATTAACATCTCACAGTGGAAATCAAATATGCAAGGAAAGTAGTGTATCTACTAATTAGTGCTGAATTCATAATTACTGTGCTCATTGATGGAGATACATTTGAATACGTTCATTTCCTTAGGGAGAGAGGCAGGCTGTCCGGGATAGACTGGGAGAAAAAAAAAAATCCCCTTCAGCCCCCCCCCCCCCCCTTTCTTTTGGAAATTAGGGATCCGTGGCACATGGCGATACTACCAGACTAAGATCCGAAGTGCCCGCAATTTTCTTCAGATATAATTAATCAAGTGAAGCATGTAACCTAATGAATGTGTTTGATATCCGCTCCTATTCAAATATGGGCTTTATCACGATGTGTGCCGGAATTGCTTAGAGCTATGCATAGACAGTGACATTGCTTGGAAATGTTCTTCAACAGTTTCTCTTTGCGTGTAAACAATATCCATGCTTGTCAAGGCATGAAAAAAAAAAAAACAGACAGAGAGACACATTTTAATTGCAGTAAATTAATAACAATTAAGCCGCAGGATGCTGGGTATCTTGACAGTGCTTTGTTGTTGCCCTGGAGATAATTTCAGTGAGTGCCTTGCAAGTCTGACAAGCAGGTGGAAAGGTAGGAAAGAGGAAAAAAATTTGACAATTTCACAGAGAGGAATTAAAGAAGGAAACAAAGATGGGGCTGACTCTTTTATTTCTCACAGTAGATTAAAGAAATACAGACTTAATTAACCAAAACATTGACTTTGGAAGTTGCTGACTTATTTTAAGCCTTTGACCATGAAAGTTGACTGATGAGTTCAATGTTCAATCGAAGAACTGTCCTACACACACTCTCCAAAAAATGAAATATGTGAGCGGGAACACACTCGTGGACCGGTGCGAGTCGACAGATAGACAAACGGACGTAGCGGGAAGAAGATCCATAAGTCCTTACTGTGACCTCAGAGTGTCAGACCAGCGGAGTCACGTGACGGACAAAGGCTCTCTAATTAACAGAGAGGACTCTGGAAAGCCGCTCTGTAATGAGGCACCATGCTGGACGGGCCTCCAGTGAGGCACTCGGCCCATATGCAAGGCCAGCATTGCAGGAATTTACATACTGCAGGTCAATTGAACATATGCACACTCAAAACTGACTAATGACTTCCACTAGTGCTCTGATTCTATTTCACAGCCTGCTCTCAGGATGAGCATAGTATAGAACACTAATGAGGATAACATTGGGAGGCGTACGACTGCAAACATTAATATATGTATCCAGACATGGGTTCAATATTAAACCTGGTTGCCGGGGGGAAATGGGTACAAGCACAACATTTCCGAGGGTACAACTTCAAGCTGCATGACTGAACCTCTGGTACAAAGGTAGAGCGGCGTTATATAGTGTGGCTGATCAGCAGGGAGCAAAAGCCAATGTCCAGTAAAGTGCCCATCCTTGTCTTTTTGCCGCACATTTACTCCCAGACAGCTGATGCCCAGTACCTGTAAGGCCACCCATTCACTATTAAACTCTTCCCCCAGCACCCCACAGTTTGGACAGTTTGGGGGCTCGGCAGGGGTGTGTGTCCATCTGTGTGTGGCTGCATGCTCGCGTGCTTGATTGCTCGCGAGTGCGTGCAAGCGTGCAGCCCGCATGCATGTGTATGTATGTGCATGAGAGAGGGGGGTTTATGTTGAGGGGGCGGCGGCGAGTAGTCGGAGGGTGTTAAAAGAAGGAGTGCTGGTGGTGGTGGGGGGGTGGCTCTTATTTGGCTGGGTGTAAAAAAATGCCCCCAGGTCTCCTGATGGAAGAGACAGGTATTAGCTCTGAGACCTCCATAGTCCCAGCTTGCCATTAGTTTCCTCTCCAGCTGCACCAGGATCCGGACTATGAATCTGCCATGGCTGGTCATTCATCAGTTTCACAGTCCGCACCAGCACACACACACATTCCAATAACAACACTGTGAAATAGTGACTGAGTGAGAAAGAGACACAGAGAGAGGGATGGAGTGAGAGAGAGTAAAAGTGTGAGAAAAATATCTTGTCATACAGAGACTTTTACTTCAGCAAGTGTGTATGGCCACTACATACTGTACCTTTGACTCAAATGGGGGGTACATTACCGGTCCATGGAGAGTGTGTGTGTGTGTTCGCGCACAAGCATGCATGACCAAAAAAAGCCCCACGCTCAAATGTTTGTCTCTGCCTGATTGTGTACATGTGTGGGTGCAGTCTTCCACAAAAAGGTGATGAGACATGATATAAATTAACTCGGGGGTTCTGCGCGCTGCCGTTTCGCACAGTTGAGCACTAGCCCTGGTCCCACAGAGTGATGTGGAACTTCCTGTCAAACAGGAAGCATTTAAATGTTGGCTGGAGAGTTATGGAATTGCCTGTGGAAACATATTTGGGGAGGTCAAACGCAGAGGTCAGCACTCCAAGACTTTCCATGTCAAGGTCCTCACTTGTCAGACCCCTTCAAGTTTTTCTAGTTCTGCTGGCTTGTTTTAATTGTCGTGTTCTGCGATTGGAGAGCCGTGCAACTTTATCAGTTCCATCACTGCTGACTGCGGCGCTCTCACCGGAAATCTTTCAAATTCAAATAACTTTTTGTTGACAGCGCTTCTTTTTCTATCAAAAGTGTGCTGAAACAAAACAAATCAATGAAAGTACTGTCTCATCCACACGACATACCGAACCAAAATAACCCCCCCTTTTTTTTATTTTTTGCTGCCCTGAGTGAGTGAAGGCCACAAGCTCTGTCATGTAGTGTATATGCTAACTCAAAAGGAAGGACAGGTCCTAGCGATTCGGTCGCTTGGGTTGATGTGACCAGGACATGGCCATGGCAGCAGTGAAAGCCCGGTTGAGCCATAGTGACACGTCGTCTCCATCCATCTTCAGTCTGAAACATTTTACGCTAACTGACAGAGCGTGGCGCTTGCTTACCCACCTCCCAGAGGAAATAGTCCAGACTGGTGTCTTCTTGACATGCACTAAAGAGTGAGCAGTCCAGAGGTCCAGAGGGGCATTGTGTATTCAGTCCAAGACGAAAGGTTAGATCCTCTGAAAAGAAAGAGTAGTTCAGTATATATTGTTGGAAGTGACAATGACTTTTTTTTTGTTGTGTTATTCAAGCAAATAAACAATTCAGTCAGGCCTTTCAGATTTTTTTTTTCTTGTTGTTGTTATTGTGCAGAGGCGCTGTGTGCAGGTATAATGTAGGTGTGTATGTCTGTGTGAGAGTGTTTTGATCATGACTTCATATGAAAGGCAGATTAAGTTGACTGAGGGAATACCCTGTTTGAATTATCAAAATAAAAAAAGAAATGTGTGAAAAATGCAATTTAACATCACTTGAAAAGGGAAAAATCCAAACTTTCTAGTTAATTTTTCATTCCTCTTTTGGCAATTCAAACAGATTTTTTAAATAGAAAACAACTAAAATATTCCAACACAGATGTAACCTGCTCGCTGACACACTGAATTTTGTCTACACTTCTGTTCATATCCTGTATCTCGGTCAGGTACCTAAAGAAGGGGGGAGGTAGAAAAGGAGAATTGAGCAGTGGCTGTAGTAATAAATCACAGGATCGCTGGTGACATTCATACAATACGGATACAGTGTTAACTCAATGAGTCGGACAGCCCTAGCCTGTTCCTCCATCCTGACCTTGCCTCCCTGTCGTAATCAATCATGTTGGCACGGCACACACGCTCCTTATTTATTATTACTCTGGACCCGCATGTACAGTAAACAATGAGTAGAATACATTGGAAAGACTGAGAGAGTGGGGTGCTATTATAAGAGAGGAGGTAAAGGTCCGGTGGAATAACCGGGGGGCATATGTGTCCGGCTGGCTGGTTAAAAGACTACTGAACAGGACGGTGAGCAACCACCGTGGCCAATAGTCGGCTATAACGTGCAGAAATGACCAATACTAAGTGCCCATTGCACCAAAGAGGTCACGATATTGTCGCTAGTTTAATTTACGAGTGTTGCTGTTGAGAAACATCACAGCGTTGTATTCATGCACTGCCCTTTGTGTGGAGACTGGCTACATACTTGGAGTCTATTTAAAGGAAGGTGTTGTTAACGCTGTTTACGTACTTCGAGATCACATTAAGAAACCGTCAGACAGATGTCATTTTAATTCTTCGCCTTTTGGCTGTTTCCCTTTTAGAGATATTGTAATCATACTTCTGTTATTCTCAGGTAGCAGGTGTATATCCTGAGTGACAAACCGTTTTCTTTGTAAAACTAATAGCTTACAAAGTCAGTGTAAATTAACAATGACCCAATGTGAAGCCTTCATAACACCACCATAACAATCCATGAAAGCCGGCCAAGCCACACGTCATATAGTCCCATATGCAGCCTATGCAGGGGGCCTGTCTTGGCAACAAAACAGGGCCCCCATGTACAGCAGAGGGCCCCTGAACTCTTCATGAAGGATGGCTGGCTACGAGGAGGGCCGAGGGGGAGTCAGTTTAAAACACATACCATATGCAGTTAGGAAGAGCCTCATTTATCAGCCCCTGAAATTCCTGGGTTTTTACACCTCAGACCCCCCAGCACTTTCTCTCCTCCCCTAGGGGTTAGCCACCTCCTAACTGTACACCACAGATGACAGGTCGCTGAGACCCGGCTTTAACCATAGACCACAACTCTGATTTGTCTCTCCGTTGAAATAACAAGGAATTGATTATGTAAGTAATCTAGTGACAGGCTGTGCAGCGGTAAGAATGCGATAAATATGCCATGAAATGAGATCGTGTCACTCTTCTTTTTCATCATTTTTGTCTTGGTTTTTGTTTTTTCGTCTTCTTGTAAAGTCAATCAACCTCTCCTGTCTGTTTTGCCCTTCTCCTACCCTTCCTGTCCAAGCTCTTCTTCGCAGTTGGACATCATCTGGCCCGTGAATGGCACATTGTTATGCCTGTTCCTCAGTGGCCGTCTGAGCAGATGCCACGAGCAGCCGCAACACCGGTCCCTGCACAAGGCTGGTAGCTCGCATTCAACACGAGGCCGTAAATTACATCCCGCGAACACACAAACAATCTGCGCTCAAGTGAGTTTCAGCAGTTAGGCGCGCCATTGAAGGAGCATGGCATATCCTGATTTGGTTTGAGTGAAGACCGGTTTCAGGCAGCGGGGGAAGTGGCCCCGCGGCGCACGACCGTGGCCTAGACGAAGAGATCACACATGGACAGCTGGGCTTTGAACTTCTTACCCCAGTGTTCCTGGGGTCAACAGCTTGGTGGCCGCAAGGGTCAACCAGCAGTAAGAGGCCGTCTTCCAGTGAACTGCCGGACTTGTTTTGACTGGGTCCCTGTGGCATGATTACCCCATGGCGACTGGAGGCGATACTCTACGGAGGGATCAGGTGAAACAAAGTTTAGAAATAACATTTGGATTGTCTGCGTGCACGTTGCGAGGCGTGTGGGAATGGGAAATGCTACAAATGCCTTCTTGAATTGGGAAATGTCTGTTCCATTTAAGACTTAAACAATTAAAAAAGACTTGCCAACATTGTGAGCCTTTATCTGAACAAAACTTCAAACAAAATCAGGGAGTTAAGCTCACTAGAAGTACAGCAAATAACACTATAGATCTAAGATGAGACACAATAAAGTATGATTTGTTATGATCTTGGGAAATACATGGCTCAAAATCCAATCAAACATATCACCAAAGTGTGTTTGAGGAAGAATCATCCTTGTTGCGACTCGCTACAGACAATATTTACACACTCAAATCCCACATCTAGTCAATGCATAGTGGCTCGCTAAGATATATGGGTTACTTTATTCATAGCACTTCAATTACAAAATCATGTATTGGGGGAAGAATAAATTAATAATAAAACCCCCTATCTGAACTTCTAATATTTTGCTTGGCGAAGGGAAACGAATTACCCTTTTCAGAACTGATGATGTATTACTAGCGTTTGATCCTTGGAGGTTTCACCATGCTCACATTCATTACTTTCAAGTGCTGAGGTGTATCTGCAATTAGAAGCACCTTGCAGTGGATTTCTGACACTCCCGCAGACTTGAAACACCAGATCATAGAATCATCACAGCATTATACTGCAGGAGAGGGGACGGTGTCTCCTTCGAATGGAGGCAAAGACGGGGGGGTGGGGTTGGTGGTGTTGGTGGTGGTGGTGGGGGTGCTTAATTTAACCATGTGCCCGTAAGTGAGGAGAGCCGGTAAGCAAATGAGGACCTTTCATTAAATCAAAGGTGATTTTTGTTCTGCTAATGGGTGCCCCAAAAATCTAGTACAGCGGCGAAACATGTGATCATTCTCTGTGGAGCCTGCTATACTGCTACAGACCGGTCAGGGCTATTCTTATTACAGTATGCATAATGTAATGAGCATGCTTGTTTAATTTAATCACACTGAGTGGACTGTGTTAGTATTTCTTTGAAACGACAAAGCCATACAAGCATGTGGTTTGATAAAAAAGGGAATAAATAATACAATCACTCACCCGGCTTGTACACTTAATGCACTTGCTATTTCACAAATGGCAGCCATTTACATGGTATAGTGACTTCATAGTATAGAGTAGTCTTATGGCCCTCTGCAGTGTTTTTTTCCCACCACGGAGCTCAATTTTACATTTGAATGCCCAACTCTCAAATGTCTTTAGAATTATCGTCCTCAAGAATCGCTATCATCCTCAAGTCCTCCACTGATTGGTCATGACAGGGCCAAAATGGCCACTGTGGTGAAACACCTCAGAGAAGCAAAGGAAGTTTAGCCAAAAAACACGCTGAGCCATTATGTTAAAGTAAACGACAGCACTTCCTAATGTCATTTGGCAGTGCTAGCACTCAGCAATTAGGGCCTCTCTTAATGCGACGCTGGGAGCATTTCTCCTCAAGGTTAGCGCCTCATTTCCCCACGATGGGTCTGCGGGGCCGCACCAGATGCATTGTGGGAGCTGGGGGGCGCAAGTTAGGACAGGTGTCCGCCACCTTGGATATCTCCCCTCGCAGCTGGCACCAGCTGGCACCCCCAGTGCCCCATCCGGACGGTCTGCTCTCTCTTCTCCATGGAGGAGAAGGAGGAGGAGGAGTAGGGGGGGCATGTCAAGGGCAGACCTGGTACAAGCTCACTCACAGGGCACCCATGCCATGACATGACCTGGCCCCTAGGGGACCTGCCAGCAGCGAGGGGTAGGAGTAATGTGGTGCAGCCGTGCCCGTTTGGAGACCTGCTCCAGCATCCCTAATGGACCGGCAATGATGAGGCCCAGCAGTGCCAGAGGGTCAGAGGCAGCTTCTGTGGAGGACGCTGCTCCTCCCGCTAGAGAGCAGAGGATGTCATGTCTGAAGGTGGTCTCTCTGGATGCACCGCAGCAGTTTTGCCAAGAGGTAGATGAGTGACGCATCTTTGAAATACTGACACATCTACTGTATGTTTGCACAGACATATACACATCCACAGTAACAACAAAATCTGCAGGAATTGTGTAAATCATGTAAAAGGTGCAATTCCCAGACTTTATTCATGAAAATGCAATGTTTACATAATTTGATTTGCATGACTATGGACAATTTAACACTGATGTGATACAACATAATCTTTACACAGTTTGCTATTTGCTAGTTTAGTAGCCAATATTCATACCATGTGCCAAACACAATATGGGAGACTGAATTACTATTTACAAATAATACAGAATATAAAATTTGAAACAAACAAAAGAATATGTTTATGCAATGTCTATATTTCAAAACCATGTTTTAAACCATACAATATGTGTTTACCTTTTATCAGGCAAAATATTTAAAGTTCAGGTAGATAATATAAGTATTCTAAAATGTATAATAATAATTCTTATAGATTTAGATTTAAGAAAAGAAAGAAAACATTTGTGTCTGCAGTGAAGGGCTGAATGGAGCAGGGTTAAAGCAAATTATTATGAATGTAAACTGGCTTCCTTGCCTCCAGTCAGGAGAAATCACTTCACATTATAAGCACATTATGTTCCAGGCAATACCACAGTGTTGTTCCCTACTCATGATGTGAGTTAATTCACTTAATATGTCTTTAATGGGGAGAGGCTTTTCTTTGTGTAAAATGGTTTCCGCACTGACCATTATCTGAAATCAAGCCTAATGATGGCTCCGGTTTATGATAATGACCATTATCACACAGACCACCATCATGTCTGCCAAATGATCAAATGATCTTGCATTTCTTACTTGCGGTCTGAATTCGTTAGTCATGTAAATTTAAGCCCTTGATGAAGCTTACCCCCCGTTTCTCCTCACACCCTCCTGTATAATATTAGACATCTGATGCTTTTGCTGCTGTTGTTCAGACCTTATATTGAACTAAGGGTGCTTTTGAAGTTCTTAACAGCATATAAGATGCCATCTTTGCCCTCATCAGCCCTTAATGGGACAAAATAATAAGAGCAATAATAATAATAACATGCAGGAACCTCATAGTCTCCTTAGTTAACATCCTCATCAGCTTCAGTATATAAAAGTAACTGTGAGGCAATAATAACAATTTGTAATAACACACAGTGGCTCTTGTGTCTGATGCCACATGAATCCTTTGAAGTGCAGACTGTTGATTACTGTAAATGAGAGCTGTTTCAGGGTGGATTGTGGGTAATTATATGCAGTGCACCCCAGGGAGCAGTGCTAGGACCCAGGGGACAGCAGTTCCACAGGAGAGTGAAGCACAGACAGAGCAACACATGCTGGGCCACCGATTCCCAGCATGAAACAAGTCAACAGGCCTGTCTTTTATTTCTAATGCCTGTGATTTACATGAAAGAACCACTGTCACCCAACCGCAACAGTGTGTTGTATACCGCAGTTTGATTGACAGGATTTCATATTTCACATGTCCCTGCACCCCCTACTCCCTCCCCGAACAACTTGATGATGATTGCAGCATTATAACGTAGAACATATTGCCAGTTCAGCTACTGTGAAATGTAACTCCTCTGCATTTAGCATGCGATACGGATCGCAATTTTTATCTGTTACAGTATGTCAGATCCAAAATTACATTTAGGCAATTAACAGTAAGCGTAAATTTAAATTAATGCGACCAAAAATGTAAGAAAAGAGGACGTCCTGTGGTTCTTTTTTAAAATATTTATTGTATGCAAAGAGAAATAGACAAATAACAAACAAAACATCAGTTATTTTGGTATAACTTTACTTTTACTCCCCCTGCTTTGATGCAGTATATAACTATTTAATAAATGGTTTATAACACAATTCAATGTAGTTGTAAGCAGATATAGGTCATGTTTAAGTGTTTGTTAATATACAGCATTTGTCAACAATTAGAGCTCCCTCTGTGAACCAATATTTTGCATTATTGCATCTTTCATAAATTAATTATCTGTCTATGCACCAGCCTCCACTTATGATCACCCACAGGAGGCGTTATAGATGTTTACATATAGGCTACTGATTCATAGGCTGCATGTAAACATTTAATAAATGCTTTGTAAAACACTATAATTATTTAATTCTTTACATTTGAAAAGGGACAGTGTACCTTAATCAATATTCAAACAAATGTAAATGCACCAGAGGTTTTCATCAGCAGTCCCTTTGCCTGATGTTAATGGACATCACTGAATAAATAAAAATTATACAACATGTACAATAGTTTAACATTAAATAGCATGAGAGAGCAAAGTCCATTATCAGATGGTATAATATAGATGGATAAAAAAAGAATTAGTGTTCACATTTTTGGATGTCAACAAGCCATTTCTTAGCATTACACTTGATATGATGGGGAATATCTAATTGATTGTAGTACTGAATTCCACTGATGTGATGCTCTGAAGTATTTAAAGATGTTTATACTCTATTTACAAGTTGTATCTCAATCTTAAGTTTCAGGTTTATAACACACTACAATGTAATTGTAAGCATGTTAAGTGTTAATATACAGTGTTTGTCATCAATTAGAAATTCCAGCATGAAGACATTATTATTATTATTTTTAATTAATTAATACCAGGCCACCAGGCTCCTCTTATGGGTGGCCATATAGATATAGATCGTGGTTATACACTGCATTGAGAGGCTGCATATAGACATTTGATTAATGGTTTATAGCTAATGTAGTTGTGAGTAGATACAATATTTTTTATTTATTTATGGGGACATAATGGATTATAACATATTACAATGTAGCTGTAAGCAGATATAGAACATAACACACAGTATTTGTCAATAATTAGAACTTACAGACATATTTTGTATTGTTACAAATGTATTTCACAAAGTAATTATGTTATGTTATGTTATGTTATGTCAATTATATTTATGCACCAGCCTCTGCTTATGGGTGCCCATATAGTTATAGATGGTGTTATATGCTGTGTTTATATGCTGTATATGAACATATAAAAGATGTTTTATGACTCACTATGCAGTTGTGTGCAGGTTAAAGTGTTTTTATGGAATTGTCGGTACTGGTAAGTGGAGCTGGTGCGTAAAAGGACAATTAATGACGACACTGTGAAACACATTTGTAATAATATCACATGTGTCTTCATTGAGGATGTTATAATTGTAAAGAAATACTATACATTAATAAATGTCCTTATGTCTGCTTTCATTTAGTGTGTTATAAACCATGTATTAAGTGTTTATATACTGATTATAGATGCTAAATAGGGGGTGTTAAAGTCACCAATTTTTCTAAGTACATATTTTCTAATTGTCCTTATCTATCACATATACATTGGAAATTGAATTTAAATTAGGATGCAATGTGAGGCAAAGTTTCCAATCATGCTGGGAGCCCCGCAATCTCTTTCTCTTCACTTGAGCTCATTTCTCCACTAATGACTTTGCCCTCTGATGCAAGCCAAGGGATCATCAAAGGTCCTTGAAACAAAAAGGGAAATATAGCAATTACTGGGACTTTCATCGGCAAGAAAGAGATTAAAAGCCCTGTGCTTGTATAAGCACCCAAGAAGCAAACCGAGATGTGTTTCACTATTAAATGTATATTCAAGCACTTCACTGCAGACGTTATTCATCGTCACCGTGTTCTTCCTTTCACCACCTTCATTCATTTTTTTTTCTCCATGCATGATAATAGAATCAAATGTATTATGTATTACTAATCACATGATAAAAGCCTGTGGTGCTAGTAACGCATGTAGATTCCAAAATGCTGTGCATGTACAAGAAAAGTCATTGCCTTTTTAACAGTGGCCTGAGGGAATGGAATTGTCCCTTAGCCTCCATAACCATTGACACAAAAGGTCCCCAAACAATTTCAAATTACTGCTTTATTTCTCTCTCTTATATAATCCACCCACATTATTAAATCTTACCACCTTCTGGGACTTTACTGATACAATAATATTACAGTGCTAAGATGTTTACATTCGAGACCGCCAGCTTTCCTTGTTATAAACATGTATGCCCTTAGGACTTGTACAATACGTATGCATACTACTTGGCCTAAATGAGGCACAGGTCATTTTGTTTTTAAGAGGGGTCAATATTACCTCAAGCAAGGGGCCAAGGCCAGCGCCAGAACCTGACTGAGCAGAAAATGGCTCCTGATACTCACAGATGAGATCTATTATACATTAAACATGCTTGTAAATATTCACTAGTCAGACCATTCAAATGGAAAATATGGTTTAGGTCAAAGGTCTATGAAAATGTTGTCTCCAGAGGAAGTCCCCGTAGAATAGAGGCAATGATGATAACAGGGAGAAACACCCATAGGGGACTGGGGAGAACATTAAGAGTTGTTTTACATGTTTGACTGTGGGACAGCGATGATACCAGGGAGATAAATGATAGGCACTTATCAGACTGGACTGACCTAGAGTTATGTACCATGCCTAATGGAATGTAACACTCCCATCAATTATACACAGCCAAGCTGAATTACAATGAATTAACGTCCAATAAAGTTTACTAAATAATTCTGTTCAAGCGTTTTATTAGCATAAAAGATAGAAATAATTAGACCACACAAATATTAGGAATCTCCCCAGGACAGGTAAGCTTTTTTTGAATACAGCAACACTTATTGAAATCTAGGAATAGCAAAGCCGCAAAAGGTACAGAGTAATTCCTGGACGTCAGTTTTATTAGCGGTTTGTCTCGCTGACAGGATCACATGGCTTGAAAATTATTTCATCATGTTCAAGTCCAACTGTGGGACTACGGTGTTATCTTCTATTTTTGTCTCTCTCTGCCGTATATTTCAGAGGCCAGGAACAATGTAGTCTGACAGACATATTCTTTATGAGGGGCTCGTGGCCTCTCTAATTTGACACAGTTGTCAGAGATAAAGCTCCTTAGAGAGTGTGGCCATGCTCTGGGTAAGAATGGGGATTAAATTAACACCCCCACCTTCACATCCTCTGACCCCAATACTGGAGAATAAAACATACATGGTGACTCACTTCAACACCCCACATCTCCCTTCCAACTTCATCTCTGGATGTATTTGATTTTATTGCCAAATAAAACAATGATGCACTGCTCAGCTTCTTTTTCTTGAAGCCTTTTATTTTAAGACAATTCTGTAAAATCGTCCAAGAATGTGGGGCGAATGTAATTAAATAAAAATGTAAAAACAATTTTGAAAATTTAAGTAATTATAATATAAAGAAACATTGTTGTTTATCAGCAAGAATCTTTACTGTAAATGTAGCCAGTGAGAGTGAAATGACACCCAGAACAGCTTACACAGTGTAACAATACACGCCCTCTCCTTGGTAGTTTCATATCAAATGACCCGAGCACGTAAAATCAAATCAACACTGGAATGGATCATATCAAATTCTAATGAAAACATAATGTGCTCTTAAAATGTGTGTTGGCCCGGCAGCCAGTCATCCAGAGAGTCTCCCCCAGATGACGTGATGAATAGGGAACACTGATGGAATATGCATCAAAGTCGAGCTCATGATTTATGTAATAGCAGTCACTTGGACACTGATTAGCTGCTCTGTCAAGCGTGTAATACGAGAGGCACAACCCCTGGTTTATCAGTCATTTATCTGAAGTGCGTCCTGATATTATCACTGGATCCTAATGTCATCATTATGCCGCACAGCATGTGCGGGCCAGTGTGTCATGGTGCCGGCGACACTGCCTGTCAGGAGTTCAAGCCTCTTCATTTGCAAAGTGCTCAGACATTCATAGCACTATGTCAACAGTAAAATAGAGAAGCCACATCATATCAGATATGGAGGGACAGAGGCACACAGGCACACTAAATAAGTGGGCACTTGAGGGTACAGAGAAATTTTGTCACGTCTTTGTGGCTGTGGCATTGCTTATATGATGATCAGGCTAATTCTTTTGAGGGGAGTGGAATAACAGTGTCAAAGTGAAAAGAACAAAATAACGGGTTGCCTTTTTCATGCCTGCCTCATGGTTTGATTTAGAGGAACAGGCATAACATGTACTGTACACCGGGTATACACAATGTGAACACTCAGACCTCCTCGATGTGCAATGTGAGGCCCACAGAGCCATTTTTCCTGATTAAAATGCACACTCACACACACCACTGTGTGAGAGGATGGTGGTTGTTCAGTCTGTCAGGACTTTCCTGCTCTCCTAGAGAATATCTGATATCATAAATGACTTCAACTCCTCCCACGCCAACATGAGAGTGAGATTGCGAACACAGGAAAAGAGAGCAAGACACAGACAGGCAAGTATATGACTGAGCCATGACAATCATACATTACCGGATGGACAAAACTGCTAATAAACAATTTCTGTCATTATGACAAAAAGGTTAGGGTTGTTATTCTCACAAACATCTGGTGCTGTACACTAAAAGGAAGCTGGGCAACGTATAAGTCTATCAACACCTCACACAAACAAAAATAGTGAGGGAAACTGTACAGGAAAAAGAGCTCTTTGAGTCTCAAACAAAAGATATCAGCCCGGCTGCCAACACAGACAGGGCACCACACCTTGGCAACGATGCCGCTCACAATCAAAGGAACAGTCGTCATCAGTGCAGCCGTGTTTTTAAAGGATATCTTAAAAAGATTGAAAATATGTGTCATTATGGAAAACAATTGAGCCTTTAGTATACCATGTTGTTATGTCACTCACACGCACTTCAGGCTGTTTATTTCAACACACCATGGCCAAAGTATTTCCTGTTTTTAAAATAAATTATTTGCACTCATCAGAATGAGTAAATGTGACTGTACAAACTAAATACAAAATGTACAAAACAGCTTTGATGTGCCAACGGTAATTAAAATGAATTTACAATAAATGTAGGATGCCAAAAAGAAAAGTTGTCTTTAAAACATTTTTTATTTGCACGTATGAGATTTTTTTTTTCTCTCTGTAAATGCAGTAAAGCTAATGCAAAAACATCCACTGTGACTGCCACATATGATAATTGTCTGGCCAGTGAATGCAGCATTAAAATGATTTCAAACAGTATGGCTCAGAAGATCCAGCAGAGGGGGCTGCTTACTGCAATCATATGCTGATTAATTGAGCTTGATTCTCCCCATGCTGCGAACATAAGTTGTCCCACACTGTAGGCTACATGTTGGTATGTGGGTAAAGGTTACAAGGCTTTATCGAAGTCACCTTTTACCACAGGTAGCCCTTCACATCATTTTTGATGAATATTAAGAAAACAGTGATTTTCTGATTATCCCTCATCAAGCCTATATCAAACTAGGTTATGTTCATTTTTATTAATTGTGCATGTTGCTCTCTAATTAGCTAATGAGAGACAAAAAGCAGGTTTAGAGCAGAAAAATGCAAATGACTCTTAGAAAATAGCACAAAAAAGTAAATGGCAAGGCTGAGAATCATCCTTCATTGAAATGTCAGAGATAAATGGCTCAAATGTCACATCAATTAAAACGGGGGACAGTTAGTAGTTCATTAAAGAGAGAGCCATATTGCACCGTCGGGTACCGTTGCCAACCCTTACTATCTGGGGCAGACTGGCAGCGGGTCCAGATGGCACGGAAATCCTCACAGATTTCAAAATGGTCTCTGCAGGGGTGGCGTTTTCTCCCCCGCTCCCACCCTCACCGCTGAGATGGGGTGTGGGCCACAGGCCCACGCCGGCCTACACATTCCAAACGGAGGCATGCAGAGAGCTGAAGGCAGCACAGAAATAAAAATAAAGCTGCAGAGGACAACAGACACTTTTAAACAATACATGACTGATGCCACACACTTGGTCATAATGACTGAAATATATGCTTCAGTTAAATCTATGACTGCTCCAGGCAACATAAGGCAACTCCCTCTTCTTTAAACTGCATAAAACCCTGATAAAAGGATTGTGCTCTGCCTCATGTGTTGTTCATAATAACATGCTGACTTTATTAGTTGGTAATACATGAGATGTTATTGGATGTTGGAGTCACATAGGTGTTGTTTTTTTATTTTTTATTCTCAAACATTATCCCTGGGACTCTGAGGACCTCGGTGAAAAGCTGCCACTGGAGATACAGATTTGGATGAATGTCTCAGCTATAAGTGAAAAGATGTTTGAAATTAATGCTCAAAATGTGCATTATCATATTTATTTATTTTTCCTGCTGCAAAAACATCAAGCAAATCAAATATCTGAATCACTACTTTTACTAGTCTTCGGTGTACTGGGGACCCCCTGAAGGACCCCAAATCCCAACTTGAGACCCATTAGACAAGCCTTCTGTGTCTGTCCCTGGCAAGGGGGCGGAGCGGGGACTTTATACCGACCAATTACAGAGCGAGCGCGGACTTTTGACTCTTGTGATTGGCCGGCGCGACCACGCAGTTCGGAGAAACAGGAAGAGACTTTCTGTCACATTTGTTTTGCTGAGGAAGGAGAAGCGGACATCGCACTCGCACCGTATGCTTGCCAGAAGGCTTATTGTAAGCTCAAGAGCTAGTTTACTGCATTAAGCTTCCTTTAAAGAAGCCTGACACAATCGGGCAGTTCAGTAATTACACGTATCCTTTTAAGCTAACGCGGGCTATCTTTTGAGGAAGTTAGCGCCGAACCCCTGCTTGTCTTTTGCTCATTTTAAGTGCACAACTATTATTAAAGGTGTCTTTAATCAGTTTGACGACATTAAAGACACTTAAAGAATTGCGGGGGTCTTCTTCTATGTTTCGGCATGAATTCCCTTAATATAAACAGCACAACAAGGACACATGTTGCATTTTTTTTTTTTTACACCTGCGCAGTCACGGCGCGCTTTCTACTCAATTAATCACGCAGGTTTGACCAGGAACTAGTCTAATGAGAAACGAGTCAAATGATTGACGAGCATGAGGATGCTGCCAGTGGATTTTTTTTTTTTTTATAACAACACAAGCTGCTTATTGTTTGTTGTTTCTCACCGTGAAGAGCTGGGTAAACATCCAAACATTCAAATAGTCACTTAGACTAGTCTGCCGCACCGAAAACGCCACAAAAACAAACATGATAGCATTATTTTTAATCAGTGGAGACTATTAGCCGAGGCCATTATTGCCAAAGTCCATTATTCTATCTATGAGTCTATTACCAGCTTGCTAAATGGCAGGCAGTGTGTTCAGCGCTTATCCAAAGTGCACTGTACCATTGTTTGGCTCAGAAATTTCTCGCCTTTATTGTCAGTTCAGGCAAACCCCCGATGAATACAGTGAGAGCTGCAAGAGTAGAAACAAGAAAGTTGAAGCAGACGCATTTGTGATCGCATACCATGACAGATGTGGTGGTGGTGTGTGTGTGTGTGTGTGTGTGTGTGTGTGTGCAGAGAGGAGGGTGGGGGGGGCAGCTGAAAGTCTAAATGAAATGCTGTAAATGCATGACTACCTTTTATCACATAACCTTTGTTTAATCTAAAAATAAATGCATGCATTCTTAATTTAAAAGTACATGTTACATTAAGCAGTGGAGGATTTTTATTCTTACTTAACAATTTGTTTTATAGCTGCAACTCGTGATTATTTTAATCATCGGTTTATCTGTGAACAGAAGATAGTTTAAAATGTCCTAAAGCTCAAGGAGATGTCTTTAAATAGCCCCCCTTTTTATTGTCCGACCAACCAAACCCCCCCCAAAAAATTCAGTTTACAATCACCGCAGACAAAGGAAAGCAGCAAAATCCTCACTTTTGAGAAGCTCGCACCAGGAAATGTTTCGTATATTTCCTAAAAAATAAAATAAAGGGATGAACTGATTATCAGAATAGTTGCAGTATGCAGTTAATCACTTAATTGTTTCAGCTGTAGTTTGTTAATTGTTGCTTGATTTAGGAACTAGTCTACAAGACTGCATCAAGTGAAGTAAAGTACATTTCTGATGAACCTACTGATTTTAAAAAAAATCTTTTGAGATTTAAAATGTAAATATTAGAGTGTAAGCAGTCTGTTTATATACTAGATCTGCAATGATGGGTTCATTAATTTGTAGCATTTTGAGAATCGATTATTTGTTTGAGTCGCTTTTGTAAACAAAACCTCCAGTTACTCTCTGGTAATGGTCTCTTAGAGTTGAAGATTTTCTACTTTTCCTGTTTTATATCTTTGTAAGCTAAATATCTTTTTGTTGTGGACTGTTGCACGGACATCACAACATGTACGACAAACAACGTATGTAAACGTCACCTCGGACTCTGGGGAACTGTGATGGATATTTTAATCTATTTTCTGAGATTAAACAATTATTTGAATAGTTGAGAAAAAAAAATCAGTCGAATGATCAGTAATGAAAATAGTTATTAGTGGCATGTAAGTCACAATTATTATACAAACGTGATTTCAAATTTATGGAAGTCAATTAAAAATGACAAAAGAGTGATATTGTATTTGTACCCTTTAGACACTTTTCAGTTCAAGGTTCCAGGAAGGAAAGGTTCCCTTAGTTGAAACTCTTACAATCAATGTGACCTTTATTTATTATAACCCCCATCTCTCAAAAACTCACATATAACATAGTCAATCATCTCTCCTTCCCCTCAAAGTAAAAATAAAAAAGGAACTGCTGTCTGGTTATTGCCAGTATCCATCTCAGTCGTCAGAAAAGCTGCACGTTTTTGCTGTTGTTAAGGGCTGGAAACCAGAATCCCATCGGAGTTGCACCCTAAGGAACAAATTTAATGCTAGAAAAACATCCCGACCATCAACCAAAAATGACGGATTGAAAATAATGTCGAGCTATCTTGGGAATCCCCCACCAGACAAGGGAACAGACTGCATTGTTTTTCTCATTTATGTGATATATAGAACAGAAAGAGGGGAAAAAATGGGCGATTTATTGGTTAGATAGGCGTATACTTTTCCATGCACAAAAGAAATATTGGATAGTAATGTGGGGGATCAAGTCACATCATGACATTGTTTGGAGGCTAGGTGTTCAAATATGTAAGTCATCATCCGTTGGTGGCCCGCTAGGTTTTCAATAGATCATTCAATGCAAATATGTGTGGGAAATTGTGAAAGTTGCCACATGAATATGTCAATGAAAGGAGTGTAATTTGTGCTTCCTTAGCAGGGCAGCAAGATGAAGAAGCAGGGGGAGAGCCAGTGCACTCAGAAGACCATCTCATTGCTGAGCCCCCTGGGGACGATCCAAGTCAGTGGATGTGAGAATGGTGTGCACACCATCCAGATCCTAATGGATGTCGCACCTGCTGAAAGGTACTGTACAACAGCCGGGATGGTGACGTGATAAACAAAGGTGTGAAATTTACAGGCGGACAGAATCCACTCCTGTGATGGAGTGCCACCATTCCTCATTGGAAGCAGGGCATTTTTGTAGATCCCACAAGAAATATCCTGGAGAAAGTTGGGCAAATATGAGCAGGCACTAGAAATATGAGGGGCACTAGAATACAGTTGGGCTTGAAATTAGATTTCTGATGGCATGTGGTTGTGATTCTTCCTGCAGTATATTTGAAATTTCAGAAAAATAACTTGTTTATTACCCACAAGGGAGTCGATTAGAGCTGATGTCTATAGGGTCAGCAGAGGCCATGAGGGAGCATGGACTGTTCACTCCTGTTTATTTATGTTTCCTCCAAGTTGTATGCAGTACTTCTGAGTGTCAAGCGACACTCAGAAATGTAATATGTGATTGCTTTTCATGCCCTACCCATCCCTCAAAATTGTTAGAATGTAGACAGTCTTACTGAAGCGATTGAAACTGATTAAACTCTGCGTTAATAAGCACTTATTCCTTATTTTTTACAGGTCCAGATCCTACATCTCAGATTAGTTTTGATTAGATTGAAATTAAATATCCATGTATCGCAGATTCGCATTTGATAAACTTGAATGGTTTGGGAAATTAAACCATTTTCAAATGCACCCAGATAGGAAGCTATCCTTTTGAAAATGTATGTTCAAATTCTAATTTATGGAAACCCATTAATGACCTTGTATATTATACCTCAACATGTGTTTCCTTCTTGACTGTCTGCTATTTCCTAAAATTCATCAAGCAGTAAAAACATTCCACTTGTTGTTAATGAGTTGAAGTGAGAAAATTAATAATATGGAATTTTGATTATGGAAGATGTCCTGTAACCATGCGCAAGCACCTTTCTCCGTCTCCTTGTGAACAGGGTTTAATTTGTGTGTTCAGGTTCAGTAGGAATATGCAAATGAATTTAATGATTCGCATCACTAGATCATTTCTCAGTTTAATATCATTTGCTATGTCGGTCATAAGTGAAGCTCCGATCACATCGCTGTCTGTATGTTCTCAAAAGGTGTGAGCAAGAAATCATTAAAGAAAAATGTTTAGATTGTATCACGACCAGTTGAATACGATGTTATTGTCGTAGGACAGGGGAAGCAGAGCCGCCTCAGATATATGGAGTAACGCAATGTAAACAGGCATTAAGGGAGGCGAGATAAAGTGACAAAATATGGGCTTATCTTTGCAACCGGCTTTACATGTAGATCTCACAAAAGCCCGCCTGTAGCAGTAATAGTTCAAATCAGCCATTTCCATTGATTTATTTATGACATACTAAACAAGGCTCTTTCCAGCTTTGGATGTGGTGTGGTAAAGGCTTAGGAAGTCAGTGTGATAAATGATCTCTAAGAGCATATTTTGGATAAGGGAAATAGATAACGTCCATGCATAACATAAAGAGAGACCTACAAGAAGACGTGTGTGAGCGAGTCAAAGCTTCGAAGGCTTATATGATTGTGTTTGCTTTCTGTTTTTTTTTTTCCAGTATTCACTATTGGTTGGTGGTGAACAGCTGCAGCAGCAACAAAAGCATTCTTGGCATTGATAGATAGTTATTGATAAATGCCATTATAGCTACATAAACGATCTTGAAGTATTGCTTACACACCATGACCGTCAGCTCTTTCTAATAGAAACGTCTCAAGCCCCTTTTGCTTCCTAACTGATCTTAGGAACATTTCCTAAAATCAACCTCCTCTGCCAGTCTAACGACAGCCCTGAAGGCACCATCAGATGAACAAATTCATTACATCTCAACAACCCCTGTTGGGGCCCAACGCACCAGCCTCCCTGTTAACCAGCTTTTCCCCCCTTTAGTTTTTAGCACGGCCTCAGCGTTGCACAGAAAAATGATACGCATTTTGTTTACAGGAGATTACTATTATCTGAAATATGATGCTTCTTGCCTCTTTCACACAGAGCACAGACACATAATACAGAGGAAATCATAGAGTACTTTTTTTATTAGGGTGAAAAATGAAAAAAGGGCTGGACTCCTGCCCCGAGACATTTTGTGAGCATATTATTTTACAATGCTTTGATCAATTTGTCTGTCAAGCTGGCTGAGATGTGGGGGAGCAGGAAAAAAGCAATTTAGCTTGTGAGGTCCTCAATAGAAATGTACTACAGGAGCCTGTGTATGACATGTTGCATTAGAACCTGAGTAGCCTTTATTGCCTGATAATGTCGCGAGGCAATGCTGATATCAATCACCCTTTAACAACCAGTATGATGTGTTTTTATGAAAAGAAAAGAAAAAATAATGCATGAAGCATTTCTTGGAAAATAATTGATTTAATTCTGAGCTGAGGGATTTCTGTTTTTAACAACATAAAAATATTGTGTTGGAAAAAACAGGCACAAAATGTGCTAGGAGCTAAAAATTGTTAAGAACAAGCTCTTTGCATATGCTCCTATAGAAAATTGTAATTAATTTTACACGGATAAACATTCTGTCTCATTTGCATATAGATATAAACAATATATTTGTGCATCTGAATTCCCAGCACACTTGGATCACGTGCTCTGCCTAAAATCCTAAGTGGCTAAAACCCAAAATTATCATTATATTTCCCAGGCCATAAATCCGCCTTTTTTCTCTGACACAAAGCCTTATAAATCTGCGTCTGATTTTTCACATTGCACATTGTTTTTAGTTAATGATTTTCATCTGTTTGTTGTTGCTGTGATAGTGGGGAAATGTACCATATGCTCCGGCAAAAGACAAATGATTAGCAAATGAAATTCTGGACAGCTGTCTGACTGAAAGCGTTTGGTTGATAGCATTCTGCTACCATAATTAGCTTAAGCTTTGGGTTAATTAACTTTCTACCTGGATATGCATAATAATAGCATTCTGCAGAAAGCCAAGGAGCTTCCAGTATATCAGCAGCAAAGGCTGGCTTTTTATTTTGTATTTCGGCAGCATATTTCAATTTCAAGAGGCGATTTAGCTCGGGAGCATCGTCAAATATTGTAGATTTTACTCCCCAAGCCAGATAATTCTGAAACAATAGGGGTGTATTATGTGGCAGAAATGCCATTTCTGAATGTAATTAAAGCGGATGAAAGCAATCACCAATTTTTAAACGCTTTTGTCTAGCATGAGGCCTACTTGTAAAAAAAATACCCATCAAGAGGAGAAAAGAGGCAAGAGAACCCCCAAGTCCTTATATAAGAGGCCTTTGAGACTGAAGTGAAGTACAACAGTAATTAGTCTTTTGTATGAATTTGCCGGCCATGGTCATGATTAGTTAAGCATATGAGAGGGACTGCAGGACTGCATTGGTCTTAAGGAGGAGGGTGTTAAAGTCTATTTATCACCAGTTATCCTCACAGCTTTCCATTATCACTGACAACACTGGATGGGGCCTGAGAACAGCCTAATTGTTCTGAGGTGGAGTGTTTTTGTGTCAAACCCGTCACCCCAGTCACATTGGCATTCATAAGCAGCCAGACATTTTCCATCTATCTAGCCCTAATACCCAAGCTGTCACAACAGCTTTTACACACTACCAACGCCGGTGTGAAATATCTGAGGTGATGCATTTATCGTTTTTCTCACACTCATGTAGTGTTGTGAATCAATGTCCTGGTTCACACTGAATAGCTGTATGGTAAATGTGTTCCCTGTTTGGGGCCTGTTTACATGATGTGCTCGCACACCGGGAAACACATCAACAACTTATTTTTTTCCCCCTACTATTATTTCTCTCTTTCCCCGTCTCTTTTTCCTTTCTCTTTTATTTAGTCTACCACGTAATTTTAATCAATTTAATTCATTATTTCGCTCGACAAAGAGACGCAACTGTGTGCTAAATAAACTGCTTACATTTGTTACTAAAATGCTTTGTCATACAAACTGTGATGTGCTGAGATATTGAATGAAATCATCAATAAAGCAGGGAGGAGACTTTTTGACGTGGTCCCTTTAGAAATGGTATGAATAATTCATTGTGTAATGATATTCAGATGATTTTTGTTCTGTTTTTTACTGCGGCCTTAGAATATTGTTTTGCATGTTGTGAAGTGTAGTACTCAGCTGCGTATTCATTAAGGTGCTGCTCCCACTGGCCCTTGGACCCATCTGTGCTCTATGTTTATGCCTCCATCTCTGGGGACCGTCCCAATCAGGCTGCATGTGCCATTTCCTGTGTAAACCAACACCTGTGTAACACGCTACCTGTAAACCGCCCCACGCAGACGAGACACTGACATTCACTCAGATGAAAATCTGCAAATGTTGTGGTTTCTAAAGCAGAACCTCCAGGGTGAGGACGGGAGCCGAGCGAGACTTACCCTTCACTGTCGAGATGCAGCTAAAAGCAGCTCCTGCACTTTTTTTTTGTTTTGTTTTTTTTTTTCCCTTCCCTGCTGTCGACCGGGAAGTTTTTCTGGCGCGGAGGGTTGTGCTAGTTTGTTTTAGAACTTGATTGGATTCTATATCTGCAACATGCAGAAGTGTACAGTGTGTGACATACTAAAGCAATATGCAGAGAGATGATTCCGCTCTGACATCTTGGAGAGGAGTACGAGTCAATTATGCCCAAGTGTTGTTCTTGCTTATCTTCCTGCGGCACCAAACAAGGATTTAGTCAAGGATTTAGGGGTGAGGGGGCGGTGGTGGGGATCATGGTAAGCGGTTCACAACAAAACACTCAAAACTCCTGGGAGCGGGCACTGATTTAAAAATAAATTACAGAAGACGAAGCGCTAACACTCAAGGGCCCTCAGCAGTGCTGGCGTACACAGGTGAAGATTAGCCTCCTCGCTAATCAGAGGAACAAGGCAGTAATTTGCTCTGAACACAGACAGTAATTAGGACTTGGTGACACTGGATTCCCATAATGCCTTTGAGCTTGACGTGGTCAAATTTTGACAGAGGCTATCCATGCAGGGTCACTGTCCCCCCAGTCTCCTGGCCCTCTTCAGTGGAGGCTCTAAAAGGTCCCTGCAGTTACAGGGGATCCCTAATGTACTTTATGCCTCCCTCACTGGCTCCTTACCATTCGGGTAATTGGAATCTCTTACTGTGGCACTTGAGAATAGAGGCTAAAAACACTATTTGAAACTGCTCAGTAGTCTGTTGTAGATAAACATTGCTGCGTCGGGGTGTGGATACACTACATAATGGAGTAAGAGTTAAGGCTCTGGTAATACATGCCTTCACTGACTCCTGTGGCTAGCCAGTTGGGAGAAGACCTAATTGTTGTGTGCTTTGTTGCCTACTCTGCAGTATTTTACCACCACCTTTATGTATTGGATTGAGTGTTGCGGCCTCTTCGGCGGACATTCGCTAATAAGAGTTGTTGGATATCTAGAGAGCAGTTTATACGGCCGAGTTGTTTTTATTTTGAAACAGCGGAGCACAAAACGTGCGCCCCAGAACAGAATGGGGAAGCGCTCCTAACAGCTTACCACTCCGAAAGCTCTCGACTTTAGCGCTGCAGTAGCTAGATAGGCATCTGAATGATCTTCAAATGGTTGAACGAGCCGCATTGAGCAAGTGGCTTACAATTGTATCACAGCCTTTGGCTCAGAGACCATCAGGATCTTGACATTCATAGAGACATGCTGTATTTTTTTCCCTTTTTAGACAGTCATTTTAGGCTTTTTTCATGCTCTCTTGAGTCTTTGACGTCTCTGAGTTAAGTATCTGCAGCTATAAGGCTGAGGAAAATATTGGACTGCTCTTGGCCTTTTCTATTTCATCCTCTGACCCGCCATGTTACCCATGATCGGTGAAGGAGAACTCTGGCAGGCTGTGTCAAAAGTGACAGCCGATCGAGTCGGGATGAGCGCCATCACGCTTCACAGGATGGAGGCATGAGTTCTGAGTTTTTCCCCCTTTTTGTGCAATATACCATTACACCCTTCGCCAGATTCCTTTCAATTAGATCCTGTGGTTAACCTGTTTCATTCTTACGTCTGCAGCTGATAGAAAAAGTCTTACTTGAAGTCTTGTGCAACTAGAGATACGGAATATGCCAAAGGAAATTGACAAATTTAATGTCAGCTATTCTTTTTCTCCCTTTGTCTCCTTTGATTGTTTCTCGCAGGATGAATGAAATAACCTCCAACATTATATAAATGCTCGATTCATTCTTTATATTAGAGTTGGAAAATAGGTAGAACTCCAAATGACTCCCACTTTACGCAGCAATGATTTATGGTAATTGGAAATTGATTGTGACAGGAGCACAATATTAGAAATTTTCTCAAATCACAATCTTCTATCAAGGGAAATATTCTCTTTAGTGCAGCAGATCCTGGCTAGTTTGGAATTAGTTTCTTATTTCCTTACCTGTGATGAAATAGCAAACGCCTGAAGGACATTGAGAAAAAAAAAAAAAAGGACTTCAACTCGTCAAAAGATAATAAATAACAATTTTGCTTTAACCAGATTTGAATTGTTTATTCAAACTCAAACACACTTGTTAAACACAGTTATTGAACTACTGTTTATAATCACTACTAATTAAAATGATTGGTTTTTTATACAGGAGACGGCAGTAACTTTAAGACAATATAAAGATTGCTCCTCCTCTGAGAGCTTCTTTATAATTAGCCCGACATTTATTACACATCTCTAATCTCTCATTTGAAGGGCAGAGTTTGTAATGTGCCGGTCTGGACTCTATAAAGATCATATGATGCCGCTTGATTTGTGATTCATTGAAGCGACTGGAAATGTTGCCAGCTACAGCAGCTACATCTCCACTGCCCACATGCTCTTTAAAAACAATCCCCCATTGCACCCAGAGGTGACAGACTTCAGCCCGACTGATGTTGTTCCACTTTTATTTATTTATTTTGGTGTTGTTTACCGGCCATAACATGTACTGCATTGCATTAACTTTTAGTACTGTCAATGTTGTATCACTCAGAGCACCTTTAAAGCCAGCGCATCCATAACGGAGGGCTGAAGGGAGAGGAAAATTAGCCACGGTGACAAGTCTGAAGTGTGAGTTGGAGGTCAAAGGTGCCAAGCCTTAAGCAAAGGTGCTCTAGCCTTTGTCCGGTAGATTGTAAGGGCCTGCGGGTCCAACAGGAACATTTCCACACACAATATCCCCGAGCTGTCAGTGTGCAGCGGCTGGAACATCCTCTCAGAGAGAAAGAGGGGCTGCGGAGGGGTAGAGGAGGTGGTGGTGGTGGTGGTGGTGGTGGTGGGTGGAGGAGGCGCGTTGAGGGGGCGGTGGTGGAGGGGAAGGGAAGGGAACAGTGGCCTGAAGATCCTTGCAGAGAGAAAGAGAGGTGGGGGGATGGTGGGTGGGTGTCTGGGGGTGTAGGTGGTGGGGAGCCAAAAGAGCTGGAGTGGGAGGATAGAGAAATAGAGAGGGGGAAATGAGGAGGGAGAGCTGGGGGGAGGAAGGGGAGGGGAGGGATAGAAAGGAGAGACAATGACAAGTAGGGGCTGGCTGGGCACTCACCCATGCCGACAGAGATTGCCATGAGCCATGGCCATTGTTTGAGCGGGTCTCAGCGCAGGACCCGCCGGTGGGTTTCCGAGTTTTCACCACTCGACTATAAACTGCTGTGCGGTTTATTTAGAAATGAGAGTATTTACACATTTTACTGTATTTACACCCACTGTTAAACGGCACCCGAGAGATTTTCATCACACGGCCACAAACTAGCAGGCAGAGCGGCTCCCTGAAAACTGACCTGCTCAGTCATAACACTCCAGTAAACCTCAGCTTCACGTGTCCAATATAAAACGTTGCTCAAACTGTGACCTGCAGAAGTGTAAAAACACTTTAGGGCCGCGTTGTTACGGCGGGCAGGAGAGAGACGGTCTGTGTGTTTAACAAAGTAAATGTCTATTATTAATACCATACAGGATAAGCCAATTTTGAAAAAGGGGCACTTAAATGGTGATATTATTTATTTATAAGTCCTGTACACCAGTTAATGGAATTGGCGGCCAGCTTTAGATCCACAACACAGCTTGAGGTCCACTTTGCAGTAATGCACATGCTAAGAGAGGACCTTCCCAGTAGGGTCTTTAAGTGTCAAATATGGGTCAGTCTGCTTGCATTGACCTGGGGGGTGGTCAGCAGCGCAGAGAAATTCAGCTGTTAAGTGATGCCAACTCAACCATCGGCAAATTCCTCCAAGCATCTACTCATGCTAAGATGCACGTCCAAGTGCAGCGCTTTGCCGGCCAGCGCTGGTCTGGCCAAAAAATCCATTTATTCTTGTCATGAACTATAAACTAGACCCAAGCAGAGTTGAAACTGTTGTTAACGCTGTGCTCTTAACTTTTTCCCGTAACAGCTGCAAGACTTTTAAAAACTCTCTCTCTTTTTTTCCCGTCGGTTCTGCTTCCTTAAAGTTGTTTGAAATAAACTGTTAACGCCTTTCCTTATGACCCGACAATGTTTTTCTTTCATACTCTATCATGCTGCACTTAATATAGATATATATCTACTGTAACTGGAATACTGTCTTTATATTTTCTTAAACCCTTTTCGCAGCACTGATATTCATCTCAGCCCAAATGCATAACTTAAGATTTTAAACACGTCTTGATTGACCAACTTTAGTTTCACAAATTATGTCATCTTGCATCTATATCACATGTGGCGTGTTATTACACTCCTGTGACATATTTTAGCACTGTTCAACCAAGAATGGGGTATTATGATTGTTCCTCTGATCCCCACCTCAACTCCCCATCCTGCCTTATATCCCTCGCAGGAGCGACGAGGCCCCCCTGAGCTGTGTGGTCAACGATAGCCCGGCAGAAACGAGCCCCGAGTTGCAGCGCTGCGTCGAATGGCTCCAGGCGTACTTCAGTGAGCCGCAGACCGCTGGGAGTCTCCCGCTCCCTGCCTTTCACCACCCCGCCCTGCAAGGAGGTCTGTCATGGATAAATATTTGCAGAGCCATGACTGGGATCAGGCTTTCACTCTTAATTGTCAGTTACATCACTTACACTCACTGGCTCACTGTGTTATAATGAAGTATTTTATGGCTGAGAGAGAGAGGGAGAGAGCAGAGGAGAAGCGAGTGAGTGGGTGAGCGAAGGAGAGAAACAGAACACAGAGCTGTAACTTGGTTCAGTAATCTGTGGCAGCTCTTACCACGCGTGTTAGTCTTGGCAAGCTTTTCCATGATTCTTGGCACATTCTTTGAAACTGATCGAATTCCACTCTTGACATTTTCAGACAGGAAGCTTTTTTTTTTTTTCTTCAATGACAACATGTGAATGGTGGTAAAGTTTGAATGAGCTTATTGTTGGCTTGACCAGTCACCTAGGGCGAGTAAAATGAAAGCACCTCAAAAAACGGACAATTAGCGTCCTTTCAACTGGTAGCTGTGGCTGCGGAGTGAATGGCCGAGGATAGAAATGAGGAATTGATTATCCCGGGCGTTTTTGGTTTTTTTTGTTTCGTGGACGCAAACAATACTCGCAGCCTGACAACTCATTTTTGCAAATCGCAAACTTATCGCGCTCGTGCCCTTTTCGAAACAATTACTGTTTCTTTGTCACACCGAGACGCTCGTTGCATTTTAACTTAAAGGTTTTCGCAGAAGCGCTCATTTAGATCCAGAAGCACACCTACGCACGGAGAAAAAAATAACTCTAATATATGCATTTAACAATTGTGCCTCTCTTCCCCTGCAATCAGGCCTTAGTCGCTCTCTAATTTCATGCAGATCTGCAGTGCTTGAGTGATGGCATTTTCAATGAGCAGGTACTCCATCGAGACCCTGTATACAGCTATGAGTCCCACGCTCCCGCAAAGGCAATGCAGAAATACATCAGGACCAATTACGATATCAACTTTCAGTGTGATTCCCTTCGCCACCAAGTGCTTGTGTACCAGCCCCAGGCTCTTTCAAATCGCATCTCATCTGAAGTCTTTGGGGTTTTAATTAAATTTCAGGATAGATGGAATTCTTCATTAGTACCTGATCTGAATAGGTGATTGTGCTGTGTTCCACCTCTCTCCCTCGCCTGTTGTTTTGGGGCTCAGTAAATACAGGGTTTAGGCTTGGATTGCTCTCAGTAGTCAGAACCACAGGCCATGCCAGTATAAAAATGTTAAATGTGAGCATCAAGAGTATTTGTCTTTTGAGGGAGGAAAATAGAAGGTTTCCTTTTTTTTTTTTTTTTTGCTTGTTGATTCACAAATATTAAGCACTATTTTTTGCCTTAGTGCTGTGCAAATTCCTGCTTGATCCAGTCATGCAGCCGCCGCCTGCCTGGGAAAAAAAAAAAAAAAAAAAATACAAGTTTAATCAGGTCATTACAATCTGTGACAACCAACTTTTGTTTGCTCAGTTATCTTGTGGGAGAACCTGAACGCGACAGCGCTCTCGCTGCACTTGTCATGTAATATTGAGTTGTGACCTTCACTTGAAGTGTTGCCATGTTTATTTACACATTTCTGACAAAACAAGCCACTTTTCATATTAGCTGTCACACCATACCTGAGCAACAGAGGTGACATGAAAGGAGACGCGAGGTGTGGTTTTCTATACTGTCTGACTGATTGTCACGCGCAACATCACACGCAAGTTTGGTCGCCAGAGGTGGAGGAATGGCGAGCGAAAGCATCGGTGCGTGCGTGCGTCCTGCTCGGGGAGCTCGTGCATGTTTGTGTGCGCGCGTGCACTCGCGTTCGCCCCCTTCAGAAAAACACAGACACCATCATGAGTTCTTAAAACGATGCATATTCTTATCTCATTAATTATACATCCATATGTAACAGACGAGAGGATCTTAGTCTCGGTAAGCGGCACAGGGAATATGCGGGGAGGGGGGCAAGGCAAAGGGGGGAAGGGCGCTCTTCAAAGCCCAAATGACTGTGTTCCTGCAGGAGCCTGAACCTCCCCCTGTGCACAGCGCAGGGCGAGATGAGACACTCACCAGGACTCGCCCCTGTGATGTGGAGAGGAATTAGGGAAATGAACGTTTTCAGAATATCGAATAATCAGAGAATCATCAGCACCCCGTCAGCCTTCAAAAGTATGGATCCCTCAAGACTCAAGAGACACTTTGACTGGGAGTCAAAGTCTTCCCTCCCATTAGACACAAAGGATAATGAGGTAGCTGCATTTCCACTATTGTCTTTTTATTGTCACTGGCATGTATAAGGTGACTGTCAGCTGGAAGTCACCTCTCCAAATCTATCATTAGCTGGGCTGAGTTCACTTTAATGTTTTTTTTTTTTTTTTATTCCTTTCAAATTGCTTTCATATACAAAATTATGAGCAAATCAATCATATATGTCAGTATCTTCATAATCACTAGATTGGTTCGATTTTTACCCGCGGTCGATCTCTGCCTCTGCAGCAGCCCTATAACCTGGCCTCATGGTAGGTAATGACCTGTGACATAATTATGGGACGTCTGTAAACATGTAAGTGGTTCCTCTCAACTTTTATTTAAACAATTGACATCACTGCACCCCGATCTAAAGAGGGTCCTGACCCCAGACACACCGTATTAGGCTCTTTATGAAGTATGGGGCTAGGGGACTGCTCTCCAAATCATTGCTGGTCACCTCGAGTGACCCGCATGAAGTCTCTGTCACTAACACTGATGAGGGCAAAGTTCTTTAACCTCTGCAGCCGCAGATAAAAAGCGCACACACTTGTTTTGGTCCAGAACTGTTGGAGATGTGAAACCTTTCCAGCAGAAACAGCTGCTCGGGATTTATAAAAGGTGTAAACAGCCCTGTAGCTTGTTGCTCGGTCTGCTCGTAGGCGAAGGAGCGCTCAGCGGCGTCTGCTGGCGTGACGCTGACTCCGGTTGTTTGTCAATAACGTTTGCATCAACAGGGATTTGTCCTAGCCACAGTCTGGGCAAGTTGTCATCTACCCACCAGTGACAAAGCGATCTCAATATGTACCACGCACATCATGTGGCCAAATCCGAGCTTTATGAGGGAGAATAATGCATAAAAGAAATTTCAGGGGTGTATCTTATCTCCTCATAACATTAAGTCTGTCTGCGTAAGAGCCCGTCATCTCGTTGACAGCGTGATTATTACCTGAAAAATTATTAAACAGTACCTACGGGCCTTGTTCAAGACAAAGAACTCACATGGGTGCGCATCAATCAAATATATCCCCTTTAGGTTTTACACTTATTCCCCCCAGTTTAGGCAAATTGCCTTGTTCGCGTGGCTTTGTGTAGCGGAGAGTGACTATAAGGTAGCGAGGGAGCCTGGGGAGCAAAGGATGTTCACTCTGTAGAAGAGAGACAGGGGTGTGACATGTTTTCACACAATGCCAATTTAGAGGGATTTCTCATAGATCACTTGTCATGTGCTCTCTTAGACCATATAAATGAGAGAGAATGGGAGATCACTAATTGAATTTTCATGACTGAGTACATGTATATACTAGAAGAATGTCACCCCCCTCTTGATAACGAGACCATTGTTCCCCCATCTTGTTCTCCGTGCAAAAAAAGAAAAAAAAAAAAGTGTTGTTCGCTCGCTTCACAAGCTCAGTGCATCAACGTCTTAAGGTTTTTCGAGATGCTTCAAATACTTTTCTCCTCTTCTTCTTTTCGGCAATCAGAGCTAGACAAACATGCCTCTCAGTCACTGCCTGGTAATCCAGAAAAAAAAGATAATGCTACTGCTAAAGTGCTAATGAAATCAAAGCCGTTAATGTGGTCGGTTAAGCTGCGGATGATTTGAAGAATTCCGCCATTTAAGTGAAGATGATATAATGAATCTACTCTGAATAGAAAGCAATTAAAAGGACAAATTGGTCTGATTAACCTCAAAGTCATCCCACTGCCACAAATGGTATGCAACATTCAAATTATTATTATTAAAAATCTGGAGCAGATTTGCAGTCTTTTTGGCCTCTCTTAATCCTTTTAAATGAAGGAGCGAACTTTTTTAATTTTAGCTGTGACCTTTCAAAGCATAACCTAGATTTTTCTGCCATAGAAATAATTTTCTCACATCTGCTTCTGTAGCATGTTGATACTAGTTCTAAGGTCAAATTGAGGGACTTGGATGTATTTAGTTGTTTAATGAGTCTTGTAAAGGAGAACGAGGGAGTCATACAGAGGAGGAATTAGACCTTAGACATGGGGTCGGACATTATGAAAAACTATTAAGTGGATCAAAATGTTGTTATGTGTCAGACTCTAAACACTAGTTTATTTCAAAGGTAGTAAAAATGTGCTTAACTGTTGTCTTGTTGTCATCAGCCTCTCAGCCAGCTGTCTCAGTTTGATTGATTAAATGAGGAACTCTCTCTTCCTCTGTTCTCTCCTGCTGTCTCCCGCTCGTCCTTTTCTGTCCTCCGCTTTGTGGCGAAGACGCGTTCACCAGCCGCGTGCTGCACGTACTTCTGAGGGATGTGAAGTTTGGAGAGACGGTCTCGTACAAACGCCTCGCTGAGATGGCGGGAAACCCCAGAGCGGTGCGGGCGGTGGGAGGGGCCATGAGGAGGAACCCGGTGAGTGTGGCTGACATTGATTGACAGGCTTCTCTCTTACTTACTTTATTTCGTCAGATAAGGAAATTAATGGTTTTTAGTAGTACCAGAGACAGCATGACATCATTTCTTCAGTATCAAATATAGAGCTGCAATGATTTGTCGGTTAATCGATTCTCGAGAAAATGGATCTGCAACTGTTTTGATCATCTATTAATCATTTGAGGCTCTTTTTAAAGCTGAAAGTCCAACCATTATCTGATTAAAGCTTCTAAAATATGAGGATTTGCTGCTTTTCTCTGTCTCATATCACTGCACACAGAATATCTTTTGGTTTTGGACCGTTGCTCTTAAACAACAAGATACTTGAAATCGTCACCTTGGAAACTGTGATGGATATTTTTCTCTGTTTTCTGATGTTTTATAGATTCAACAGTTATTTGCAAAAATAATCATCAGATTAATCGATAATGGAGATAATTGTCAATTGCAGCTGCAAACAAATATTAAAATATAACAGCCACACATAAGTTTCAATAGATTAATTTAGTTTTTAAATTTTAAGAGTGTGTAATTCTTTAGAAAAGAGGTTAAAGGGGCACTATGTAGTTTTGGAGAAGAAATTCAAACTCAGAATTTTATTATTTACAATATTAATGAGGTAATAATACAAAGTCAGACATATTTTTTTTTCCATAACTGAATAAACAAGCTGCTCTCAGAGAAAAATAAGGTCCCCAGAACACTGTTTGAAGCTAGGAAGGTGGCAGGGTCCGCCACATATAAACAAAGTGAAACAATGTGAAATTGTGTTGTCCTTTAAGGTCAGTTTGTTTATTCAGTGTTGAAAACGATGTTTGACGTTTGTTTATTTAGTTTGTTTAGGCATTTAAAAAAAATCAGTCAGTGAAGATGTTAGTGCATAGTGCACCTTTGAATGAATGAATGAATGAAGTAAGTAAGTAAACACATACAGAAACAGATTAATAAATAGATGTGATGTGTAATCCATACTGTGGATACATTTAAACATATAATCAAATAATCACTTTTAAAAATGCATTAAATAGTGACTGATTTTCTGTTTTCTTTCCTTGTCTTCCTACAGAAAAGTCCTTGTGAGCTCCGCTGTTGTTTTCCAATAACATAATTTAAAAAAAAACATCTCTCTGATGCAGGATATGTAATCTAAACCGTAGGTGTGTTTCGAAATATGTGCAACGGGCGAAATAAACGCCTCCCACTGTGAAGGGCTGAGAAGTAAAAGTCTACCTACAGCGCAATTTTAAGCCCACACCTTTTGTTCCCGTCCTCTCAAGTCTTTACTGTAGATGTTCGCTGTAAATCTCCGATTCTTGTAGGAAACCTGGCCCGCATCGTTTTGCCCATGAATCCACTGTGTACAAAATGGAGGGCTAGAGGGCAAGTGGTGTGTCTTCTTTTGATCAAACCCTTTGATCAAAGCCCGTTTAGCTCTGCCCATGTAGTGCTGTGGGCACCACCGGTGTGCTCTGTGAGGCAGAGAACACTTCTTGTACAGAAATGCAGCCAGTGAGATGTTCTGCCTCATATGTGCTGTGAAATATCTCATCTAAGTGCTGCGCTTCTCCTCTGATGCTGTTTTTGTTATTAAAGTAGGAAGAAAAGTCATTTATAATAAAAACAAAGTCATTCCAAACACAAAATAAATGCAAATAAACCAGAAAAAATAACATTTGAGTGTTTTTAAAACTACCCCTCAGTTTCTTTATACACTTTATATGTTACATTAGCCAATGGCGTTGCTTCTGGATGGCTGTATAATACCTCTCAGTCTCATGTTTTACAGACATTTCTTTCCTTTCGTCAGGGAGGCTGGGAGCCTGAGCCCTCAGCTCCTGATACAGATCCAGAGTCAGATTGTCAGTGTCAATTACTTGTCAGTAGCGCTGCTCCACTCAGGCTTCAGCTGTGAAAAGCTCAGTGTGCTCAATCGATCCTCGCCTCTCTGTGGCACTTCTTCTTCACCAGGATTTGAGTATTGATAAGCCTGGTGTAGCGCTCTTTTCCCCCCAAGTGAAGAGGCAGATCCGAAGGCCTTGAGGGTACCCTGCTCTCCCTCCAAACCCGGGGAACAGTATTGATCGGAATACTCGAGCAGTATTTCTCTGTCTGCAAGGTTAATCTGGGGCTCGGAAAGTTTTATTGCTGTTGATATGGGAGCGGGTTTAATGATGGATTTGTACCGAAACACACTGCATGTCCAACTTTTATATAAAAGGTTGGATGTGCAGCCATCATGTCAGGATAACTCGGTTAAATTGGAGGAATAGAGTCACAATGCAGCAGCAGTTATGATGTTTTTCTGTCTGGTATAACGAGAACAAAACAAGGGCAACATTAAGAATATTTAAAAAGAAATAATTGCCGTGATTCTCTCCAACCGTTGCCACTCTTCTTGTTCCGAATTCACAATGATCGAAGTGTTTTAGGCTTGCTTGTTTAATCTTTCTCCAGCCATTTAGTTTACAAAGAACTCGGGACCCCCCTGGCAGTCGTCTGCAACAAGAGTAAACGCTCCACCGACTTCCTCTTTTTAATGATCACAGGGTTATCAGATCTTAATGTTGACACCCTCTCGATTGAATATTCATCCTGCTGGTGTTTTTGCCCATTAATTTTTGATTGCTTCTTTGCTTTACACTATTAAAGAGTAAAAAACATTTATACCCAAAGACTGAGCCATCACCCTGAATGTGGATTTGTGCAGGATCAAACCAGACACTTCTGCTGTGGCACTTTGTTTTCATGCAGTGCATGCACATAAAAAAGCACACACAAAAAAAAGAAAGTGCAGATTCATATTTTCTGCACGTTGGTTACTTTTAAGTCACACCGTTTATGCAGTAAATCAGAGGTTCTTTAATACATAATACATAACTGCTATCAAGAACTCCAACTGTTGTGTTGCTGTGGCAGTAAATGTCAACCTGAGAATAAGAAAGCAGTTGAGTTTTAAAGCTACAACCTGATTTTTTTTAAATATTAATTTTTTACTAACACATCATAGCATTGTGGTAACAGTGCTCATCCTTCAAGGGATTTATATTTTTTTACTGAAAAAATATGCTCTTTGCAAACTCCTCACTGAATTTTTAAACTGGAAAATAACATTTAAAACAAACATTTTTAAAGCGTCTCAGTGTGCGTGTAAAAAATGTTCTTGCGTAATATTTTCAAAAACTCGCACACATGTTTATTTCCTCAGAGTTGAGTTTTCTCTCTGTTTTCTGTCCGCCCGTGCCAGGTTCCTCTCCTCATCCCCTGCCACCGAGTCATTTCGAGCAGTGGACAGAGTGGGCCGTACATGAGCGGCAAGGGCGACCATCTCAAACAATGGCTGCTCACCCATGAGAGGCAGTGAGGGGAAGGCTAAAGCATGACAGAGGCCAACTGTCCTTCATTCAGTTCACACACACACACACAAGGCCAGTATTTTTTTGAGAACACAAAACAGGGCCATAAAGTTTAGCGTGCTTGGCACACACTGTGGAACAACTGGAGATACTTGTAGATATTCAGTTTATACTCCTTTTTTTTTTTTTTAACCTAAGAATAGAGATGCTGCATAGTTAATGTGATACAGAGTTGTTGCAGAATTAGAATGTACAAAAATAACTTAAACAGAGAACAGTAGGAATTACAAACATATGCTCCCGTGGGTCTCCGTTGCGTTTGCCAGATAGTGCTGGAATGGTTTTTCTAAAGAATTATTATTCCCTTAAAAATATGTCTCTTGCATTGTTGTTGTTGTTGTTTTTTTTTTTTTCCTAAGCAGAATTAGTCTTTGTACCTCTCGTTGGTTTTTTAATTTCCTGCCAAGTGAATGCTTTGTTCAACATCCAGTGATAAAGGCTCTGAATTTTACTGCTACAAAGCTTTGTAGTGGAGCATTTGTTTTGTCTTCATTTAGATCTCATTGTTTGCTCTCGCCTTATAATCCACCTTCGAGTGGAGACGTCTTATGCATTATATACTGTACTTTTGTTACGTTAGACATGTTTAAATAAACACATCTCAAAATGACAAATCTCGCCTTTTCATCACTATAATTGTATTTAATTTTAAAATTGGTTTCATGTAGCGTTCACTCAGTTCAGCTCATAATTAATTATGCTGTATGTCTTCTCTCCTCGCAGCAGCCCGTCTGTATGTCAGAGCTCCTTTTTTTTTTATTTCTGAGGAGTGTTTTCCATTAGAGGGCAGTACAGAACGGGAAACAGAAATCAACATTTCAACCTTGAATTCATCCTGCACATTTAATCTGTGACTTAAATGTTTATATGTTATTTTATTTTCATCACAAGCCTGTTAAATCCCTCTGGGATGAATTATTCTTTCTTTAAAAAGACCGTATGGAGAGGGCAGCAGCAGTGGTGCTGGTGTGAAAAATCAGTTTAGCTTTAATTGAAAATGTCCTTTACTTTTTATTTTCTGCATTACCTCAAGACGATCTGTTGTAACATTGACAGGGTTTTTTTTTCCCCCACTAAATTCTTGATTCTCCTAACTGTCTGCTGCAGCTCCAGAGTGACCCTTACTTGCCCATCGTTATTCCTCTTCTGTTCAGCCCAGGTAGCCTAATAATCCACCCTCCAAAAATAACCTCGTCTCTAACCTTTGCAGAACCAATTCAAGTGGCCCACTCGCTGAATACATTTGAACTTTGCTGCATTTTTGAATTTCTTATCCGATCAGCTTGGTGCGGCTGCTGTCTTGCCGTGCTGCTGGACTCACTTACTCTGCCGTTGGAGCTCCATCGCAGGCGTAGATGTTGAGGCAGCAGACAGGCAGATGAAGAATGAGACTCAGTCTGTGGTTTCACAGAGGGCTAATGATGCCTGTGGTGACTACAGGCTACAGTCAGCCCCCTAACGAAGGGAGCTGTGACACAGCCACAAGGGGTCCCATTTAAGCCAGGCGCACTCTGAAGTGCACTGTAAGCACCCTCCTTTTTTGCTTGTGGCTAAGTAAATTCTGAGGAATGCTACGAATTTAGCAACCAGAGATACTGATGTCTGTAGAGTTCTGGAGTTGATGTTAAAAAACAAGTCCAGCATCAAAGCGTGAGACATGCTGCCAGTAATTGACCATGTAATTGCTTCGGTACCCAAGGAATCTCTCTGAAATAATTCACACCTTTTATTTTCTCCACAACTCTTCACATTTTCTTTGCATTTATCCGTGTTAGCAGCAGTGTTATTATTATATCTGTATTATTTTGTGGTTGTATTTTCACCATGTGAGCCACTTCCGTATCACACTGGCTCCGAGATAAAAAGGAATTAGATTAAAAGAGGCTGAGACGATCTCATCATCCGCACTGTTAATCTCTGTGAAACCTTTAATTTTGGCCTAATATCTGCCTCCATTTCAGAGAGAGAGGGAGCGAGTGCACGTGCTGCATGCTCGTGCGTGCTTGCGTGTGTGTGTGTGTGTGTGAGAAAGAGAGAGAGAGAGAGCATGTGGCCATGCGTGTTGGTGTGTGCACATGTGTATGTCCATATGTGTGTGGGTGAAGTGGATGATATTGAGTCTGACTTCATAAATCACCCAGACACTGATAAACTCCCCATGCACCCACACACCGCTAATGGGCAACCCTTAAGGAGTGTGAGTGTCTCGTGCGGCGTTTGATTCAACATTTATTAACCCCCTCACACACACTCTCTCTCTCACATACGACACACACTCATTTGAGCCCCCAGAAAGAGCGAGGATATAGTTGGTGGCATCGGCAGCGTTAGTGCGGGGTTTTGACCTGGCCGGGCTGTATTAATCATGGACCGATAGTAGTAAGATACATTTTAGCTTATACAGCCACAACAACAACCTCTGCATTTCCCAGCATTAGTTTCCTTCTCATAACTTATATCCTGTCTCCAAGTCCCCACTTCCCATCTCATATCCTGGCACCCCTCCTCATTATAGAACAATTTTCTGCCCCCACATCAAATACAAACACACTCTGCGCTTCCATCTCTTGCTCTTCATACATGTCGCCTCATAATTCTAATGTTATCACAACCTGCGCCCCCTCGGTACAAGTCGCGAGGCTTAGTGGTGGGGACCCTGCAGAAGTTAATCCTGCAAGCCACATCGGTGATTCACAAATAGCTGCTTTTATTCTTCTTAACAAGTTTGTACGCTTACAGGAAAAAACTTTTTGGAAACAAATTAACTCTGCTGCGAGGGGCGCTCTGCTGCTGGGAAGCCAGAGGAGTATCCGGCATGCAGATAGGCAGTGTCCAACAGTCAGTCAGACAGATAGACACAGGGATAGATAGCTGGATAGACAGACATTAGGCTGGGGCTTGGCTGCACTATCGGGTTTCCTCCCCCTCTGTCTGTCTGCCGGGACAGCCTGGCCTCGGAGGCCCTGACACCGAGGCACCGCGCAGCCAGCCACGACAGCTGCCACAGCAGCATCTAATACCAACACACTCCACGCTACGCCACAACTACAAAGAGAAATATCATTTCAAACATGGCATACTTTGATGCTCTTGTAATGATCTTTGTGTTTTGAGAGAGAAAGCGGGAGGATGGAGGATTCGTATGGTGCCTTTCTTTTTGTTTTGTTTCTTTAGAACAAAGAGACCCCCCCCACCCTCCCTCCACATGAGCAGGTTTAGGACAGTGATGATGAGATGCAGCAGGATTAAATGAGAAAGTAAAAGAAACCCTGAGAGGTATCAGCATGCCAGTGTGTGCACGTTAGTAACCTTGTGTCAGTGTGTCATCGTAACCTTATGAACCCCGGTTGTTGAACTGGGGGTCTCTAATTAGGAACGGCTGATGAACGGCCATACGTTACGTGAGAACGGGTGCCTGCGAGCGCGTATCAATCTGTGACTGTGCAGCGCGGTTGTCAGCGTGGTAAGGAGAGTGTCTCAGCCTGGAGAAAGTGCAGGTCTAGCCTTGGTCATGTTGACGGAGGGGCGGCACTTCACAGGCTCCAGGACCCCATGGCACCAGTCTCCCCAGTCCCCCAGACAGACTGGGAGCATCTGGGCTCTGTCAGCGCCTCTGGCCCCCGCAGACTCCGATCTATATGACGGGGGAGAGGAGTGGATTGGATCAGGGAGAGGGAAAATATGAGCCAGATTCCTCAGCCTTGTGCAAAATGCATGCTTTGCCAGTTAGCATGTTTCATGTGTGTACTTGTGCGTGCGTGTGTGTGGCTGCCTTAAGGCCTGATAACAGGTCTTACTGATTAATTTTATATGATGTGAGATGTGGGCTTATTGATTAGCGTCTAACGTTGGAAAAGTCCTCTCTATAAATTGTCCAATTAAGCATTAATTAAAAGTGTGCAGCTCAAAACATGCAAAGCCCGGTTCTGAGCGAAAACATCAAGATTAGACTGACAGATATCATTCCAGGGTTTCCTTATGAAAGCAGATATGGCTCCTAAGCTTCGCCGCATGGAAACTGATACACACACACACAAGACTAATTAATCCATACACTAAATTAGGAATATAAATTGTGGTCCCAATTTAACAAGGTCAGTTTTAACTTCTCCCTTTTCACTTTATTTAACTGTGTAGGAGAGAAAAAAGGAAGCCCTATCAATGTGCTTCGCTTATTATGATTGACGATTGATGATTAAGTCCTCCAGCTGACACACACCACCAAAGCCGGTGAGTTGGAATTGGATGTGACACATACACAGTTCTGCGTGTTAGGTAATTCGTTGACGAGGGGCCAAATTCATTTATGGAACAGCGGTATTGGCAGGCATGGACACTCTCTGCAAAAACAACGATAATCACAGAGGTTTGGCGCGGCGTGACAAGGACTCTTCAGGGAAAGGCCCTTACACGCTGCTTTGTTGGCCGTTCCTCCCTAAGATGGAGGGAAACATCCGCCACTGTTCTTAAGATGAGAGTCGCTCAGAGCGGGAGGAGAGGTTTATGTAAGGTGTGGATGATGTCTAAAAGGGCTTGATTAGCACTTGTTGGGTCTGTTTTGATGGGAGCGCTTGTAGTTCATTACAATATCTGGAATGTGTAGATTCTTATAAATACAAATTCAGCCAAAGTCTTTACTTTTCAGGGGAAGCAATAAGTGATTTTCTCTTTTTTTTTGCAGGGAATTGATGAAATAAAAGCTCTGATAAATCCCCCGTAATGAAACATGAGGGGGACCCTGTCTCAAGCCATTTAATCTCTTTTCGCATTCTCCATTTTTTCTGCTAATGAGCCTTATTGACAATCAAACAGAAGCTGTCATCCCCCAGGATGCAACACTCCCAGCCCCTGCGTGTTTGTCATAGTGTCCTGGCAATCAGAGCTGCCTGCAAGACCAGGCTGGCAGTTAGTGGTTCTCACAGCAGCACTGCCTGAAAATGGCACACTTCCTGTAGAGTTGCAGCTGCCACCTCTGCTACTTCCATTACTTTCTATAGCATGCAGATGTTGTATCAACATTCCCTGCCAAGGGGACTGCAATAACTGTGAGATTCATGCCATGTTTCAGAGGCACGTCAATTTCTCAAGTGGCACAATTAAAGAGGGAAATACAGTACCAGGTTTTTCACAGGCGCTGAAATCGGAAAAGGGCTTTTTCACTTTTTTTTTTTTTTTCCAGGGGTGGGGTGGGGAGGGCTGTTTCATAAGGGTTAAGAAATCCACCCGATTTTTACTGCCCTTTTCCTGAGTTGAGCTGTTCTGTGAGCCTTTGTGAGGCAGACCTGTCGTGACCCACAGCGGATATGGAAATGGGGCTAAGGTTTTATGGGCCAAACGGATTGGACACAGTCAAGCTCAGGGGGCATGAATATTGGATGTTATTTCTGGTCCCTTTTTATGTAATCCATTGCCAATACATTATTAATAGATGATATCATATCCAGAACTACTGGACAAAGCACTACAGAGGGGTGCTATGAAAGGAGCTCTATGTGGTGGAGACTGTGGCAGAAAATACAGTTCAAGTGATATTATTTTATCACCGTAGCCTAACACTCCCTGACCAGGCGATCTTTACAGTGTAATTTTTGGACTAAGCGAAGTTCATAGAGGAAAAATATAGTGAATACTGTATTTCTACCAGGGGTAAATCCTGCATTTGTGGGTTTGAAATGCACTGAAACATTGATGAAGTATCAAATGACACCCAAATACAAGTTTAATGGATTTTGAAGCACTGGGATACTTTGCTCATCCTCCTTGACTGCAGTGAGTGAAGTGGAAATCTTTTGCGAGGATCTAGAGTTTTCCCCTGCAAAAGCTGACTCCCAGTGTAAAGTAGCAGGGGAGCAGTGTCTTATCTGATGTACCGATTCACAGACAGGAGGTTGTGCAAATGTGGGACTGTTTTTTTGTTTTGTTTTTTTATGAAAGAGGTCAAATTCTCTGTTTTCATTCAAATGTGGAAATTGTTCAAAAAAAGGTCAGACTCTCGATTTTTTTTGATTCATTGTCATCTCGAAAAGTTATGATCTCCTGCTTGTGCAGTTTTTATGAGTCAGAGCAGCAGTATCCCGCTCCGTGTATAAACTTCACGAGAGTTGCAGCCGCTTTTTATTTTTTTTCTTTTTCTTTTACCTTCGCAAAACACATCACTCAGCGGTTACACAAATCCTGTCTGTCCAAGAGAAAATCCTGAAAAAAGTACTTCTCAGCACTGGCCATCGAGCAGAGAGAAGGAAAAAAAACACTACCTTCCACCTTTGAGTTTTCTGGCCTGTCTTCATACTGTACACATGTTGGCACAAAGGTATTATCACATCAACATCCATTAAAAGTGAAGCCCCTCAATGAGAGTTACATAGGGAGCGGATGCGTAAGGTAATATTCTCTTTTTAAGGTCAGTTTGAATTGTTTTTTCTCATGGGAAACGGCAGATTGATAAAGAGCAAACAAAACCTCTTTTCTGAATGCGTGTCCTCCATGGCCTCAATGAAGGTTTCATTCCTTTATATCATCCAGCCCAATTCCCAGCATGCACGGCCATTGTGGCTCTTTCAACTGGAGCTCTCCATTGACTGGCTCATTGTCCGGCCGCTCTTTTGTGTGCGCTATCACCGGAGCACAATCTTTCACCTGAACAGCACAGGAGCGCAGCCGGGATGTGCTCACGTAAAAAAAAAAAAAAACCTACTGAGTCACCCGTGTAGACGCCAGGCTGCACAATTAACCTGGGCCACTAATTAAGAAATATTCAGCGCATGTATCAACATTTAAAAATCTTCCGGTGATGCTCGTTAATAGCGTGGTTTATTTGTCATGCGTCACACAGAGACGTTCAATATTACCGCTCAGGCTTATTTTATTGAGAGGAGTTTTTTTTTTTCTTTTTTTTTTTTTCTTGAAATATAACAATGCACGAGCAGATGTTTGAAGCGTGGCCCTCGGCAACACAAGGCTAGTTAAGATCGATATTGCTTTCAATATTTCTTTCCTTTGACAGATAACCAGTACTGAGGAAAGTCTTGATAAGAGTGGCAACATATGGATGTGGCGAGCCTCGCTCTCTTTTGATTGCGTGACCCCGTGACCTTTGCCTGCGTTTGAGAGGGAGGCGGCCACATGGTACGGTGGGGGTCTGTCAGGCTCTGGTTATGGGGCATTATTGACCCAGGATTTATAAATATTTAATGCACACATTAAGATCATGGTGGAGGGTGGCCATTAGAGTTCTCCAATAAAGAGGCTCTCACGATGATTGAGTGGTGTGGCAGAGCGAGTAGCTTGGGTACAGAGAAACCTGCTGAGACAATATACCGGACCTCCAGCCTGCCTGCCAGGCTTCACAGCTCTTAAAACTGGCAACAACTGAGCAAACTAGTCGTTTTTTGATTGTACGTTTACCCTCAGGATTGTTCTTTTTGTCTTCTCCATGAGAGACTGTTTCCTTTGCTTCATTTATCGGGCAGTTCAGACTGAATAAGTGTACAGTTTGTGCAACATTTTGCCATTGAACAGTAGAGACAGCAGTAAGCAGAGTGCGATAGATCCAAACCTGTGTATGTGTATCTGAAACAGATAATGCAATGTCAGGAAGCAGATGTGTGGCCATTGTTATCAGACACATTGGATTATCGAGGGAATGATTTGAAGCACAAGGCGATCGCAGCTGAAAATTAAATCGCTCTTTTGAGTGTATCTGTCCTCTGCGCTATCAGCAGCTCCTGGACTATCTCCCCGTGCTGCCGAGAGGTCCGTGCATGCTGGTTGACATAATAAGCCGTGATATGCTGATTGCCCACTCGGGTTGCTGTCGTTTAATTGTGCATTAAAGGAAGAGGTGGCCTCGGACAATGTTGCCTTGATGAGAAATTGACATTTTGTGACCTGCCCTGCGCGACCACTCAGGATGCCAGATAAGATGCTCAGTTGTTTTTAAGGAGAGCCACCATTCTTCCCTCAAACACTTCTATCCTTCTGTTTGACCCACTTGATGAGTATAGATTTCACAGTGGCCCCCCTTTCAGCGCTCAAACTATAAGAGGTTCAAAACGATACCAGCCCTTATAGACAAAGGATAACCTTGCTCTTTCAATGTATTGATTCTTTATTAACTAGGTGGCTTAATGCAATGAAATGAGGGATTTGAATGAGCCCCATTTGGGGTGCTTTGAATAAAAAGCTTGCACTGTTTATGAATGACTACAATGAACCTTTGAAGCACCACAGATGCAGGATATGCTGATACAAAGACCAGTAAGGAATATGTCACAATGTCAGAGTGCTTTGCTTGAAAGAATATGAGTTGAGAGCAGTTTTCATCTTTTATGGATGTTACACTTTTCCACAGGTTTCAAACAATTATCTCTATGGCAAAGTCTAAACACTACAACTTACAGACGAATCACAGGTTTGTCCTCAGAAGTTTCGACTGTCTCTTTTTTCTTTTTTTTTGTCCTGATTGTCAGTTTGTCTGCCAGCCAAACTGTACTTATAACTGAAGAAGTCCACAGTTGAGGAGCTATTGTGTTTTTACTGAAAATTTTAATAAAACATCACTTATTCATTTCTGTTTCCATTCCAAATGTTGACATTTTTAAATTTTCTTCCCTGTAAACACATGTAAGCTATGTGGCAGAGTCGTAAGTGGTGAGTAAAAATGACTTCTATACATTCTACAAAACAGAAAAAAATACAACCACAAATGGAGTGTTTTTTTTATCTCCAAGGTTGTCCCTCATGCACATTAGTCTCTATTGGATCTTAACAACTATCATATGGGTCACAAACAATTTATTTTGACAATACAACCAACAAAGTTTTCTCCAAAATGGTCTGTATAGATAATTTAAAATCAATATAAAAATAAACAATGAAGTTTGACTTCCCCTTTAAAAAATGGACAGAGAGTCTTGACGGAGTAACACAAATTTTTGAGGATACACATGAAATATATGCACATTGCATTTCATCAAATACAAAAAGAAAACAAATGAAGGCAACAGTTCTTGGCTGAATTATCTGTGCTGCATCACTATATTAAGGGCATGACGATTAATACATACATAATGAAAAGCAATATACAAAATTTCAGAGATAAATACATTATTTATAGTTGATATGTTACAAAATTTCCCTCAGTGAGCGCAAGTGTGTGTTTGAACAGAAATATGACAATGAACTACTATACTCCTACATTCTCAATGGATTTTAAACTTGTTTTTTAAGTGTTTTTTTGTTGATCTAAAAGAACATGAAAAAGACAGATGTATAAATATTTAGCACAAGTTTGGCAATATCACAATAGTCTACAATTTTTAACCACATATAAAACACATAAGGGAGTTGGAGCTAGAAGGGGGAGACTGCTCCTCATCAACAAGAAACAGACTTCACAGTAGCCTAGGAATGCATTAATATACAGTGCTAGCAAAAAAGTTGAAAAACATGGCAAAACACACTTGCTTAAAAGGAAGCTCTAGACATGGAAGTACATCATATTCATCAACAGAGCAGTGTTTTGTACACGTCAGTGTGCTTGTTGAATCAAAGAGGATTTTTTTTTTTTTAACTTTTGAAGATGAGTTCTAGCTACAATAAATTACAAAATTTAAGTTAAAATGCAGGAATGAAACATGATACAACCTTACCCACCCAGCCCCTGTCCCTTTTTACTCGTATTTGTTGTACTTTTATGATCAATTTTTCTACATTATATATCTCATATATTTTCCAGTTGAAATTCAAACTGTCTTGGCCCCTGTGTATTTTTCTCACACATAAAAATACAAAAAGTCACATTATAAAGACACACAACTGTTGTGAATCTATTAAAAGAGAGTTGAAACAGAAAAAACAATTTCCGAAGTTCATTGGCAAATGTACTGTACATCAGTGTTTTTTTACTTTACAACCAGATGGTGAGTCCACAGAGTCCCTTCCAGTATTGAATGTGTGGTTGATTGGACAGATCCAAGGCCGAAGCGCAACCCGACAAGGTATACAAAATAAACCCTCCATCATCCTGTGTCCTCTTCAAGGGTGATAAAATGTGGGGCCAAAAAACAAACAAAAAAAAAAAAAAATCCCACAGAAAAAAAAAATATTGTTCCTCATGAAATCCTTTTTTTTCTGCAGGTTTTTGCGAAAAGTCATTTAAAAGGAAAAAAAAAAAATCGTTCTTTTCTCTTTTTTTTCGTCTTCATCTTTAAAAACAGAACAAGCGGTTGACTATACATTACACCAGCGTTTGGCTGTGTGCTGAGGGGGTGTCCTGTGAAGTGGTAGTGTGTAGACTGGTGCTTGAGATGATGAAAGTGCATTTACATTGGAGGGACAACCAGGCCGGACATGGCTGGAAGAAACAGAGACAGGAAGAAAAAGATTAGTTTATTGGGCTAAAAACAGGTTTGGATATAAATTTTAAAATTTATTAAAAAAATCTTTGAGCATGCATGTGTGTATGTATGTGTATGTGTGTGTGCATATGTGTGTGCATGTGTGAGTCCAGCCATCTGATGCTGCACGAGTGTGTGAATGTAAGCCTTAATGTGCCTGTTTGCGTATGTGCCTGTGAGTGTTTGCCGTGTCCGCCAGCCTGCTGCTGCACGTCCTCCTAACGGGGGAGAGTTTGAAAACCTCCCTCCTGCTCTGACATTTCAGCCCCCAGCATGCCAGTCTTGCTATGTGTGATATTTCTCCTGGCGTTGGGGTAATGGCAAACAGTGGCCCAGACTCCCAGGAGACGCGGCCGTGGTGACGGCAGAGCAACAACACGGTCACTTCCCACAATGCCACAATGCTACAGTACTAGACTCCCCTCAGATTCCTTCTCCCGCTTCCTTCCCTCCCCTTTCCCATCCCTTTATCCTGCGACTCTCCCCGACACCGCACCGTTACATTGCCACATTCCCCGAGTCGTGCGTCTGCGTCATTATCTAAGAGAGATTAGGCAAGATCAAAGGTAGCTCCCGTTATTTTACCAAGACCATCTGCTGAGGATATCATTAGCAACTGTACCTCACCCTGAGAGTTTATATATTCAGTATTTTCACACGTTTTAACAATTAGGCGACTAGTGAAGTGCTGGGATGATATATTATTATATTGCTCTGAGTATATTTGTAGAGTCATGGTTGAAATGCTTTTAAGTTTGCCAGCGCAGATGATGGCAAGGCATTGCTCATTAATTTCTGCACAACATGTATTAATAAGTATGAACGTGTAGCAAGATGAACTTTAATTTCCCACTTCATTAAGCCCAATGTTATTAATCTTGGGGCACACACTACGGCTAAGCTTGTTTTCAAAGCAATCATGTTGGTCATGACACATGCACAAAACCTAATAAACATAATTACTAAAACAATTCTGGGAAGGTCTTTTCCTGCGACATCAGAGGGGATCATTTGTATGAAAGGGCAACGAGGATGTATGTTTGCGTGTATGTTTGCGCAGTCCTGCACAGTGCTTGAATGATGTGTGTGTGTTTGTGTGTGAGTGTGTGTGTAAAGATCTGTGTGTGAACTGAAAAGGTGTAAATTGGCCTGTCAAAATGCATATATTTGTAATGATTAATCCCTCACCAAACCGGACAGAGGCCTGAGCAGCGGTATCTGACCAGTAGTCCGTAGGGAAGGGATGAGGGGGTGAGGGGGGCTCACCTTGCAGTCCGTTGCCGTTGGCGCTGGTGCAGGAGGGGGGTGGGGAGGCCTGGGGTCGGACCACAGGGGCGAAGGCGCTCTTTTGTTTAACTGCAGAGAGGATAGGGAGGGAAGAGAGGAAGGAGGGAGGGAGAGAGTGAGAACGTGCTGTGAGTAGTGCCGGAGAGGGAGAGGGCAGTTAAGGTAAGGCGAGGATAGTATTACTGCCAGGGGGGATACATGATCAGTACTCACAGGCCCCTACCATCAACATCTTGTCCGGTTGAACAAATACAGGTGGCATATGGTGAAATACACATAAAAATGAATATTTCTCCTACTCTGATGTGTGTTCTCCGAAGTACTAAAACTAAACAAGCCCCTGTGAATGAATAGTAATATATTATCGCCATCAATAATGTTATAACCCTGTCAGAAGTGATTCATAGAAGTGAAAACGAATGTGGGAGCTGGAATTAAATCAGCAGCAGCTTAGTGCTACTACGGCGTGCGATAGTGGCAAGCTACTCACTTCCATATGGGGAGTTGGCAGAGGATCCGTTGAGGAACCCAGGGGAGCTTGGCACTCCCAGGTTCATACCGGCATTGCCGTAGCCATTCATGCTGTTGCTGACGGTGTTGTAGCTCGACTGCTGCGGGGTGCTGCTGGAGATGTAGCCCCGGGGGGACACGCTGCTGGTGTTCCGGCTGTAGCCCACTGAACAACACGGGTGGGGAGATGCAAAAGGAAATTCATTCATTTTTCTTTTATTTTTCCGTATGTACAGTATTTACCAGGGAAATGTTCACTGATTAGACTAAATGATAATGGGAATTTACTGCAGCAATCACACATTTTCATACCAGCACATACTGCAGATTAATAAGAAAAGAATTTGGCTCTTAATTAGACTCTTTAAATGCCTATATTGTGGGTGAAAATGGGGCCAGTGAATGCTGCGTTTTAATGAGTGGAATAAAAAGTGAAATTTAACTATTTCTCATTTTCCTACAAACCCTCCTGGAATCCCCTTAAGGACCCCCGGCGGCTCCCTGGACCCCACTTTTGAGCACCACTGACTTATGGAGCCGTATCCTAAATCACATACCTTGGTCATTCCCTTGTGACTCAGACACATTGACTGCTAGCTGGCTGCTGAAGGAGTTGACTCCCATCATGCCGTGGGAGGCTGTGTTAGCGAGCGAGGGGATCTGGTTGTGGTTGCGGGGAACGCTGTACAAGGCCTCTGCGATGTCAGCTGCCCTCTTCAGAATGATCTCCTGAGAAGCGAAGAGAAGGCAGAGGTTTTGTTATTTATGTGTTTTTTTTTTTATAGCTGCGCTTTTGCTTTGATGCATGCTTCTTGGCTATATGGTTTAACGCATGTAGCCTACATTGTTCCAGATATAGTGGTGAGAATACCCTTTGGTGATACTATCAGTAAATTTTCAATGGTTTTTCTCATGTAGCAAGAGGCTGAAGCAGCTGCGAGGATACGGACCTGATTGTTGTGGGGCATTCCATAGAGGGCTTCGACGAGATCAGCCGCTCTCTTCAGTAACACCTCCTGATGAGGAAAACAGGAAGAGTAAATGTTAAGACCTAGGCAGATTATGTTTGAGACCCCAGTGGTCTGCACAGCAACAAACAATATCCAAAACAACATTACACAGCGGGGTCGGGGAGCGCTTTAGAAATGTTTACATATTCAAGCGCTAAATAAAAGCCACCCTGATTTAAGAGGCACCAGTGTTGCATTTATACAGCGCTACCACTTTGCTCCTTCCAACCATGCAGAGCAGTGAATAATGTTCCCTATCTTAATTAAACTGGCATAGTCCTTTAAAAACAACACCTCACCCCTGATTCTGGGCTTCACGTTTGCTCTGGAGTTCAGCGCCGAGTCCCCTCTCTTCAGAACAATAAAGTGAATTAGCTCTGGGTTAATCTAGTTCTGTTGTAATGACATTAAGGAATTTTTCAATTAACCTCTTTGACTGGCTGTTGCAAAGGACTTCACAAATGACTTCCCATCCAGCAAGAGCTGGGTGCTTGTGCCTTGGGGACACGGATGCTCAGGATGTGGTCTTATCCATGTCTGCATGCTTGCCCCCGCTTGACAATGCGGATTAGCTGTGTTGCTTTGGCTCTTAACACTGAAAATGAGTTGGCCCCGGATCCTGTTCCCCCCACTCTGTTTCGGGCTTTCAGCAAGGTGGGGTTTGGCCCGTTTGTGTGTCTTTATCTGCTCTTTGAATTCAGCACTTACAATTAAATCCCTCTCAAGCAACCAGACTGCTCTCTTTGTTTTCTATAATACAGAAGGCAATATGCTCTATGAAAACCCTCTTCTCCTTTAGAGTGCATTTAATCTGACAAAGGCAAGTTGCAGACATGGCTGTTGCGTGTGTTTTTTAAAATGCTCGCTTGTTGTCACCTGCTGTAGAGCAGAGATTTGTCGACTGTGCTGTTAGAACCCTGGTTAAAAGCAATGCAAATCTGTCACCAGAAACATCTCAGATGGTGCTTGTTTTCTTCCCACATTCGCTGTGTTTTCTTTTGCGGGCCTCGGTAATTTGTCTGAAGTGTTCCATCACTTGGCAATAGCAGTGTGGGATTAAGACGGCAGCTGCCGTAAATGAATGTAAACACAGCCTTCGCGCCTTCAAACAGCGGCCTCCAAGACTTGGCCTGCATTTCCAAGGCACAGCGTATGTAGTGTGTACGGAGTGTGTGTATGGGCCCTTTCATCCTGAGGAGCATATCTACCACAGTCCTTGATTTATCAAGATGAATCACTGTAGAAGCCACTTCCAGCGTATGCCATGCTCTCTTATAGAAACATATCGCTTAATCCACCCCAAGTTACCGGATGGGTGGCTCTTAGAATGGGCATTTACCTCTGAAATTGGTGTGTATGCTCAACGTTGCATGCATCTAGTTTGCATACAAATAAAGAATTATGGTTGTCGTGAGGCAGGTAGACTAAATGAGAGGACCAGCTGTCTTGATGTGTTCTCATCAGGCAGAACAGATTTCTCTCTCTCTTGCTGAGTGAGATAAAGTGGTTTTCTTTCTTTTTGTCTGCAGTTAATAATTACCAATAATCTATTCTATCATATTTCAAGATCTCCTACATGGCTCTCAATTTTAAACAACAATTAAAGCAATTAAGACTGTCGCGTTCACAAGCCATGTTTCATTCTCTGTAAAACGTCCTCTCCCTCCTTGTCCATATGGTACTTTGCAGCAGTGACATAAGGACAGCTTGGAAAAAGGAGGAGAGAAAACGATATTGCCTCTCATCCTTAATCTGTCGTTTACCGCGTGGTGTCTTAACTAACCAAGCTGACTCGCAAGGCTATGCTTAAGTGGCAACCTAGTCATATCCGAGGATGATGAGAAGTGCTGCACCCAATCAAGGAAGAAGTTTGTTTTCTTCTGACGAGACGCTTTCATGCGTATCAGCTCACGCTGTGAATACGATTAACACGGAATAGTGTTCTGAGGGCATTTCCATGTAAATCTCAATACTACTCCAGCATAAGTGTAATTGGCTTTCTTGTCATGGAGACATATCAGAACACACCATGTTAAATTGAAACAATTAAAGGCCTCAAATGATTTCTGTTGTTCTGTGACAAATGCGTGACAGATTTCTGCTATTGTTTGCCTTGCTTTGCATAAAGGTCCCGTGTTCAACAACTGTTTAAATGGGGCTGTACAGATGACAGATCACCCAAGATTTAAAAGCTGTTTTCCGTTATTGCCGGGAAAAAAAAAAAACGAGAGGAAGCCATAACAAATGATGTGTTATAAAAAATATCTAACAATAAGGAGATGTGGTCTAAATCAGCCCGAATGTGATTCTTCAAGCACTAGATTAACATGAATGTTGTATTTATATTATCACAGTTAATAAAAGAGGGCCTAGGTTATGTAGCTTGGAGTGCTAATGCCATTATAAAACTGTAAGGCAATTACTCTGTTAGCTCTAGCCTGAGGTAATGAATGCATTTAGAAGCATAGGGCCATTAGATGAAGGTACTTCAAAGAGCACAGGAAGAGAGATTCATTTAAATACATGGGTAATTGCTTGACATGAACACATTTGTAATATTTTCTCCTTGTGGATTACACAAAGAATTGGAAAAGAATGGGCTTATGCTCATTTTGGGAGGAAAGAAAAGAATCCAAAGCAATCAGCTTAATAATAAAACAATATTGAGTTTCCACTTTTAATTTCATAATGAATCTAATTTGTTACAGAAGAGAGAAATTGAGTGTGATATAATGTGATATCCAGTCTATTTGTCCATTACTGCCAGAGGGCACAAAATGGTATTATAAATTGTCTTTTTTATATTATGAATAGAAAATTGTTTTATAACAAGATCTTAAAAAGGAGGGTGAATTCCAAAGTCTCTCTTCACTTAACGCGATGCCCGCAAACCAATCTCCTTTCTCATCACTTGACTGCTCACACTTATTACTTTCATATTCACCCTGGACTTTGCATTGAATTTTTATATCTCCACTCCTCCCACAGGGTCAGACTGTCATCTACGATGTTGTCTTAGAATTACGAGGTAAACTTCAATCAGAGGCAGCTTCCCCCCTTTTTTTCTCTGTGTAGCAACAATATTAGCGTGCATCCCTTGCTATCCATGAGCACTCCCATATTGGCTTTCTGTCTCCTTACAATTACCACGTGTCTTACTGGTCCCAGGGAGAAGGCTGGTGGAAATCAATATAGCGCAGTAATATTATCAACTGGAGGGTGAAGTCATGGGAGGGGGGGGGTATAGAGGCGGTGAGTGGGCTTGGTGTCGATTTGCCTTTCTGCTAATGCACACCGCGCGTCCTCCAGCTTTATCTTCTTTTTATAGAGTCTCCCTACCTCACCTGCACCCTGTAATGGCTGCTCTCTATATGCTGTTTCTGTTCTCATTCCAAATGTACATGCCAGCCTCAGCCCCGCCGCGGGCTGTTTTATTGGGAATGTGCTTTTGACCCCGAGAGCTGACCCTCAGATGGCAAGCTTAACAATGACGAATCACTTGGTGGGATCATTTACATGCCCCCTGAACCCCATATTTGGGTCCATTAGAGAGCAAATCAAATATTTATGTTGTTTATTGGAAGTGCAGGGTTTCATCTCACTCTGTGATTGTTTCATGCAAAGGCTGGGAGACCGTGCTATATTAAGTATACGCGCAGCCAGGAAACTAATCTTGGGTTCAGTGTCAAAATCTGTCTCACGAACCAACAACGCTTTGTATTCGAGGAAAAGGAGTAAGGTTGCTCTGTAATAAAGCTTTGTTTAACGTTGTCGCGCTCTTTGTTCAAAAAGATGTGGAATTTCGCAAAGACGCTGTGACTTTATAAAATTGAGAGAGTGTAGCAAGATTGACCAGTGATGCCTGCGGAGATGGAGGAAGCCATGTGGATATTAAAGGTAAGTGTACTTTACCTTTTGGTCTACGTTTACAGTTGAAATTAGAGTAACATTTCATGTCTGGGTGTTGTTTCCTGTCTCCACAGGGACTGAGTCTAATTGAAACACTTCATATACTGAACCTGGGACTAGCTGTGATGCTCCATTTCTCCACACCGCCTTGGTCAAACGTCTATAGCTACCACACAGTCTGTTCTTTATTAAATTGTCCGTTGGACGTTAATGATATTGCTGTGTTGCATGCTGGGATTTAATAGATAAGGTCTTTAAAGGTTTTACAGTATTATTAAAACTCTGAGGTGGCCACCGCTTTACTACATGCCAAGGGGTTTTGAATGTACTAATCAGTCATATTATTACACCTGACACATCTGGAACGTCAGTCAACGAAATTGTTACTGGCAGGGTAGCAATTAGTGAAAACACACAGATAGATTTTATCAATAGGAAATGGAAAGAATAAAAGAATCAAAGGCAAACGAAAAGAGTAAAAGAATCAAAGAGTTTCTGCAGGGGAGGAAAATAGAAGAAAAAAAAAAACGTGTGCACCTTCATGCTCGGGTTTTTCAATATGGCAGCCTATTCATGTGCCACACCGGTGCTTCTAAAAACTGACGTGGCTTTCAGCTCCTTCACCCGGGTTCAAAAGAAAACAATAAGAAAGCCAAAGCATAATAACATGCAGTCTTTGTCTATTAGCCGCGGTAAGACGAGGGGGTTTACGGCACAGGGTTCTGTAAACAAAAGATTAAACCAAATCGAGCTGCAGAAAATGAAAGGAAAACATGAGTGGGGTAATGAGGGTGCAGACGTCGTTTCTGACCAGATTACCATCTCCACAGACTACTGGAGAGGAAAACGCCTGATTGAGCTATTTTACCACACAGAGAGTTTACGCCTCTCCCCACACACAAAACCAATACCATTACCACGCTGGTTAGTGGGTAAGCCACATATGTGGAGCAAAGCTGTCACGGTTTGGGGTCACAGTGCTCGGCGTTGATGGTAATGTTGTTTTGTTTATTTGTCACATTCAAGAGTATTAAGGCGTTGGGAGCCAGACAGCTCTGTCTCATTGCTGAGTTTTTTCCTGCAGTGCGCAGACTGACCTTTGGTAACCTCTCAGGATCGCCGGGGTGTCTGGGGATGACCTTCTGGAGCCTCTGGAAACCATAGTCGATGGTTGGCTCATTCAGGGCTGAAAGAAAAGACGGGGGGAGATAAAAATTAGAATCATTTAGGGGCTAATTTTGCCAGAGACAGGAAGAAACTAATTGAGAAATCTGCTGGAATTTACAGTACAAAAGTCATTTCAGAATGCCTAATTTCAAAGAAACCTCAGGGGTGAGACGATGTTTTATGAAACATCACCGGCTTCGGGGAAAGCGAGCGACGGGAAAATGACACGGGCTCCTCTGACACTTGTGTCACCGAGTGTTATTCCATTAACAGCCGTGATGACCTACATCAGTCTGAGAATCCTTCAGAGGGACCCTCCCCCTTTTTATCTGCTTGAGAATATTGACTACAGCAAACTACATAGCGGGGGTCTTTTAATCTAACAGAGCTTTAATAATCTGTGAAAGGCTGTCCACACATTGATCTAGTGTAAGTTGCTGTCATTTCACCCTTCTGCACCAACTGTACTGCAACACTGGGCCCGTGAAATACGGCGGCAGATCCCATGGAGCCATTAATCTCTCCCACCCCTCAAATAGTAATCTGGGGCATGAGGCATATTGGGCGATGAATCAGAGGCACAAAGTAAATGAATCATAACCCAGACTTTGGTGAGAGCAGGGCGTTTTATGTCTGACAGTCCTAATGGGTAATTGAAGGCTTCCTTACAGCTCCGCCTGATTCTAAACAATCATGTGTACACTCATAGGCAGGACAAGGCGAGGGCGGGAGGGAGGGAGGGCAGAGGAGAGAAGGAGGGGAGGAGGGGAGGAGGGGAGGAAAGGAGCAGTGTAAAGGGGGAAGGAATGACTTAATAGAGAACATCACTTCTCAATGTAGATATCATTTTCAGGAGAGTAACTCCGCCGAGCAAGGCGCTTCATAAATCAATGGCTTTCTATGGAGACTAATAAGAGCTGCCTGCCTCTATTCATTGTTCAGCCTGTAATTTGGCCCATCACTCATTACTCAGCATGTAATTTCAGCATTAACACCGCACAGCTCGCTGAACCTGCTGAACACCAGAGAATGTGAAAGCAAGCGAACACCCCCCCCACACACACACACAGACACACGCAGAGGCAAGCAGGGCCACTGAAGCACAAGCCAGGGAGTCACGGCAGGAAAACGAACATTTAGGCTCCTCGCTCTTCCTTTTGTTCCCTTTCGTCTAAACACACATGCAAGCGTGTCACACACACACACGCGCGTACTGTACCTACTCACGCATACGTACAGTAGTCATGTACTAACACATGCACCACTTCTGCCAAAACCTGAATGCAGTAATTGCCAGCTCGACCGTGATCAAATGGAGCAATTATGTGTTCAAGCATGGACAATGCGGGGTGCTAATCGATAGCGAGGATCTAGCTTGCGGATACAGTGGCGTTCAGCCCTACCGGCCAGGCAGGCACACCTGAATAAACCCCACGCCACAACAACATACACTGCTGGAAATCTGATTTGACATGTCATCATGCGTCCCGAAACGACAAAGGTCCGCGTCGGAATGCAGGGGGGATGCCATCTTCTCCTTAATAAAGGATTGATCTGCCGTATTGATCGTACATGACAAGGCTGTAGCAAGGAATTTGCCCCCTTTCTTTTGTTATTTCCACCCCCTTTCTTATCTATGCACTCTGGCAAGTACATGTGTACACACACCGGCATGCATATGTGTGAGTGTGGGTGTGTGTGTGTGTGTGTGTGTGTGTGTGTGAGTGCACGTGCCCGGCCGAGGGAGAGCGTATGTGCACGGCAGCCCTGCCAGACCCCGCTGCTCAGTGTGATGTAAATTGTGTATGTGTAAAAAGCACTCCATAATCAGGCCATCCATCATCAGAGGCTGTCAGTGGGCTCTCTCAGGGTGATACATCACGCTCTCCTGTCCTCTGCCTCAGCTGGGGCCTACACAACCCGCCAGGCATGCTGGGAACACAGCCGGAGAGACGTACAGTACAGGACGAGACCTAGGTTGGGAGAGGTGTTCTGTTTGATGTGCCTTTGCAATGATAATGATGCCCTACTGTAAATGCAGTCCTAAGAATTATGATGAATGTGGTTTGGAGGGAAGGGTATCCTGCACCTTTAAAGAACACTTTAAAGTGGATTTTTACGGCATATGGAGGAATTTAGATGTGTCATACAGAACAAAAACACATTTAATCTTAACACATGGCTCAATGTTCCTCAGCCGCAGTCCAAGCGCCAGGCATGATCTCCGCATGTCGACATGTCGCCATCTCATCTATCATGGAGATGATCTTTGTAACAACCCCGGCGTAATGAAATTGGTGACACAGACCGCCATCTGCTATTGATTTCATGCAAATGCTTTTGACAGCTGATGGAGACTTGCATTAGCGCTAAACGGTGCTGTCAGTTGATGAGTTGACAGTTTTGTAGTCATAGCATGTACACTGGTGCAGACAGACACAGACAATGTCAATAATCCTGTAAGAGCCGCTGATGATATATACTGAGCACTTATATTGAATCTGGAGAATAAATGTGTTATGTGTGTATTCATCGCGTCGCTCCGCACATTTTTTCTCCCCGAGCAAAGATTTTCTTTCATCTGCTGAGCTTTTACAAGAGTCATTGGGGCTGCTCTTCTTACTTTTCCTTAAACCACACACATTGACAGCAGCATTTCCTCCCCCCCTTTTCACTCCCACCTCTTCACCCCATGTCTTTTTTAATCTTTGGCACATTATTACGTTCCGACTTCACACTCTGTCGTAAACTTTACTCTCTTCTAAAGATACAACAGGCAAATCTGGCGATGCCCTTGCATGACTCCATGCATGCCAAAATTAGTTTGGCCCTCCTCGTCCTTCCAACACAATATGGGGATAAAGAGGGAGAGGGGGGGTTGAGGGTGTGGAAGGAGCGTGCCCCCCCCCCCTCTTACCTCCCCCCGTACGGATTCTCAGTCGCTGCAAGGAAACATGAAACCCTCCACACACATCCCATAAATCCTGCACAGGGTGGGGAGTCTAGCCGAGGGGAGGAGGGACCGAGGAAGGTGGGGGGAACTGTGGGGGGGAGGTATGATGGGGTGGAGGGACGGGAGCAAGGAGGAGGGGAGGGGGGGGTCGCTGGCACGTTCCAGTCACGCCCGCTTCCCGGCTCGCGGCCAATCAATACCACTTTCCTGTTTTAGAGGCGGGTAATTATGAGGTGGAGAGATTGTGTGACCTCTCACCCCTGCTGCATTACTCGCCTGATATTAAGATAAATTGCCTGATTTTGGGTAAACATATGCTGCAATTCAAACTGTCAGCACTGGTTTGCTCAGGGATAATTTGTATTGATCTCCTGGCTTCTTCCCCATTTTGCTTACTGACCTCATGGATAATTAGAGAAAAAGAGACACGGGGAGGTAAGGCAGGGCTTGCATTTGAATACTTTGCAGGAGAGATGAAGAGCAAACGGGAAGGGGGGGCAGAGGGAACATTATGGACCAATAGAATTTTCATTTTCTCTCATTTTCCGTTCTGATTTTGACAGGTTGCATATTTTGTTCAATTACAACACTTATATCTTTTTCCTCTGCTACCCTTCTGGTACATATAAAGAGATATAATTGGTCATGGCTTTGTTTCCAAGGTTTGATTAGAATTTAACAGAAGTAATGAGACAACAAAGTGACAAGCAAATATTAAATTTAACAGCCTCTAACTAAAATAATTAGTGCCATATTTGAGTAAAAGAAACATAGAAACTGATTTCTTGACAAAGAGAGAGAGAGACTCGCTCCCTTCTTCATGGAGGTCTGGAAGAAAAATTTCTACGAATATTTCAGTCATTTTCTCACTCTGGAGAGCGAATGATCATGTTTCAGAATATGAAGAAATGGAATGCATGACTCGGTGTGCAGCTGCGACCATATCATTTCCAATTTTGAATATCGCGCATGCGCACGAGCGTCCGTGGCAGAGCTTCAGTGGAAATTCCACTGCCTGGAATGTGCACTTCCCAATCTTGTTTTGATCTGACGCCTTAATCTGCCCGTCGCCTTCCATGCTACAAACACATTTTCTCTGAGAGCTCCTTTAGCCGCCCCAGCTAGCCACTTCACTTAAAATGTAGAGTGGATGGCGTGTACATGGCATCTGAGTGTGGTCTGCTGCTCCTTCTCCATGTTCTCCAGAAATAGGACACGAGTAACCGCTCTGCAGGAACTGTGTAACATGGCCGACGTTGGCAGCCAGAAGTGCTTACATGGCAATACACCACTGTGTGCCCTCGGTCTATATGGAAGTGGATTGAACACATGTATTGACTTACAGTATCGGGGTATAAACATAGGGAAATGTTTGAGCAAAGCAGTAAATTTAAGGGAAATTGTTCCTTGTTAAGTCTATGAGCCTGAATGGAGGCTCGCACAGAGTACTAGCATTCCTGCCAGCCATTACAGCTTATTACGATAACTCTATCTTTCCAGGAGATAAAAACCTAGCCTTGTTGCCATTTGCCAGCTATTACTTTCGCTAATTATACTTAACTGCTTCGAGCTTATCTCCACTCCTCCTACACCATTGAGCAGTTATTTTTTTCTTTCCCCTTAACACAAATTAGAGGTGGAGTGGGAGTTGGAAAGGGGGAGACAGATAAACAGCAGAGGCAGAAGTTCATTCAAGTGTTATTGCATTTGTGACTTGTCAAACAGTCTAACTGAAGCCTTCTAGGCACCTGCAGTCTGTTAGATGGATGCAGTTCAGGAACGGCATCAACACACATAATGACCTCGTCTCGCTCACAGAGAGAGTGAATATCTACTCGGTGTTACTGTGAGGAGTTAAAGTTGAATGCTGTGCATACAAAGGAGGTAAGATATTCAGAGGTCATGCTGCTCCTCCACAGTATACATATGTTTCCAGTGTTGAGAGAGGAGAAAACACGCATGCACATGTAGAGACCATCCTCAAAAAACCAAACCAAGCCAAATTGGAATTTTTCACAGCAAACCCACGCAAAGCAAACCTCATCTGTTTTAACACTGACCATATCATCTCCATCCACTGCAGCCAGTTATCACTGAGTGATTCCATCTCCAGCAGTCTCAAGATGAACAGGAAATTAAAATTTCAAAGATCTGCAGTTAGGATAAATCAATGGAGACAGATCAATGTTCATTGAAATTTCATGAACTTTGAGCCAATACAGATGAAAAAAACCTAGACAGTTACAGTCTCCAGCAGATATTGCTCCTGCAACAGATAAAATGTAATTAACACGGTTAAAAGGGAGCAATGTTACAGATTGCACATCCATAATTTCAGACTCCCTTCATATCGGTCGTATTATTAGAAAGGGCCAAAGACACCTGTTCAATCCTCTTAGATGACATCTAAAGTATGTGTGCCACTTCTCTAAGGACGACGGCGGACTTTCACACATTACCGGCCAACAGAAATCAAATGGGTTCCCTTCACAGCTGATTGCAAGCGCAAATTAATATTGTAAAATGAAGATCAATACATGGACGGGGCACAGATCGATGACGGCTAAATTACGGCCGCGTTTTCCCCCTCATTCAAGATGAGTTGTGTTTTCCTCTCAAAGTCAATACCGTGCTGCCTCCCTCATTCATTTCTCAATAAACTTGCCGATGAATTTCAATCAAAATGCGGCAGTGGGAGGAGGAGGAGGGGGGGAGTTCTTTTAAAGCCCGTTGGGTGTGGATCATACTGAAAATGGGGCAAGAAGAGGAGGTAGAGAAAGGAGGAGGAGGAGGAGGAGGAGGGGAAAGATCCTCGTCTATCAAGAGCCCCCCTCCCTGCCTCCTCCGTCTATCTTTCCTGTGGCAGAGGACTGATGCTGTGACTTAGTGAGGACAATCCATTTTAAGAGCCATTACAAAATAGACCTCTAACGATACTGTGGGACAAAAAGTGGGTCCAATTAAAATTAAATCAATGAATACCATCCTTACTGCGAGAAAAAAAAAAGAAACACACACCCATACTTTCATTTTTCTCTTGAAAGATACGCACAATACATTTCACAGAGCGATGTAATGGGGGGAAAATACATGCTCAACTGCAAGTACTTATTTCAATCAATTTCCCGGAGCTGGATTTCACAGGTCACTTGCTGATAACACGCTGCGGAATAATGCCACAGTGTGCTTCTCAAAGCCTACCTGACAAGCTGCCTGACAGTGGGGGAGTGCGAGCACGTGTCACGTCAGCCCTCTAATTGGACACAAGGACCTTCCTCCGTGGAACCTTGTCGCGCTCCACACAAGCTCACAAGGCCTTCAAACCAGGCCCATCTAGCTTGGCAACGAGTGTCTGCTCCACTCCTGTGGAGCTGGTGCTAAATACCAGAGTTGTAATGAGACAGGCAGGTATGGGGACATGGCTAGTGGATAACATGCTTTGACACATGCTAAAACTGTTGTGCCAACTGGTTACAACCCACTTGACTGTGGCGATGACATTTATAAATCCCTGTTTCATCCTTACGTGCTGCAGTTCATACTGCGGGGTGATTTTAAAAAGAAAAATCAGCAGATAAATTGAAAATCGTCCCAAATCTGAAATGATGTGTGAAGAAGATTTAGGGACTTTTTAAGGCACAGTTTTTTATTTCTGCCACTAGGGGTCTCTCAATCAGAACAGAACAAAAGACGTAAGTAGTTGTTGTCTTCATTGTTAAACAGCCACTATTGCTGATGAAAATCTCTCTGGCGTGACTGCGGTAGAAATGTTTACGAGCGAGATAATGTTTTATTCATGTTATGTTTAGTCTTGTTTGTTGACTTCCTTCCTCACGCTGACTCTCCCGGAAGTCACAGCGACAGGCAACCACATGAAACGCACCGCAACTTGAACAAAATTACGGATTTCTCTGTGTTTGAACATTGTTGGAAACATTTAGGATAGAGTGAGTACACAGCTCAACGAAATATATAACAAAGATCTAGTCATTTGGGACATTTTAATGCAGAAATGTTTCATATCTTTAGGAAAATATATCTTAAAAAGCTCATAGGGCCCTCTCCAGAGCCTTGGTTTGGTTTGTCAGCTCTGGGCTACTGTAGAAACATGGTGGTGCAACAATGCAGACTCTGTAGAAATGAAAGGCTCATTCTGAGGTAAAGAGCACACAACGATTTTTAATTTCAGGTGATTACACACTCATGAAAACATAATTATGAATATTATATTTCCGTCCCTAAATCCCCTCTTAATCCTGCACACTGGACCTTTAAGTATACAACACTTATACGGAGTACTTGGTGTGTCCGTCTCTAAAGCCGATCTGTTTACATACCGCCTGGAATGCCTTTGATTATAGCATATCTTTGCTGTAGGCCACACCCCGTCACTGACCAGGAACCATCGGAGCGCCAAACCCAACCCTGCAGGACAGGAAATGAAAAGGAAGCTCTCCATCTGATCAGCTTCTGAGACTGGGACTTCAAAGCGACGGCAGGGCGGAGAGGAGTGTAAGGATAGGCCCGATTCACCAGCTTGAACGGCAACAGGGACCTATCTGATGTGGTCCGATAAAGACGTCTGAGTTTGTTTATTTAATTTTTTCTTTCTTGAAAGGAGGGTCCGAGACTACAAAACATTTTGTGCCTCTTTCTAAGAGTGGCACAGGAAGTGAGTTTAATTTGGGATTCGAGAGCTGGATATCACTATTTATATCTCTGTTTTGCTGCACTAAGAGGTTGCCGGTTTAAATGCATGTAACTAAAAAGAAATCAAGATAGTTTTTGCAACATTCATGAAGTAGGAGATTCTAGTTGAAGCTTAATTAGGGAGACTTTACTTGTACACCTTTTCCATCCCTTACCAGGCTGACATTTCTTGATCTCGACCAGTATTGAGTGAAGCACACATGACCCTTTTGTCCTTATGTTGATGAATGACTGCCTCATACCCATTTTGTCAGATTTTGGTGCAGTGGAGTCGATAGCGTCACCTTGACGAGGGAAGTTTGTGATCCATCAGCCCTCAAGGCTGTCTGGCCTCAACTAAGGCCTGGCAAGAGCAGCTCACTGTATGGGGGCATCTGCTCCATCCAAAATCCTTCACCCAGTGTGCTGCGATCTTGTGAGGTCGAACGAGCGGCTCTTATTACTGCCGCTTTACAGTGAGGGGAGGAAGAAAAAAAAAAGAAAAAACACTTGACTTGTACTAATAGCTGAGAAGCCATGCTGGTCACCAAAGGTCTGAAGACGAAGCACCCTGTCAGTGCCCAGCTTGGGAAATTAGCAAATAATGTTCCCTTCCCCCTGACAAATGTGTGACAGCTCGCCTTCGCCAATCATTCTCGCCTAACGTTATGATGCATGTCCTGGATCCCCACTGGAGGATACAGGCGAAGTTTACTGACCCTCAATTTACCCATGACAAATGGGGTCCCGGTAAATGTGCGTTTTCTGGGGCGCGGAAGGGGTTCATTTTAAGCAATCCTGGTTATGTGGATGTCACTGATTAGGATAAATAGTGGCTGAGTGTGTTAGGACTGCTTGCAGAACCATATTACCAAGGGCCTGCATCGCTGCCCCTGGAGGGGAGCTCTCGTGGAAACTTGGCCAAGATAGAAAACCAAAAGCTCTGATGCAATTAGGAGCTTAAATTGGATAAATTGTACGCTCAAAGTTTTTATTTATGATTTACTCTTTCATACAGTGCCGTAACTACGCGGTAAAAAGGTTAAGATGCTGCAAATGGGGCTGAAAATTGAGAGTTTTTGTTCGAGAAATATCTGATCAAATGAGCATATTTGCACTGCTTAATAAACTGGAGAGTATAATAAAGTATTGACCTCAGGTACAGCCAGGACTTTCTCCTTTTGATTTTCTACAACCTTGCTGACAGTTGGACCAATGGATAACCAATACATGGATTAGACAGAGGACAAGCCAGCAAGCTCTAAGGGACAACATTTTGTTGGAAGGAAAAAAGTATAGACTGTATAATAGCTAATATAGCCAACATGTCATTCCTTTAAAAATGTGCCAATTAAAACACAGATATAAGCTCCTTGAAGCAGTCTGTAAACTACGGCCTACTAAAGTTTTATATAGTATGTCTGTTTGTCTCATTAGTGTTTTAAACATCCAATAGTCAATGCCAACAGGATTATTTGACATACACTACAGGGTGCTCTCTTTCTGAGAATGGATTGTGAGTTTTGGAGCCGTTCCAGGGTACTAACCCGAGTGAGGACGTGTCCCTCCGCTGTTCGAATTGGCTGCAGTCTCCTCTGTGTTGACTCTTGGTAATTTGTGATAATTTCTTAAATTGAGCGAGTTAAATCTCCACAATTAGGGTGGTGGTGCAAGAAGAGTCAACATGAAGAAGAAGAAGAAGAAGAAGAAGGAAAAAAAAAATGTCTAAAAAGGCAGTCCTCTAAAAACCGCGCACTCGAGTCACGCTTGAAGCCATATGCTTTGATAACTAGACCTTTGATATGCACATGTTGCTCTCCAATATGACACCGGAACATTTTGTGCCTTTTAGACAGCGCTGTGTCACTACATGCCCTTTTCAGTCCATGTAATTTGCTATTGTAACTCGAGGTCATTCCAAACCCATTTGCTCGTGTAGTGACATTTATTTTCAAGTGCTGTAACACAGAGAGAAAAGCTGTGGTTTGAAATGAGCTGTTTCACTCTTAAATACATGATCCACTCTCTTGCACTCGATGCGTCCGCCCATTCACTTTTTAATGTCTGAGAGGAGTAGCTAACATCCTTTCACCTGGCAATTACTGTACATATGGAGTCAATGATACCTCATTCTGGCGTTATGCATTCTGCTCTCTTTAACGGGTTCATTCTCTAAAGCGTCAACCCTCGTACAATCAGGGTGAGCCACACAGGGAATAGCACAGCAGAGGAGCCGGACCTGTCTATTGGTGACTTTCTCTTTTAATTCAGCGCACTAATCAATTGTACCACCGTTGCCTCCAGGGGTAATTGTATCTTTATACTAACTGGAAGTGAGTAGGAACCCAGGGAAGACAGAGAGGAAGAATGGGGTAGGGGGTGTGTGGGGGGATCAACAAAGATAGAGAGTAGGGGACACGTTTCCCCAGTAAAACCTGATGGTAATCATCCCAATCCGCTTAGCCTCTGTGACTAATGGGGTCTGTTCTTAAGGGACCTGGCACTTTCACCAGGGTGCTATAGAAGCCATTAATGTCTTAACTTATACACCTTCTCAGGGCTGTGCAGTAACACATGTACACACAGACACACACTGGCGCACACACATTTTCTCGCTCGCTCCTCGCACAAACAGACACACATGCACTTACGCAGCCACACTACACTCCTGTTTCATTATCCTGGTGCCTTGTTGGCCTCTGCTCCGCTCCTGCTAGGGAGGTTAAATGCAGGAGAGCCGGGCCAGACTGCACGGTTGGAGGAGAAGGGGACGGATGGCTGGGGGTGGTAGGGGTGGTGGTGGTGGTGGTGGTTTGGGGAGCAAGAGAGAGAGAAAGGAGGAGGGGGGGGGGAACTTGATGAGAAACAGCTGCCCCAGGATGGAGGGGTCTGGATGGGGGTTTCGGAGAGAGGAGGGGAGGTGAGTGAGGGGGGGTCCGGGCCCCCACTTTGCAATTCTGCCGTGCTCAAGGCCAGGGCTGTGCTGGAGGCCTGGGGGAAGTGAGAGTGCTTTGACGCGCCCCCGTTTTATTCTGCCCATCAGAGTTAGAACAGACAGAGGCTTCCAGGTCAGACAGGCTCTGACCCCCACAACCTCTGTCTCCTCACCAATGATGACAGATAAGACCACCACTTCCTTCTGTTAGCCAAGATAATCAGATCCCTTACTTATAGTGTGACACACACACCCTTTCTCTCTCTCTCTCTCTCTCGCTCTCGTCTCTTTGCACACTTTCTCTCCAATGAATTCATATTGAACACACATGAGAATAACTTCAGACCCACTCATGCACTTAACCTGGATATTGCGTTTCTAATCTGACTCATAAAAAAATGAAACCACATTTTGCCTTACAAAATCAGCAAATTAGCAGGAAGCACTATCTGTCTCACAACAGGGCAGATAAAGAGAATTGGCAGAATGAGTTATCCTGACAGCTTGAGTTTAACAGAGCTTGGCAGCGCCCTTGTATGATGGCAGGTCAGAGGGGGATCGAGTTGCACTCGTAGGTGCCCCCTCCACGAAAAACCTTTTCGCTAGCAGTGCAGATCTCACACATTTTAACATTCAGCGAGCGGGGCCCTGGTTAGTTCATTATTAGCGCCTGGACTTGGGGCTGAGGGCTCCATCCAGACAGAGGATGGAGGAGGAGAGGGAGGGAGGTGCAGGGGGGGCAGGCACAGGAGAAGCCTGGAGAAAGAGAGGGAGTGAGGAAAGGAAGGTTTTGACTTACCAGTATAGACAAATCTCCCAGGGGCACCTTTGCAGAACTGCTTGGACTTGTAGGACAGCGTGACTTCCACAACACCGGGGATGTGCCGAGGTGGAGTCTGGACGCGGATGGCGTGAGGAGTTATCAGCTGATTACAGAGGGAAAGAACAGAGATAATGAGCCCTCTGAAATAACAAAGTCTGTACGGTTAACACAAAGTTAGTTTTGAGTGGATTTTTCAATATAAAACCAGCTGAATTTCTATACCTCACTCCATACGAGCATGGTGCCGAACACGACTTGTAGGCCATCGAAGAAGTTGTCTCCTATGATGATGACAGTGGCTCCTCCGGTGGTCCATCCCTCACTTGGGCTGATAGCCTTGATGCATGGGGTGGCTGCTTATCCAAGACAAAGAGAGAAGAGCAAATTCAGCACCCGAGCTTCAACATTCCTGCCCATGTCTCTTTCCACAAAGACACATTACTGCATCACCTCCACGTTCAACCCTCCATGTCTCTCTCTCACAAAGACATATCATGGAAATTGCCCCCCTGGAAAAAAAAAATGATGGATTTGTCCTTTAAGGCATGAGAATCAAAATCATTTATCAGCGCGCTGGAGTGGTGTAGTTAAGCAGACCCTTCAAATGGTCCACTTCACAAAGGCTAAACGCCGGGCTCGCCAGGAAAATGATTTGATGGAGCAAATTATGTGTCAGGGCAAATGTAGCTATCAGAATTGATTAAGCATGCGCCCGCATGTACAGTAGAATTTCAAAGTTGAACACATCTTAAATGAGTCAAGAATAGAGGCTGTTAAAGTGGAAATGACAAGCTAAAGCTTTGCTGGTTCATGTTATTTCATTACCTTTGTTCTGCATATGTAGTAGTACAGTGCAGGCGCACTGAGTGTAGTTTCAGGTTTCATAACGTGAAATGCACTCATGAATTATTCAGATTGAGTTTTTTTTTTCTTTCTTTTTGTGATCGATTCAATCCATTTCATATTGTTTATTACAATGCTTTTCATCTGGCATGACTTCTGCTACGTAGCTCTGCCATTCATCAACAGTCTGGGTTGTTATTATAATCTAATTTGAGTGATCTGGTGCCTCACATCCACTGTCATTTGATGCATTACCTTAATATGGTGTTCAGCACAACACCGTGTTTACAACAGAAATAGCATGACAGCTCGCCATAAAATAGCAATATCAAATTTAATGTATTTCCATCAATATCTTTTAATACACTATGAATCGTGCATGTTTTTTCCTGCTCCTCAAAATGTGAGCAACTATTCCGGCAAGTTCCTTTTTTTTTTTTTTTTTGCTTTACAAGCTCACTTCTAAACCTCTATTATCCTTTCCATCCAGTAAGTAAATCACAGTCGGCCATTGTTGTATGGATCACCTCAGACAAGACATCTCCCTTTGTTTGCCTTGCTGTTGGGTCTGTTCAGGTCATGTTTGCTCTCTCTCCCTGCCCATAAAGTGCACACACACACAGTGGTACTACAGGGAATCTGACTTTAACAGGCGCTGTTGACTTCATGCTAATCACCTCGTACAGATTTTCATTTGTGAGGCCTGGAGGAGTGACATTTGCTTTCCTTAATTGCGAAGCGGAGCGTCTGAAAGAGGACCAACCCTCTATGGGCATGCTGGGCCCCCTCTAAGGGCCTGACCTTCATCAGTGCGGACGATTACAGCAAATAATTCACCCTTCAAAATTACTGTAAACAAATTGACTTTGGGGATGAGAGAGGAGAGGGGGGGCAGGAAGGAGGAGGAGGAGGAGGAGGCAAAAAGAGGGCCTGATGGTGACGGTGACTGTTGGGGGGCAGCTGCAGCCTGAAACCTACGACAAGCACACACAATCACGCACAAACGCACACACAAACACAGACGCACCACGTCGGAAATCCCAGTGCCCCCTCCCACACACAGAAGGACCCATGGAGAGGCAGCGACTGAGGCCCTAAGCCGTCCACCCTTCTGCCTAAAAATTTGCATATGTCTCAATGCACAGACAGAGAGGGGAGCATGTGCTGAATGGGGACCGTGGCGAAGTGGATTACACAGTCAGCGCAGGCGATCTGATGACAGACACGCACAATGCCCCCTCAGCAGATGATAGGCATCATGAGGAGAGGACGGATGAGGATGCAAAGAGCCGACCCGACGGTCTGAGTGTTGCATCACTAAGTCTTTGCAAACTTTGGGTTACAGTAGAGGAAAATCTCTCGATTTGAATTTCATATGTCGCGGCTTGTTTTATTTTTTATACGCTGAATTGTTACCCTAGCCATTTTGTTTGTCTGCTTAAATGTATTTCAAGATCCACTCTGCTGCGAGATGACCCCAGGCAGCCGATCTGTGATCCGTCCTAATCTTTTCACTCTCTAGTGAGGGTTAGCCGTAGAGGACGTCAAAACTGATCCGAGATCTGAGCAGAGGAGGTCCCAGCTCTAGTATTGTGACACTCAAACAGGTCTGATGTGGCCCCGCGAAGCCGTCCTTTGTTCTGCCTGCTGAAATGTGTTGTAATTGTGCTGTGGGATGTCCAGATGGTCGGTTGATAGTGCAGCTGATGGGATTATACCTTTTACCTCTCCCTGGGCCATCTGTTCCCTTTGACTCTCTCTCCCTCTCTTTCTCTCTCTCTCCCTCTGCCTCCCTCTCACTCTCAACCTCTCTCTCCCTCACACTCTCTCCTTCTCTTTCTCCTTTCCTCCTCTGCTTTTTCCCCCCTTCCTCCTTTTTCTCCCTCTCTTTCTTCCTCTTAGGCCCAGCAGTCTGGATTCACTTGTCTTTATTGCATAAACCCTAACAGCATTACAGCCACTTGGCATGCAAATGAGGCAGGCGCTGCAGGCTCTATGCTGAGTCTCCTATATTGTCTGGGGCTCTATAATGGTGGAACTGAGCTAAGGAACGTGTGTGTGTGAGAGAGAAAGCGAGTCTGTGTGTGTCGGTGCTGCGCTGTTCGTGTGTGCGTGTGGGGGGGTGACGGTGTGTGTGTGTGTGAAAGACTCGGCTATTTGTGAGCATGTTTATGCACCTTTGAGCCTGAATCTATACATGTTTGAGTGACAGGCAGCCACAAAGCACATTCGTGTCTGAATGCATAATATGCTTGTTGTGTGACAGTACACACAAGTGAACAAAAATGTCACATGGTGAGATTCAGTCTGTCATCTGCGAGCTATCCCGTCCCTGCGCCAATAGGGGGCAGCACCTCTTGATCAATGCGAGGTGAGCGGCACAAGTGCAGCAGTGTGAGCTTCAGAGGAAGGATGCCTCTCTGTTTCAACCACATATCTGAGGCTTCTCGCCCAGTGAACTCCCAGTGAAGAATGTGTTGCTAATTTAAAGCACGCTGCCTGTCTGCCTGCTAGTTGTCAGAGCAGTATGGGGGACATGGCTGGAATTACATTTTATGACCGGGCTCTCCTTTTTCTCACATGTCACGTCTCTGTTTGTTAAAGGTGACTCAAACAAAGCGAGTGATCGCTGTTGATGCATGTTAAATTAGTTTGTTATGGAGCCTGGGAGGGGGAGTTTAAGAAAAGAAAAAAAAACAACTTGTAAGAGCACACGCGGTTAAGCAGAGGGAAGGTGTATTAAAGTTATTAGACAAAGACATGTTCAACGGGGCGGTTGACAATAGCTTCTTTTCTTGCTTTACGGGGCGTCACTCTGCTGCTTTGAAGAGTGTGGTGAAGAGAGGAAGAAAAGGATGGGTTGGGGTAACCTGTAAAGAACACAAGCACACACATACACACACACACACAGACACACAACACATGGGAGTCCCATGGGAGCGGGGGAACATGGAGGCGAGGGCTCAACCTCTTTAATTGCTCCCCTCATTAAGAAACTGGTTGCTAGGCGATCCACACCTATCGTGTCATAAACGTGAAACACACAAACAGAACGTCAGCGAACATAATGACTTTGGTGCTCCGGGCAGGACTTTAATTATTTGATTTTGTTCTCCAGTAGAGGAGTCATTAATAAAGACAAAAACAAATAGATTAGCTTTTTCCCCCACTAGGACTAGAGAGCACCGAGATATATTAATTGTCTAGTCTTTTTTTTTTTTATTAGTCGTTGTTGTATTAAACATTACATTTGCTTTTGGTGATAGAACCATTAATGCCCATTAATGTGTAGAGAAGCTTGTTTTAGTCAGTGGTGTATATAAACTGTTTGCCCAGCCGTAATTGGCTCTTGAAATCTGAAGATAAGCAATTTGCACAATTGGCCCAAGTCAGTTCTCTCCTTCTTTTTTTTTTCTTACAATCTTTCAGCTGTGTGTGCTCCCATCTGCGAGTGGAGGCCACGCGGGTCATAAGGTTATGTTTAGTGCATTTTACTTTTTGGATTTCCCATGGTTTGGTGGTCCTTCTCTTCTCTCTCTTTTGGCTGAGCAGGCAATCAGTCTATCATATGGAATCAGTTGGAAGAAAAACAGTAAGTTCTGTTTTTCTCATAGGCCGCCCCCCCCTCCACCTCCACGCACACACACACACACCATCAACCCACCCTTCTCCCCCCCCGTCCTTTCTCTCGTTCTCCTTTCTCCCCCTGTTTCAGCTCTCTCACAGCTAAATCTGCAGAACCCAATGACAGGAAATTGACCTCACAGCCAAATTCTTAAGCAATTTGATCATGTTTCACAGTGGCTTTTAGGACAAATGTAGGTGCATTAGGGGACTGGAAGTAGTATAACATTTTGAAAATCATGACTTGGCCTGAGAATTATTGCTATCATTAAATGATATCAAAATGATAAACACACTAAGTGGTGCATACTACTTCCAGTCGAGGCACAGCGATAGGTATGAGGGAGGCAAAAAAGCAACTTAAAGAGTAAAAAAAGTGATGGAGGTGCAAAAGGTTCGAAGGAACTAGAAGCAACTAGGTGTGTGATTTGTAAAAAATAAAAATGGGAGGATGTCTGAAAGAAACTATGAGGTGAAAAAGGAGCGTAGCAAATTATAAGATGTAAAAATGTGCCTACCATTCTCCAGATAAGGAGGCGTACCTTCTGAAGGGTCGAGTCTGCGAGCCCTTCGCCCATGCTTGGAATTGTTGTGTACGAACATGTTGTCGGAAACAGCCAACACATGGCCGTCCACATTGACGGTCGTCGATACGACAACCTGCAACAGGAGTGAAGGTGAAACGTGTAATTTAATAACAATTTGACACAGACAGATTTTTACAAACATTCTGGGAAAAAGGGGGAAACATAAATGCTGCGTTCAGGCACAATTGACGAGCAGTGTCAAACCTCTTGAAGTGGTTGTTCTCTTCGGACATATCACATTACGGTTACTTCTCAGCCATTTTGCTTTTTGCTTTTTAGTGTCTTGCATTTGTGTACGGCTAATTGACTTTTCAATCACTAAAATACCATTTCCGTTTACCCACTCTACCAACTGTCATCATAGCCGAAGCTCAGAATTATTGATCAGCTTGTCCATCTATTTGAGGATGGAAGGCCTCCCTTTTAAAATATTACTGGAGTCATTAGCAACTGAACCGTGCCCCATCCCATCACTCAACAAACATTTTACTAGGATCGGATTCCCGGCCACACTCCATATTTCATAATGCTTATTTTTGTTGTTGTTTTTTTGGCTACCACATCTCAAAACAGTGAGCCGCATGTGAATGGCCAAAGTGTTTCTGAGCCGGAAACAGAGAGCCCCTCTCAGGTTTGCTTCGCCGGTGAGTGACCTCGGTGTAGCGGTGGAATTTAGGGGGGCGCTTTTTTTTCTCCTTTTTTTTTTTTTTGGTTGGTTTGGAAAGGGTGGGGGTGTAAGGGGAGAGAAGGGGAAGTGAAAGAGCTCCATTCTTGTGAGCAGGTTCAGAGCTGGGCCAAGCTGAGGATGATGGATTGGGCCCTCTCTGGCCTCCAGCTGGTTTTTGGGGGTAATAAGTGGAGTGGAAGGCATGCAGAATACACAACTTTGGCCAGTGAAACACCTATGGCGGAGCATCTGGGAAATCTATTTAGGGAAAAATGGCATACTAACTGATGGACTGAAGACAAGGGATGATCATCAGGGAGGAAAAAAAATCCAAAATTATGTTGTTTTCGACTTATTATGCATGCTTTAGAGCGATGCTACAACTTTCTTCTTTCCTGCAATTCTTTTGACACACAGGAGTGAGAGGTGAAAGCCCTTGGTGGCTGTCATGCATCAGCCCACATTCACCCTGAGGGAAGATTTGAGGAGGCAGGGGAGGTCTGATGGTGGTGACATCAGGAGGGGACACCCTGTCTTGTCTGTTTCATGTCTGGGCTTCCACCTGGAGGAGGCTGGCTTGTGTGTCTATCACACAACAGTGCTGTCAGTGACGGACGCCCTCCTGTAGTTTGTCGCTATCCTGATAGGACAAATCACACTAAACTCTCGCTCTCTCACCTTGACCTAGTGGGCTGCTCTGTGGTGAAAATGTCTGGGTAGGATGGATGGATGGTTGGATAAATGGATCAGCGAAGGGGGGGGGGGGGGTCAATAATTTCAAGGCTCAACTACCTGACACATTAGACATGAGAGGGTTAAAAGACGCAGTAAAAGTGCTCGACAGTCATGTCCTTTTAGTGTAAATCGCAGCATTTTGTCAGCTCGCGATGATGATGGTTTTCAGATGGCTAAACAGAGAGCTGCATATGCGTGACTTTAAGTGCATGCATATGTGGGTAAGAATGAGAGAGGGATGTAGAGAAAGCAAATATATACACTCCTAGGGCATGCATCCATATGCGTGTGTGTCTGCGTGTGTGCGTGCTTGCGCATATGTGTGTATAAGAAGGTATGCGTTTCCGCTGCCAGACAGATCCTGAGTTAACACTGTTGTTACATGTGGTTGGATCGTCCTCCCCTCTGCGCCGGGGCTCAGAAAGCTGTCAGGAACACAATTGATGGCACTCTTAAATCCTATATCCTTATTTGTGTCAGATGGTATTCCCTAATAAATATTCTGTCCAGAGCGCACAGGACACAGAATAGCCTCACTCTCTCTTCGCCTTGGTTTTTGCCTCCTTCAGTGCCAATAATAGAATTGTATTCATATGTGAATGCGTGTGTCGGTGTGTACGCGTAGTTGCGCATTTATACACCTGTGTGCGAGATGCAGAGACAGAAATAGTCAGAGCATATGTGTGAAATAGATTCACCTGGAATCTGCGCATGTCTCGTGGATTCCCTGCATTCTTCAGACAGTTCTGATTGCACTTGAGAAAGAACTTTAGGAAGAATCTGAAAGAGAGAGAGCACAACACAAAAGCAGAAACTATTAATCATTGTAAATGAAGGTTTAAGTGAGAATCATCAAAACACTCCTCCACACTGATCCATTCATCCAGTCAGTCAGAAGCAAACGTGACGTTACAGTATTCGAGGAAGCCTCTCTGTTTATGATTCCCTCAAAATCACGAGCATCAGTCTCTTTGTCATCTCATCGCCTCACCTGAGTTCATGGGTCTTTCCCAACACCCATCTGCCACTAACATACAGGAAGTCACTTGATATTCCACCCACCTCTTTAATCCCAGGACACCCCCTGTGCAATTAAAGTTCTCCTGTTCAATAGGGAAGCAAATGAGGCCCACCTGTGACCAGGTCTTGTTTGAAGAGCATCAGGGATAAAGGACCTAACAAGGTGAGAGCGCGCCACAAAACTTATAGTCCTGTCAGGCAATTAGGCGGACACTCCTGGGACCACCGTATGCCACACACACACAGACACACAAGCATAACGCATACACACACACACACACACCCATGCACTTGTGGGTGGGTGAGGCAATTATGCCACAAATTACAACCTGGCTAATCGTCTCTGAACAAATGTCACGTCTGAGTGAGATCTGGGCTTGGTTAGTTTGTAAGCTGCCTTCCTCTCCCGCGTTCTGTCGGGTCGCGCAGAAATTTGTTGATAAAGCCTCGTATTGAGAATATCAGATGTGGCCTCGCAGACGTAAAATAGTTAAAAAAGAGGAAGATTAACAACGAGGCGAGCAAGAAAAATCGTCTCAGATGGAGCCCATTGTGTAAAATCTTACACAACCACACAGAACAAACAATGAAATTGACTTGTTGTTTTTGCAAATTCTCCCCACAGAATCATGACTGATTGTGCTTTTGCTTTCTCCGATTCATTATAAATACAGCGCCGTGATATTTATTTTTCATCACATTGCACTGGCATTACTATATGCAATACTGTGGTTGCAATTGTAACACTGCCTTGGCTCGCAGAATCACAGCGGCTCATTGGATTACCATAGATTGCACCATAGATTGCACGGCCATTTCATTCAGCTAAATACAGTGGCTTGTGTGGCTTGCGAGGACGCTTTCACAACACTTAAGTCTTCTCCTTCGCCCAGTGGGATCCTGGCCAGGCCATAAATCAGAGTCTGAAATGACCCTTCTAACCCTGGCCACATTAACACATGCACTGGTCATTTAGAAGCGTTCTTCGATAGACTCCTATACCTTGTGCTTCACTGAGGGCCCAGGAGGGAGAGGAGAGGTGAGAAAATATTTTCACTCCACATCCAAGGAGCTTTGGCTCGGACATCAATAAAAGACGTTTTAACCCATGCCAGAATGCTGATTGCCTGTCGGTGTGTGGTGAGGCCATAAAAAACCTGACTTGTCATTAGTGCATTTCGCTTGATTGTGTTCGCTGTGTTTTCGGGTTGCATCTGTTGGCTGATCATCAAAATGACCATTATGTACTCTAATTCCCTGACCCTGTTTTTATTTCCCCAAAGAGTCATAATGTAGAGCAGCAGACATCTGCGGAAAGCAGACCTGAAATACGACTTTTATTTGTCTGTCGCCTCTCATACAGATTGGGTAAGGCCAGTGTGTGTTTGCGGGTGCGTGCATGCGCGCTCGTCTACACGTGAGTGTGTGTGTGTGTCTGTGAGCTAGTGTTAGTACATGCATCACCCGTTGGTAGACGATTTATGTCAGAGCGAGAGATAGAATACATTTCCTTGGCAATGCATTGACTTCATAAAAGAAACACATTACTTTCAGAGTTAGTCTTGTCTCTTTTCTTGGAGACTTTAATGCTTTTACATACTGGTTCCGCTGCAGCCAAAGCAAAAGTTAAGAAACAATAAACACAGGATATTGAGTGCCCACGCTATCATAAAGTAGCTCCTTTATGTTTACTGTTATGAAGGCAATTAAGCACAATTTCTCTGCTAAAAAGATAAGCTTAATTTTCATAGTCCACAGCAGTGGCAGTGCTATAGCATCCATTACATTTGAGTTGGTTAAGATTCTCCACGAGCACAGTGCAAATTGGTCCTTGGTGAAAAGGGGAGCAATTAAGACAAGGCCCCTCTCTCTCTCTTTTACTTCTTAAATATCTACAGAAGTTTGTGCTGGTGTTTTGGCACGCACGGAGACAAAAGGAGGTTGTTTAATTGTTTTTTAATGGGATATCAAGTCGTCGCTGCCATTAGATGTTGGCAATGGAGGGCAAAGGGGGATAGAGAGAAAGAATGAACTGCAATTAGGTTTGATTAAAGCTATCCTTCTCAATAATCAGCTGTTCTGACAGGACAGGGGGACCCTGGTGGCCGCTGAGATGGAGGAAGGTGTTGAGTGATATTAAGGCCAATGAAGGGGATATTAACATGGCTAATTAAAGCTCTTCCAAAGCCGGGCGAGGAGGCTCTCAGTGGACCGCACTGGATGAAATAATCGGCCAAGGCAGCTATCAGTTGGAGGAGAGAGAGAGCGAGAGAAAGGGAGTGCGGGAAGGGGTGGGGAGTAGTCCATCTGAGGGAAGGGGGGAGTAGAGGGAGGGATAGTGGGAGGCGTAAAGGAAAACTATGAAGTGTGAAGAAAGACAAAGAGGAAGACATCGACAGGCAGATAGAGAAAGACTTCCAGGGCAGCCGTGGAAGCTCATTTTGACATCAACCCTCTCTGTCTGCTTGCCCGAAGTCTGCCAGTATAACTAAGACCTGACATCAGCTTTTTATCTCCGACAGCTAGTCATACAGGTCCACAAATCAACGTTAAAACAATCCTGCTCATGCCTTGGTCTAAGGCAATTAATACGATTCTCCTGTAGTACCTCCATGCTCGCCCACTGCCGAAGCTACTAATCATGCCATAATGATTTCTCTCCCTCTGGTCAAAGGGGAAATAGATTGTCTCTTTAGTAATGCAGCAGGCTCGGCGCCTTCCACTCCCTGGCTTCACAGACCCGGTAATTGAGGAGAAAAAGGCCGACTTTGGCACTTTGACTGATTTGAGGGCTGCTAGACCCTCTTATCTTTACTCTGATCATTTTAGGCTGACACTCAAAGGAAGACCCATCGCCCTAATTCTAGCTCACCCTCTCCCATCATCAAACAGAGAGGGGAATAGGAAAAAAAAAGAGAAGAGAGAGGGGGAAAAAAACAAACAGGCGAGGTGAGGAAGGCCTTCTCTCATTTAAATGGCCAACTTAATTGCAGGGTTGATGTCACTCATGCATAAATGTCCATCCCTTTGATTTGAGTGGAGAGGGCAAATAAGGATAATGTTGTATTATTAAGGAGGCTCCATCGACAGCCGAGGCTAGCTCTCCTGTCAATTTCATTCATTATTTTATCCAGTCATTTTTCAGATTATTTTTAACGACTTGTGGAAAAATTTTAAAGTTAAGTCTGAGCTGTTTTAAATTATTTCCACTCGCCGGTTGCTTAAATCACATTCATAAGAGCATGTTTCTTTTTCTTCAATAGTACACCTTGTTCTTATTGTACAAAAGAGCCTCCTCCATTTGTTTAGGCCGTTACACAATACACTGACAGATGGCCACAGTATCTGTAAGAGTCAGGTATTGACAACTCTAAGCTCCTGATTGGTGCCCCGGCACTAATGACTAGCATGCAGTGTCCACAGCCGGCAGCCATGACAGTGAGGTCATCCGTTGCAGGGCGGTGAGTATCGATCACCACCCAGCTCCAGCCCATCAGGCCCCAGCTGCCTCCCAGACTCAATGGGCCCCTGTTACAGGAGCCCTGTAAGAAACGGCTCCCAACACCAGACTACAATCTGCTGACACCAGATCTCTACGCTGAGATAGTAGTACACGGGTCAATAGCGTATCGGATTTCCAAAACGCCAGGGTCTTAATGTCAAGCCTCCTGCCTTCCCTACCTACTGCTCCAGTTATTAGGCACTCCACTGAACTGCATTCAGATCCCTGTTGTGACAAGGCGGAGCAGGTAAAACGAGAAATAGAGACACTTATAGATCTTAATCTTCCCCAACACTTATTTATGCAACTGAGTGGTCTTGGATATATATGCCAGTTAAGTCCCCGGGAGGCCGAGGCCGCGCCGGCGTGGCCATTTCTGTCGTATTCTGGTTCGCCGCTGTCTTCTCTCGTCAAGCGGAGCTGTTTTTCTCGCCTTAGCTGAAGTAAACCACAGCACATTAACAATATTTGCTCTACCCCTGTACAAGCGCCGAGGGACCAGACCCACAGATCCTATCACTTCTTTATCAGGGAACAAGTGCCTCACTATCCAACCTTATTGGGTTTGGGAGATTAACCCCTTCCACTCTCGAGCTTTCTGCCCATCTCCTCCGAGAGCAGCAAGGCAGATGTCACTGTGATTATTATTGTTCGACATCAAATATCCCAACTGCATGTCTCAGTGAATTTATTGGGTATTTCCAAGGCTTCTTTTTTGGTTTTATTTCTTTATTTTTTCAGCTGCTATTGTCAGTTCATTTTGTTGTTTCATATTTCATATTTTTGTTGGTGGTGTGTGTGTGTGTGTGTGTGTGTTGCAGGAGTGTCACAAATAATTTATGTGCTTCCTCTGCACCCTAAGATGTAGACGTGTCCCTCCATTCATCCCTCTTTACCCTCTCCTCCACCATCCCCCTTTCTCTCTAATGGGCAGAGTGGCATTGACATTATTTCACTTGAGGATCCCTCACTCTGTCAATCCCTCTTCATTTACTCCATGGCTACAGGACTCATTATGGTATCTCTTCCTCCTTCTCTCTCGCTACTCGTACTCTCGCTCATTCTCCTCACCTCCTCTCTCTCTCTCTCTCTTTCTCTCTCTCTCTCCGGACACTGTTAGTTTCTTACTTAAGAGAATCGCTCGTCTTCACAAATGGTTTCACGTCAAACCCACTCCTAGCGAGCCCCTACTGATTCCCTTCAGGCTTTGGCACAGGTTTACTGTAACAGATTAGACGAAGACTCGGAGCTCCTGCTAACTATCCATCACTTGCTAACAGTGGACTAAGGCTGTGTGCTTTATGCAGCTTTAAGCTCCAGCCCGCCACATACTGCATGTTTAGCCCCGAGCTTTCTCTCTGCCTCTCCCATCCCCTCACATCAAGATACCGCTGAGGCTTGTGTACTGTTGCACGTTGCTCTTTGTTTTACTCTGAATACGCCTTTTCTCTACCAGGACTTTGAACACAATATAATAAGGCACAAAACATAAATAATTCTGCGTTGTTGTGCCTTGCGCCACTCCGTTGTAAAAGCGTATCAAACACTGGTTGCCGCTATAGAGCCAACATCATCTACATCCAAACTGGAATTCATAAATATCATTGAGTCATCACCGGCGCCATAAAAAACGTATGATGATGATCACTGATAATGACTACGGCAGTCTCGAACGATGTCGGGCCATGAGGCTGCTGACATTACAAAAAATAATCGCGTACATTAACAATGCAGTTCTCAGGATTATTTACTCTGCGCGCCAGCTGGACGGCTGAGAGGCATCTCCAGGTTATTTTTGCGCAGGAGGAGAAATATGGTGCTTTGATTACTGGTCAGCACTGGAGCTCGGGGCCTTGAGGAAATACCAGTCAGCACCTCCCCGCACTAGTGAGATGGAAGATAAGCATATGTTGGAGTAGCTGGCCTGGGTGAATAGTAGTATTTAGGGTGTTGGACGTGGGGTTCTGGAAGGCCCCAGAGCCGGTCTACAATGAGAGCCATACAGCGCCGTCTCTCTCCTGTGGCACCTTGGAGTGATCAGACCCAGGCAGGGCGCAGAGGAACGCAGCTGTACAGGCAACGCCAGCAGGGGGGCTTTGACCGTTTACTGACAGCCACGCTGTATCCAGCACACCAGTGGGGGCTTATTTGCATGTGTGTGTGTTTTATATATAGGTCGGCGAGTCAGTGGTTTTGCTGTCTGTCCATGCATGCTCAAATGTATGCGAGTGTATTTCTACATCATATTATTACTAATGTATAATACATACATCTAAAGTGGCTGTCAGGACTGGTCAGTCATCATAAAACATGAGGCAGCCACTCTGACATCGCCGCCACATTAACGCATCCTCAGAAGAAGAGGGAGAAAAAAAAACACCCACTGTGGACTGTCATGTAGGCAGGGGGGATAGAGACAGAAAGACAGAGAGCGGGTCGGTGCTTAAAGCTAACAGGTAACCTTTCTGTGCACCTAGGACAAAGGCAGGGGGAAAAAGAAAATGTCAAATTAAGAGAGGCCAGGCAGAGAGACGTGGCTGCCATATTTGTGTGAAAGCCCAGTGCTGTTGGCAGCAGAGATGGCTGCTTTCTGATTCATCTGGGGCCGTATGGCAAAGCTTTGTCAGTCTGTGCGAGGTATAAATAATTCAGGGTGAGAGATGGCAATTACAGGGCCCTGCACAACCAAAATGAATATTTTATAAGGACTAAAACTGCCCTGGAATGAATCACACACATGGAGTCACACACACATACACACACACACGCACGCACACACAAGCATAAGTGAATGTGTGCACACACGTAAGCACACATGCACCCAAACACACACACACACAAAGGTAGCACATATGAACCCTTAGCATGGTTGTAGTATTGTTGACAATATAACTATTATATTACATACAGCCCTGCATTGTGGGTTAATGATTTTTAATATGCTTGCATGTGTGATTTCTCTCAATATTTGGTTAAGAGGGAAGGAGCCTGTTGGATTTGTAGTTTTGTTGTTAAAAAATAAATGTATTCACCACCACAAACAAACAAACAAACAAACAAACGTACCTGTTTAAGATTGTACTATATGAAATACAGAAAAATAGAAATAAAAGCTAAAAATGTTGCGTATATATAGTAAAGATCTACACAAAAAGCAGTCTCCAGAGACTCTGAGCCTTTACTTTTGACCCTGTAAATATGGTCTTTGTGTGTGAGCAAGAGGGAGGGAGGGGGGGCAAAATGCTAATGGGAAAAGATTAAACCCAAAAGCCGCCTGGAGCATTTACCTCTAAAGGGTTTTGTCTGTCAGGTTTCCTGCAAAACTCTGTCTTTATAATTCTGAGACAAAAAATAACATTGTTCCCTAGTCCTGAGGAGCGCAGTGGCTTGGTTGAATGGCCATTGTGTGGGCCTAGCTAATGATACCTTAGCTTTTGTGAGAGGGAGGCCAGGTAGGTCTGTGACATCAGCGCCACACAAGTGCTTCTCTGTCCGGATGTTTAGGGAAGGATTTCGTCCATGGTGGGAAAAGGGTATAGAGAATAAACAGGTCCTGTTTTTGTACCAGAGTTTTCAACCCCTCTGCCAAAGACAGGGGTATCCTGGGAAAAAATACATGTAAAATCACTTTTTTTTATTTTAAATCATTACTTGTATCTAATTATGTGAATAAAAATATATACACATCCATCAATTTCTGGAAGAACTGCTTCAGCAGAGAATGATGTAATTCCAGGAGTGTCTTTTTCTTTTCCCCCCTCTTTTATATTTCAGCGGGAGTGTGGGCGTTTTATTTGTCAGTCCAAAGGGAAGATGGCAACCCTCTGAGGGAGGAGAGACCCCAAGCATGAAGACACAGATCGCATGTGTTGGAAAAAGTGACAGCGAGGCAAATGCTAAGAGAAAGCTGCTTCCTTACCGAACCGCACACTGTTAGCGATATAGCTAGCTGTTGTGAAGGCAGCTGACAAACCCGTAGCGTGGCATGTCTCGCCCCGTTTGTGAGTTTTCAAAGAATATGATTTGCAAATAACATGAGTCTCTGGGCATAGACTGGGCATGTAAGTACGGTGAACAAAGCCCCCCTGCTCTGCTGAGGGAAACCCTTACTTGTCAGCTCAGTTCTTTGTCAGGAACCTGACAGATAAATAGACAGTGTTTTGCCGCTCACTCCTCCTGCCTTATGTACACAGAGGCGTGTGTCTGCTTCCACATACAGGTTGACTTGCTTTAGGGGAGGAATTTGTTAAAAGATACCCCGCCGCCTCTCAGGGCAATGACTGAAAATATTGTGGGCCACTTCAGACGGCCTCAAACAACAAACAATGGGGGTTGATGTGTAACCAGATAAAACACAGATCGAATAGCTGGGTCTAAGCACCACTACAGGGCTTATTTTTCATGCAAATTACTACTAATGAGCTTCCTGAAATCTGACTAATTATATCAAAGTGATTTCTTTAATTAGTTTGTAATAATTCCTCGCATAAACATCATAGTAAACAGATTAAGCTATATAAAAATATCAATTTGTCACACTTTATAAGAGATGCTTGTGCAGTTGACGCTAATCTTGCTTCTCCAAAATGCCAGAGCAAACATTTATTAAAGAATTAAATATGTACTTAGAGAATGTTTGGTAACATTAAGGAAGCATATCTTTTGCATATTTGTCATGGTTTCTTCACAATTATCTCTGTAACATTTAAGAGAGAATAAGAAAACATAATGAAGGGTGCTTAATGATGCAACCGGTGGGAGAGAGTCGAGTTAATAATTCAGCGTTAAAATAAAAAATACAATATGTAATCCTTTTCTTAAAAGTGATAAAACACTGCGAGAATGTCTAACTAAAACAGAGGTAATGTTGTTGTAATCCGACATCAGAGATTACACCACTGAGTGACTGGAAATACTGCATGTCAAATCCGAATACCAATTTGAAAAATAACAGACGACCCCAGAAAAGATAAGAAATTGCGTTTATCCACCACTTTGCACCTCTTGTTAATCCAACAACATTCCTCAAACCCCTGAAGAGTAAAAATATCTAATATACTACCAGTCACAAGAGAACTCCTACGACTACCGATCTTTCTGATACCCTCAATCTGCACTGAGATGGATTAAACATTCAATTTGTTACTCGCCAGACCACCACCCAGGTTCACCACTTACCATACAAATGGAAAACACGCTAGTAATCTATTAGCCTGCCTGGCCTGACACTGTATTATGTTGTATTTGTATTATATTTACTTCAGGGAAATTACGATTCAAGTCATATTTATCTTCATGTGGAAATGTGTGTCTAAATGGAAATCACCTATAGTGCGAGTGTGGATGCAGAGCAATACTAATGTGATCCATGAACCGTGCGATTTAGTCACCCTCTATGGATGCACTATGGGCTGATTCTACATATCAAACATGCTCTCCCCCTGTTAAAGCCCATACCCAGAGCCCCTGATGCTGTTTGATAATTATTACGCTTACATTACAACACAGGACCTTGCCTGTGGAGCTGGAAGAGCAGCCCCCCCCCCTTCCCCATAAACACACATACACACCCGCGTGCACGCACACGCATGCACGCACACCCTTTGTCATATACAGTAGTAAACAGCTTCCCAGTAAGCTGTTTGCACTTCACTGCCCGCTCTAGGAAATAAAAACAAAGAGCAAATTGGGGGTTTTGCGTCTCAGTGAATAAATAAGGTTGTTTTACTCACAGAATCCATTACCTTTTAAAACATGTGCCTAATGCGTTCAGCCTTTTCATTTTACAAACAAAGCCTAAATTAGGAATTAAATACATTCGTATTTAGATAACGGCATTAGCTTTATGACATCAATGTGAAAAAGTTGGACGCCATCCATATCATTCCCATGCTTCCATTGTTACGTTAAATTGCAATATTAATCCTGGCTCAAACCAAGGTACTGTAGCTTTTATGCGGTGCTCTTGAATTATGCTATTGAAGTAATTGATAGTGATTCAGTCATTGAAGGTACTAATCCCATGATTCAGTTCATCTCTCTCAGTGCCATTTACCTCCAGATGTTTAGAGTTTGGGGTAATCAATAAAGAGGGAATAAAGATTGGCATTCACAATACTCCCCTTGACAAGCTCCAGCCGAATGTTTGTCAAGCAAATTAAACACACTTAGACTTTTCACCTGCTCCTACAACGACACCACATATGGCCGTGAAGTTAAAAATAAGAAACTCTGCATACATTACCATGCATAATGCACAACTCCCTCCATTTAATATGCAAATTTTGTAAAATATTACTGAATACCTTCTGTTCGGAATGAATAAATTTGAATTGCAATTAGAATAATCTTGTATAATTAATGAAAACTGTCAATTTTGGTTCCGAAGTAATTTGATTAGCATGTTGATAGGACACTTATCAAGTTCAGTAAACTGTTAGATTAAGAAGATGAAAAAAAAGATTCTAAGGATATTTTTCTCAACGGCTCTGACATTTTCCCTTGGCATTGTAAACAAAGACAGTAGCTGGCAAACTTCCTGAATCGAGGGGCGAGAAAGGGAGGGTGGAGAAACAGAAAAAGAGAAATAGAGACGAGGACAGAGATAGAGAGCCTCTTGAGATAATCTGTGAATCTCAGTCCACAGATGAAAAGGAGTCTATCGTCAAGGCTCCTGAGTGAGCTACTCATCTCTGCCCTCTGCTCTCCAGCTAAGCCCAAGTTTATGGGATTTATCTCGTGAACCATTTGTAGTTTTCACATCACATGATGAGTTAAAAACAGCACACAGCTTCTCTAAATGTTTCGAGGCTATAAATGTAGAGTTCTCAGCTAAAACCCACAGACAACTGATCCCAGTCTGCAATCCTTCTGAGAGTAGCTATCTATTAGCGATCAACAAATTGATGTACGCCATTGTTGTATTGTATAAAACAGAACCATCTGTACTGTCTACAGATGAACAGAGCTAGTGACCTCCTTTTCCCCTCTCTTTCTCTGCTCATTAGCTATCCTGAACCTCTTTCTCTCCTGCTTTCAGTTTTCAAACCCCCAAATGAGACCTAAATCGCTTGCAATACAGGTTAGCTCGAGGAAGGGGGGGGCAAACATCTGTCGTGCTAGGTACCCACACGCAGCTCGGGGTATCTCCTGCGAGGAACTTTGGGGATGTTTAATTCATAAACGCTGTCATCCATGTAAACCTCCTGATTTCATAATGACTAACTCTTGGTGGTTTAATTAATTTAATAATGCCTTTCAGAAGCCATAAATGAAAGGGTCTCTGAAGTGGTGCATTAATTAGCCAGCGCCGATGCTAGCCCTGTCAGACTGGTGGCTGTCAAAAGCGGGGCAAAGCGGAGGATGGGCACAGCTGACGTCCTGAGGTCAGGGGTCATGCCAATCACGCTCCTCACCACACTTAATGAGTCATAATTTGTGTCGAGTGTACACATGTATCAGGGTCAACCTGTGGTCATGTCCATAATTCTCTCCCCTTGCTAGACTACATGAAAATAACCAGCCGGGCGACAAGGTAGTTACATTCTCTGTAATAAGCTGTGGCACGGCCACATTATGCCGCTACTTGTATTTACATGGCAACCTCCTCCGAAAGCACACTCTCTTTACCTTAAGGTTGATGCCATTACTGAACATCTTTTGCTTTAATTACAATGTTATGGCTTACTTGTTCACAAGGTTATAACATAGAATAAATCAAACTTCATTAAAAGTCTCGGCAACTCAACGCATGAGCACACAAAATCATCACAGAGCCGACCAGATTATATTCCAAACTAACTCTGTGCATCTCATAAAGAGGTTGTTTTCCTTTTTCATATTTCATAAATATGAACCAGGGAGGTTTGTGTCTGTGCCTGTCCATTTATTACCATAAAAATCAGCTGACTGAAGTATCTCACTATCTGTGGAGGCAATTAACTGTTTTGAGAGAATGCGTAATACGGGACTTTGTAATGGTATCATTTGGAGTCAAGGCACAGATGCGCCGTGCGGAGCCATACTGTAATTAGAGAGAAACGCTGTACAGGTTTTCCACTAATTAGCAAATTATGCTGAAAATAGCATCAAGCTAATTAACAGTTATTATGGCATTTTTGAAAGTATGACTTTAATTAGCAAAGTCCTGACGCAGGCAATTTCAAACTCGTCTCCGAGAAGATGAGGAAGAAAAGAAAAAAAAAAACACGGGGCATGATCAAGAAGATACCCAGATTATTATGATGCCGTCAAAAACTAAAGGAAGGGGAGAAAAAAAAACAGGAGGGGAAAAAGAGAGACTGACTGAGTGAGGGAGGGAAGGGAGGAGGAGGAGGAGGAGGAGGAGGACCGGGGGGGTAAAGCTTTTGTGTGTTGTGTCTGAATCTCCATCCAAATGAGGGGACATGTGTGCTGTGCCACGTTGCCAAGAGGAGCCCTGAGCCGTGTGCCCAGTGTCAGGTGGCAGCGGCTCACCCCTCAGCTACCAGGCGAAGACGAGAGTGAGCTCAGCTGGTGCCCACAGCCACTCACTTATTCTACTCCGCTGCACATTAAAGGAGCCCTCGAGTGGAGCCAAGCAACGCCAGCCAGCCAACCTGACAACAACACTCCACCTCCTCCTCATTTCCAACAGCTCCTCTTAGCACTTCCAGGGACCCACCTTGGACCTAATGACGGTCGGTGACAGCCGATAAACCTGAAGAGTTCTGCATCCACTTAGTTAAGGAGGGAAAATACCTCATTCATTTGTCAACATCACAATTGTTGATATAATGGCCGAAAGTAAGTATTTGGGAGGTGTTTCGCAGAGGATGTGTTTTTAAAGGCACCTGTGCAGAGGCTTTTGAAGGGAGGAAGTGTCACCAGTGGAAGTGAGGAAAAGAGTAAAAGAGGAGTGGAAGAGATGGAGGAAGAGAGGAGAGAAGGAGAGGGGTGGACTGAAGGGTCTTTGAAGGCCCAGTGTGTGAGAGAGAACAGAAGTGTGCCTAGCCCCAGGCAGCCTACGGCTCAGGCCCATTAGCTAGACTGACCTTGCCCGCGCCTTTGTCTTTGTGCTCTCCTCCCGCTGCTTCCCCTTCTCAAGCATTCCCTTTTTGTTGTCTCCGAGCGAGATTGGGAAGGGGGCCATATCTTTCAGCTTTCTAAACCTCCCAACCCCCCATCTACCACTCCCCCTCACCCCCCCCCCCCCCCCCCTCACACACCCCCCCTCCCCCCCCTACTCGCCTTGCCTGGAGCTTGTGCCCCAGAGGGCTCAGTACAGTGACACCCCTAGCCGGTGGCCACCTCTGCCCCGACGAGAACTTGGCTGGAGTGGTCAGTGCCCCGAAGACCCCCAGAGAAAATGCTACATATCAGGGGGCCCAAATCATGGCGCTGCAGGCCTCGCATACGTGCACCCACTCTGGGCAGCCTGCCTCTTTATTGCCTGCCTCTCATTTGAGAGGATGGAGCTTGGCTGCCAAGTTTTGACACCGCCACATATGGCCTCCTCCATCAATCGGACTAATCAAGCATCAAGGGGAGGCAGGACCAGCTTAATTGCCAGCCAGATATAGCTGCTCTCACTTGACGTGCAACCTGAAATAGAAACAGGTCTGAGGAGACATGACAGAAGATAAATGAATACAGCCATTGTTCTAATAATTATATCAAAATACACTACTTTACACTTAATCCACACTCCACACAAATAACAGCTAATGCAACAGATCCTGTTATTTCAACACGCCAAATCAACACAATTGCAAATATTGCCTTAGTATAGCGTCATCTTCTCATTAAAATGTGGATTATGTCCACATTTGTAATGTTTGATACCCCAGGTTAGAGAAGTGTACAGTAAGTTGTTTTTTTTTTTTTGTTTTTTTTTCTTCACATACAGGCTGCAGTGCTCTGCTCCTCCAGAGTCCTTGAGGCGTTCTGCCTGCCTCTCTCAACTTCCTGTTTCCCTTCACCCCCCACTGGGGTAGCAGCCACGGAATAACTTAGCACATGGAATGAGGAGGAGAGATCAACAGCGGTGATCCATTCATCTTGAGTTTCTCCTGTCACTCTCTCTTTCCGTTTGTAAACACTGAGGGTCTGTGGTCAGAATGGCCTTTTGTCCACTGTGTTTTTCCGCGTCCCTCTCTTATTCACTTCAAAGGTAACAAGTGACAGATGTCTGTCTTCTCCGCGGTCTTAAACACTGAGGCTCCGCGATAGCATCTGGGCTGAATGTCAAACTGTGAATCTTCCCTAAGAATGTACTGTGGTTATGCCAAGCTCATTGTTATTAATGTCAGGGACACTGCCTACAGAAGTATTTAAGATACTCCCTGTAGTTCACAGCGGGGTGCACGTGGGCGGGGGGGCACGTATGTTAAAATGATGGACAACAATTATTTGAAAAAAGAAATATTAAAAAAGATAACAAAGGACAAAGTGAATGGATGAATAGCTCAATTAGATCTATATCAGGATTTCCTGGTGGGCGTGCAACTTTGCAAAGAATCAGACTCTGCATGAATCAATTTAGCCACAGGAGATGATGAAAACAAAAAGAAAAGAAAAAAGAAATGTATAATATGTTCAAGCAGAGGTTTAGCTGGATTAGAGAGTTCCTTGGTGTTGCAGGAACTAAAAAAAAGTAGCAAAGGTGGTGGTGTTTTGAGCTTGTAATCACAGCACGGTGCTGTGTTTATTTAACTTTCTCATCTCCGTCGCTGCCTGCTTTTGGTATTTACATGTTTAATTGAGAAGTGTGCTGCCGGTTTCTTCTGCCCATCTGCCGAGTCCCTTCCTCTTATCAGACTCATTCCTCAAACTGACAGCTCTCCCTTTCTGCATATCTCTCTTTCGCTCCCGTGCCACTACACTACTGACTCCTCTCTCTCTCTCTCGTTGCCTGTCCCTCTTCAATCTGTCAAAGCCGGATATGAGTAATGACAATGCATTTTCCCGCAAATCAAACCAATAAGTAGAAACATGCACAGGCAGCCTAACGAGAAAATTCTGTATCGAGGCTATCGTGTCACGAAACTGTGTTGTGTGGTCCAGGTTTTTTTTTTTTTGCCACCCCACGTCTAAATCACCGCCTGTCAGACGCAACATGTGCGTCATTGTATCCCCATCAGCGTGTTTCATTGTACACACTACCACCTCTGAAGAGCTGCCTCTTATCAGTCGAGTGTCAGAAAGCCCCCAGCACCACCACCTCCTCCCCGCTGCCTTTCTAAATGCTTTTCTATTAAGAGCAGTGTTGTGTCCCTCTGATAGCGGCGGCTTCTCCACTTCATCATTCATAATCCCAATGGGCATCAATGGACTCTATTGCCTCGCTATCCACACCAAAGGCTTTGTCAGTCAGTGCAAATGAAAACAACCTAAATGAGAGTGAGAATCTGAGGAATTCACTTTAGCAGACAAGGAAATGGCCCAACAGGCCAAAGCACTCAAGTCATGAATAGTCCACTCCACAGCAAGGCATTGGCGACACCTCACATGTTTGGAGTGGGCTTTGAGTCCGCCTTTATTCTCTCTAGATGGCAGCAAACATATGGAGGGCATTTTCCAAGTGTAAAATGGCCACTACTTATGTGCTTTGTCTTTTAAACGCTGTTCTATTTTAGCTAACTGCATGGTATGACAGAGAAAAAAACAATAAATTCCCTGAGGTGGACAAGTGCTCTGAAAAAAATCAAGGAATGAGAGCCATATGAGAAAAACAAGGAGGGGAAAAATATCACTACATTATGTCGACGGCGTAGGCTAACTTTCACTCAGCTCAAAAAGTCTAAAATGATGTTCCCGCCCTTCCCAGCATGCAGAAGTCCCGCTGGGGGCCTCAATGTGATCAGCAGCATCCCCACCACGTCTCCTCATTATTGAGTAAATAGGTTTGGGCATGTCCTCAGTAAACAAAGCCAAGACTGACAGTTAAGGGAGTGAGGGGAGTGGGAGGCAGCCTCGTTCCCAATTAGAGTCGCCTCAGGCAAAACTTTAAAGAGGAGATCAATCCTACAGATCGCTAAACTGATCCTGTCACAGGCTGGGGATATTTAAACCGTGGTGCAGAGCAGAGCGGTGCAGGGCAGTTCTCAGTACAGTTTGACTGTGTGTGCTAATGACTTGGGGGTAGGCTCTCTCACCAGGACACACACCCCACAGCGAGGCGGCCGTGATTGACGGGTGAAATCGGACCTCAGCTGCAGTTCTCGGCACAGTAGGGGCCAGATGGGGAAATAGTGATTTGCGTTTTTTAGTATGCAGCTCCTGCACTTACGGATATTCCCTAATTGTCTCCCTTACTTACCTGTGAGGCTGTTTCCCATCACAGATGCAGAGTACATTTCAAATTAACTCAGGATGTTTTGATTTTTTTTTTTTTTTATTTCACCCTACACCTTTGAAGCAGACTTATTAAAAATGTGCCGGTGGGGCTCATCCCTGTCCGTCTACTGGGGGTGAAAAGTTAGTTCTTGCTAATGTTGAGGTAAAATAAAAGGGACTAACATGAGGTGAGTGAAGCTGAGATTGGCGGAGATGACACCTGAGTTGAATCGCGTAGTCAATCCGTGACATCCTACTAAAGCAGCAGATACTGTATCTTTTACTACAAGCGAGTATGGCTGGCACACTGCAACTCCCAGGCACACACGGGTAATGTGTAATGAGCTACCAAGCTCTCTGCAACTGCAGAGGAACTGAACATTTAAATGAGCGAATGATGCATTATGTATATCACCGAGGTTCCTGTGCAGGAATTAATCATGATCATAAAAGCCAAAGACAAAACAACATACTCAGGCCATTGCTAAATTGTTGTGATCTAATGCAAAACAAATTCATTTTTCATGCCATTAAAGATAAAGAAAATCTTAAAAGGTTTGGTTTTGCTTGTCTGCGTCTCTTATTGAGAGTCATTCACTTTCAACTTTATTTGCGGATTATTGCAAATCCCCGGTACAAATCATATCATGAAATCATGTAGCTGGGACATTGGATGTGTTCTGCTAATGCTCAAGGAAGATCCCCTGAGGGAGCCATTGAGTGGGGGAGAAAGGGGAAGGAAAGAGAGAGGGAAGGAGGAGAGGCAGATAGAGGGAGAGAAAAGCGAAAGAAGAGGTGGAGAGAGAGCTGGAGGATGGGGAAGGGAAGGGAAGGGAAGGGCGGGAAAGAAAGACAGAGAGGAGGGGAGGGCGGCAGCAGTCAAGCTGCACTTTATCCTGACAGATCTCCTTTACACACTAATTTCCTTGTTAAAGAAGAGAAAATGGCACTCAATCCGGAGAAATCCTTTTCTCCTGGAGCAGGCCTGTCAGCTGAGGGATGAGTGGATACAAGCAGAGCTTTCCTCCTCGGGCTAGCTCCCTCTGGCACACAGCAGCTAGGCTACCGCTCACAGCAGAGCTCTCTATCTATAGCCATAATTAATACACCATCGGAATATAATGAACCATACCATGATACATGAATTTCAGTGGGTGCTGTCGACAGCAGTCATTTAACCGCTCGCTGGAAATCAAATGTGAAGGGAATTGATTTTTTGATCATGTCATCTCCATCACAAATGGCAAACAAATCGTGTACAAACATTTCATGCTCAGTCGCTGTTTATAAACATTCCCCATGACAAAATGGTAAGCCCCCTCCCTTCGTTCACAGTTACTCGCAAAGACAATAAAATCCAACGAGGCCACATGTTTCACCGCAACATATTTATCACCGAATTTGTAATTCACCAAAGTGTATTAGCTTGGATTTGAAAAAGGGAGAAAAGAAAAGCCTCTTTTATTTTAAGTCAGGGGTGTTAGCTGTTCAGTCTGGATGTTCTCATCTCCCAAGATTACTATTCGCGGGGTGTGTGTCAAGACTACTTTTCAGAAATCTCGGTAACAATTCAGATGCGATCGATAAGGAGTGACAGTTTATTCTAAGGCTTAGCACAGGCCAAGAAAAGAACGACTGGAGCATCAAGTTTAGAGGAATGAATTTGTTTTGTATTTGATTTTTCCATTAAATTTATCACCACTTTAACTCTGCCTCTTCTCCCCTCTCTCCTTCTCACTCCTTCCCTCTCACTTTCTCCCTCGCTCTGTCACTCACATCGACAACAAGGCTGTAAACGGCTGTCAATTTCTCATCTGTGATTTCCATGTCTTCACTTTCATCCATTTTTGATTGCTTCGCACCCTATACCTATGATGCTTTAAGTGCTCATCGGTGACCTTGCGAGATGATGGGGAAAATTATAAAAATAAATTTTCAGTGGCAGAGCGCTGCTGCCCTTTATAACACTTCATCATATCTGCTGTGGACGGAAAATAGTTGAGAAACATTTTCTTACACAACTGCCTAATGCTGGTTTGGCACAAAATCATATGGTAAATCTATTACCACTTTGTCAAGAGAAACCACTTGAGGTTTCCTACAGTGTAGCAGCAGGCAAAGTGGGAAATCGTGACCCTGAAACTACTGTCCGATTTCTCTTATTACAGTGTTTTCAAAATCTTCTCCCTTTCCGGATTTAAGGGTCATTGAGAACGCCAATCAGAGGGACAGGCCAGTCAGAAAGCCAGCGGCGTGAACAGGACAGGAACCAGCTGATGAAATTCATCCATACTTCTCACTTATGATGACATGATTGATTTTCCCTCAGAGTGCTCAAATGTAGGATTGTCTTCCTACCCCCATCTCCTCCTCCATCCCGCCTCAATCTGCCCACCCACCCGCCAAGCTTGCAGCTAATGGATAAAGCCTCTGTCTGTCTCGGGCATGGCGGAGAGTTGACGAGTGGAAGAACAACTGCAACGAATGAAGGGTGAAATCTGAGAGTGCAATTTTCCGTCTGTCAATCTCCCTTCAAGAGAACAAGTTGACCACCAATCAGCGGAGTCGATTCGGGGCTGGCGCTTGATGGGAGCGTTCTGAGTGACAGCATCATGTCACTACATTAACACAGCAATGAAAGACATAAAAAGGAATTTTTTGAAGGGCCGTGGCCAGTTATTCGATTTCTGGATGTGATTTGGGGGGTTGGGACCATACTTTTCTGCCTTAACAAATGAACAAACTGACAGGTTAATGCATAACACATCACTCTATAATTCATGGTTCTGAATTTGGGAGACTGCTATCATCCACTAGGTGCTTCAAAATACAACCAATTAAACTTTACTTAATTATTAAAGGTAGAAAGTGAGGGAGAAACATGCCTTAAAAACTCTTGCTTGCAGTCAATTACGATAAAACTTTAATGAGCCTGGATAGAGAGCCATAAAAACTGATAGCCCCTCCGTCATGAATTATATATCCATATCGATTTTGTTTCTTTGCTATAAGAATTGCAGGTAATCGTATGTTACCACATGTAAAGTGCACTTCCCCAGCGAGGATAAATATTAACTATCAAATATATATGAGGTGTGTGTGCATTTATGACCAAGCTCATGTAGAAAATGAAGAGCAGAGATGTCGAGGCAAGGGCCATTGGGAATGGATGAAGGGTGCCATATCTGACAGTAAGAGAGACCCTTAGCGGTGCTGGCTTGATATGTTACCTAGTTAGCGTCACAGAGAGAGGAATAAATAGTTCTTTATTATTTGTGGTTGCCATCATGTCTCTCCTAATAGACAGGCTATACTGAGTTTAAACCACATTATCCTCTGCGAGACCATCGCAATTACTCTTGAGAGCTAGGTCTGATGTGTGGATAAGGCAGGTCGCCCATGTCTTAATGAACACAAACAATGTGAAATGGAGGAAGGAGCAGTGGGGGGAAAGATAATGGCAGGGGAGGGCTTGTTTTAATAGAGACAGCACTAAGTTGTTTGCTATGATCTATGCCAAGTCTGAGAATGCTGAAAACCCCCAATGTTAGTTTGTAGGGATCTTTTTTCATGATCCTATTACCCAATCAATCCAAACCCTTTTCTCTGCATTTTCGCCGGCGAACAGCGGGCGCAAATCCTGTTTAGCGGATCTCCAGTCGTGGACTTGTGTGTCTTGCTGTCATTGTCACACGGTCCTGCCTTGTTGGACACTCGCGGGGGTTAAAGGGCACCAAACTGGATCACCGTGACACCCAGCGAGAGCGTTATCCCCAGCACAAATGGCTCAGTGCTGGGTTAATTGATAAACTGCCGCTCCACTTCATTAGTCAGACAGACCGGGCTTAACGAACGAACACAGAGAGAGTGTCACTCTGAATATGTTAATCATGACTGGCCATTATGGGGCTCTTCCCTCTACCTCCTTGTCTCAATCTTGGGTAAACTACAAAGGCGAGGTGATGTGGACTGTGCGCACGCTTGTATCGAGCAAGGCTATTTATCAGTGACAATGGAAAAAAAACGGACAGACAGACGCAAGAGTGGTCCTTGGTGTTATTGAATATAAATATATAATAACCATGTAAAAAATGCATCATTTGGCCTTTTCACAAAGGCAGTTGTAATATAGCACTAGGTGAGCACTGTACTTGACGTACACACTGGAGGTGAGGGTGTCAGGGGAGAGCTCGCTGGAGCGAGAGGAGGTTTTATTGTTGCCCAGCCCTTCCGCTTAAGTGCACATGGCTGGGAGGAAGCCGGGACCTCCAGCTCTGACCTCTGCGCATGTATATTTAATAGGCCATCAGTTGGCCGGGGCAGCGCTCTGATCAGGATTCAGAGAGGGGCTTTGAACACCCCTGTGTATTCCTGAGCGTGCAGCCTCAAGCTGCTCTCCCCAGCTGTGTCAATCCGACAGCACTGTTACAGGCACCCAGACAAGGCGCTGGGCACTCCACTGCTACTGCCTAATGACTACAGAAAAAAAAAAGCAAAACAAACACAAAAACAATAACATTTGGCGTATGGAGCTCTGCTACCATCTAATGAGTGGTTTTAAAAAATGAAATATTACGCCAGCTGATATACTGTAGGGTGTGTGGGATGTGTTTGGATTACATCAGCTGCTCTATACAATGCTATGTTCCCCTTAATAATAACAAAATGGCAATCTCACGGTGACTGCACTACACACGCCGGTAACGATTGCAGAAACAAGACGGCAAACAGAGAAGTGCCACTCGTGTGTCTTTTCTTCTAACAAGGTATCACTACTCTTTGAATCAAATCGGCTCGGTGTGTGGTTGTGCGTGCGTGCATGCGCGCGCGTGTGTGTGTGAGCGTACGAACGTCACACTGCACGCATGTGTGTGTGTGCGCACGCGTGTGTGTGTGTGTGAGGGCAGCTTAACGAGGGTGGTTCATTTGACAGGCAATTAGTTTGCGGAGCTGCTATTGACAGCCCCTGTGCTTGTGTTTGTTCAACAGCTCTGGGTGAGTTCCACGCTCCCTGGGCTACGTGACAAAGCACCTCCGACAGGGAGCTCCTGATCTCCACCGAGGCTCGGAGGCTCGCACTGTGAGGGGGGTGGATATGTGACAGCCTAGCAGAGAGAGAAGAGAGGAGAGAGAGGCGGAGAGATACAAAACCCACAAGGGTCTATTAGGGGGTTGTTGCAAGTTAATGTAGCTACAACACACTTTTTTGTGTCGTATTTTGAAAGGCCTGAGCAATGATGTTGTCATTTGTTGTTTGATTGCGGGGATAGCGGAGGGTAATCTTAGGAGACACGCGGGCTCTCACACTACATGCACACACATAAAAATGCAGAAAGAGAGGAGACAAGGAGGTGGGGGAAAGCTAGAGGGAGATGGAGGAGAGGAAAAATATAACAAGATCCAAACACTCTTTTATCCTCGAAAATCCCATATTCTAATGCAAGGGCCCATCCCTCTTTTAGTTGCAACCATTTCGTTTGTAGAGCCGAGCTCCAATCAATATCATTATTTTCACAGAGGATCGAAGCGCCTTCACCGAGTTAATGGGGGATTGAGGTGGTAAACGTTTACCCTCTCACTGTCAGCAGAGCAGTGGTCCATAGTGGGCCCAGATGACAGCACTGGCCCCACTGTGGACACACTATGTGGAGATGTCCTGTGGGTAGACAGGCTGCATGGACTGTCAACCGCCTGCCATGCCCTAGATGGCCTAACATATCAGCCACTTGAGTTAGAGCAGCAGCATGGGCTTTGACTTCTACTGGAGCTAACAGAAACAAACCAGCCAGTGCTGGCAGCAGCATTACTGCGCTGCTTGACATTGTTATTGTTGATACAAGAAAAAGTGGAGAAAGACTTTGATTGTCCTGTGTAATTTTATCAAAATGAATCAACGTAATGCAGAATGTAATCAGGTAAAAATACTAAATAACACGCTGCATTAACATAAAACATTATTTTGTCCGATGCTAGCCGTCTACAACTATGCATCATCTGTTCTGTCGGATTTTTGAGAAATGAAGACTAATCTGCAGCTGGCAACAGCAAAGCAAATTCTCTCATATAGCAGCATATGCTAAATAGCTCTTCAAGCGCGCAGATGCATTGCTGTAAAATACTTCTCCTGTCTGCGTATCTGCATCTCCCAGATGGGTCCCAAGCTGTGCCAAACTGCATCTCATCAACTGCTATGAACTATGGCATCACATGACCGCAGGAGATATGCGGAGTCCTATTCTGTCGTGCCTTGGCACAACATGGTCAAGCGATGCATCATCAGGAAGCCCACACTTTGTCAAAAACTGGAGGTAACTAACAGCGAGAGGAGGCAGGGGAGAGAGTGCTTTCTCTGCTCAAAGTGGTGAAAGTTCGGTTCAATACACGGGAGAAAAGAACAAGACTTTTGTCCGATTTCTCTTTTTTTTCACTTTGGAAAAAAGACTAATCAGCAGAGTTCGAGTTGATTTGGGTTTGCATGAGGGTGTGACAGAGCAGTGAGAGATTTCATGGGACGTTGCCCCATGATTCATTGAGTTATTGGTTTCCGCCCTGTTTTAATCGCTGGCGGGCCTGAGCCAAAAAATCTCGGAGGATTCCGGAGAGCTCTTTTCTCCACCGTTCAGCAGAATGGAATTTGGTCTGCAAGTGCCTCACGTCATTCGAGGCGTCCTTCACAGTTTCGGGGGCCCTAATTCAAACCACATGGAGGCCAGCGTCCGGTTACGGACCTCTGCAGAAAAAAAAAAAAGGACGCGTTCCCATTGGCTGCTTCGGGATGGGAAATGGGGTGTCTTGATGGAAAAAGATAACAAACACATCTAAGTAGGAGTCACAACATAGCCAAAGCACACACACATTCACATGCATAAATATACATACACATGTACATACACGGGACATATACAAATATACAAGCATATACACAAATACACACACACACAGACTGAAACATACACTTATGGGCCTGCAAAAGCTGTTTGCTTGACATGATGGAAGAATGAGCAGCAGGCTCTGTAATATTGCCCCTATTCTTCATTGACAAGCATATATATTTTTTGCTGTTCCCAACTGACTTTGCAGCGCTGAACTCCATTTATGAATTATCTGACATATTTCCTGCTATTTTTTTGACAGCAGTACTCAGAGGAAATTTCAAGGCACCTTTCTCCTGACAAGTAGAAATATCAATATTTGAATAAATTGCAGATTTGGATCTCCTCACATGGATGCTCTCCAGCAAGTGTGTGCGTGTGTCAGTGTGTGTGTGTACCGCGGTATGAATGTGTGTTTGTCTGTGTATGTTTTTGCATGTGCGTGTGTTTGTGTGTGTGAGTGAAGGGAATGGGAAGGGGTTTGTTTCATTCTGTTACCACGGTCTTATCCCCCTGAGCCCGCAGGCAGAAATCTGTATGCAGCATTTCATTAGGAGGGAGCTCGACTGAGTGACATGTGAAGCACACCTCGCCGTCGACCTGATGAAGTTTACTTCTCTCAAACGGCAAAAAGCCACTTTGTAGACTAGCCCTTTTTTCCACAGAGGAAGAGAGGGGGGTGATGGCTGAGCACCAATAAAAGAATCATGAATGTTGTTTCACAGAATGACAGGCCTATCTGTACACAAATATTTCTCTTCGAGAAAAATGTAAGCTTCAGAGCTTTTTTTTTTCCTCCTTTCGTTTTAAAGTAGATTTGACTTGATAGAGCTGACAGTGTTCGAAATATGATCACCTAAATTCGAAGCCTTGTAGGAAACATCTAACAAGATGCACAAAAGGGAGAATAGAAATGTTGTTATCTTGCAAAAGTGGCAAGTGTGATGTGAGGAAGGCAGCATCTCACCCAGTGAACTAAATAATTTACAAACAAATACACTATTGTCCTACAACCTTGATAAATACACCATCGCCGTATAAGAGGTCAATGTCAAGCATCCATAACACTCAGCGCTGTCTTCTTAAAGCTCCTGGTGTTACGTATGAGAGACTTCTGCCTATCTGTCTCACTCTGTTTAGCTGCAGTAGCTGCCATTCTGTCTGCATGTCTGCTGCTGCCGCTGATAGATCACTCTCCTGCCCACCCCTTCAACCTACCCCCTCCCCTCAGCACCCCACCATCATTTCAGGGAGCCTGAGAAATGGCTTAGCCATGTGAGGTTACTCAGGTACCGAAAAGGCTGCGACCCCGTGACCCCCCTGAGCCGACCTCCCTGACCCCAACGTCATACTTTCTCCCTCTCCAGCAGAAAACAAAAACAAATCTTATCATGCGCCTCCGTGGCTCAAAGAGAAAAAAAGGGAGCCCTTATATCAATGTGGTGCTTTGACAATCATCTATCCACATGACCTGTGATTTCTCCAACAGGGTCTGCTTGACACTTACAACAGAGAGGTGACGGCGCGCAGGTTGTCCATCTCTCGCCTCGCCTGCCCTTATCTCCTTTCCTCTCCATCTCTCTCCTCACTCCTCCTTGTGTGCACAACTTAATAAGCAAGCAAGGGGTAGATTCCCATTATGGAAACCCTGGAAAATGGCCCGGACATTTCCCCCCATATCTGGGATCTCCATCTGGAGAAGGCACTCTCGCTCTCACTGCCCCCCTCGTCCAATCTCTGTGTGTGTTCTGGTGAGCCTACGCTGCAGAGATGGCTTTCACTCTCCACTGGCTACAATGAGATTGGCCCACCAGGTTGACTCTATTCGAATCGACAACCCATTTCAATAACGTAACAAAACAGAACAGAGTGGTGATGTTGAATAAAACATTTTTGAGAGCGCCCAGGGGGCAAGATGGGGGTCTTAAATTATCGGACTCTGTACGATTTTGGAACACTTTAGCAGAAACATACATTCATCTACACATAACAAAACACAATCTGCTACGTATTGATTTAATAACAGCATGAAATTTGGTTAGTTTCCCCCTTTTGCGTAGTTCTGAACTGCGTGTGCGCTCACATCAGTTTGGGCTGCTTCATAACTAGAGTAAATGGTTAACAGACTAATAAAGATTACACTGAGGTCAGCAAGTCACTAATCCCCGGCGTTATTAGTAAAAACAAAGTCTACAGCTTTACGCCATGCACCTCATCACATCTGAGTGCCTATGCACGTGCATAAGGTCCGAACATAATATGGTGTGACTTAAACCATACAATGAGAAGAGAAAATAAATATGCTAAGAGCAGCAGGGGTGGACCGGGCCAGGCCTCTGCGGACCTATGTCATCACTCCCTCTGGTCTCGGCTGCGCTCCCCACCCGAGCGAAAGGCTCAATGATTACGGAGGCTCAGCTTCCCTCTAAGAAAGCAAACCGGAGCTGCAGTCCAAACAAGGCCGAGCCAGCAGCGAGGGAGCACTGCTACACCAGGCAGCTCGGGTTTACCGTCGCCTCCGACCTGGCTGGCCCCCGGGCTTGCATTAGTCCCCCAGCCCACCCTCTCTAGGACAAACAAACAACCACCACTTACACAGTCAGGGACGAGCAGTGAGGCAGGGAGAGCTGGTGCCACCAGCACTGTGCGGAGGGGAACCTGACCCAATTGGATTTGCTTTATCACCCCATATAATGACTCCCAGACTGGCCTGTTCCAGTGGTAGAAAATAAAAATTGCCAAAAAAAAAAATCTGCCTGCCTGCCATTCTGAGTTTGGCCCAAAATGGGCAGCTCCCCCAAAACAGATGGGGAGGCATCTCAAAAATGTTCTCTGCCTCTGGGGACATGTGGTTTTCCCCATCATTATATAACTGTAAACTCCTGGATGTCAGAGATTGGGGATAATAACTTTCAGATGTTGGCAGCGCGGGCCAATGCTGGGACCTGCTGGATGGGAACGGTTATTTGGCAGAGGGGAGGAAGTCCGAGAGATTAGGACTAAGATGTGACAGGGGGAAAAGTGGATCTGGACCGGAGCTGAGTGGGTCGCCTTAGTCTGTTCCAGTGTGTTTGACATTGTACCGGACCCTAATGATGACCGTGTGGGAGGCAGGGGCTCGGCAAGTGTGTGCGTGGGATAGAGAGCGAGACACAAATTAATATCAAAACCACAGGAAATCATGTCATCGTGTTAACACGCCGAAATCAAGCTAAAGTGCTCGGGCTTGATCCGCCACTTTTAGCATCCCATTTCAATTTTCAGATACATTTGATATGACAGTTTTAGCACTCCCCATTGCAGTGCAGATGTGCCACTAATTCAGAAACAGACACACCTCCTTCAATAAATGAGTCCTTATAGAAGTGTCATCCCGTTAAACCATTTTTATTGGTTTGTCTCACACGGCGGCGGAGGATCATTGTTCACTGCGGATGTGGTCGTTGCTCGCCGGTGTGGTCAAGGTTTGGTCACACCTCTAATGAAATGAAACATCTCCTCACATTTTTATTTATTCCAGCTGGTCACTGCATGGTAAAAAAAAAAAAAAAAAAAAAGGCACAATCCTTATTTTTCTCCTTTTTAAATATTTTTTCCCCCTTTGCTTTAAAGTATCGATCGCAGTGCTGAACAAGCAGAGGAGTGTTTTTTATTGTAAATCAATACTGATCGATCGGCTGCCTGGGTGTTGAATATGGATCAATATCACACCAGGCTGTGGAGGAGATCTGATTTCAATTGGCAAGAGGAGCCCACAGCAGGTTTCCATCAAGCGGTAATTCAAGACATGGGAACATAAGTCAGATGGATTGATATAGACTAGCCAGGACCTTTCTTGCCACTGAACCAGCTCAAGGAAATTTCTGTCATATATCATTAACGCAGTTGGGGCAGGCAGTAAAAAAAAAAGAGGGGGAGCATTGTACCTCAGTGACCCTCAATGAGGAGCACTGGTCAAACATTGAATAAATACTCCATTATTACCATGTAGTTTTTTTTTTTTAATAAAGAAACTCCAACCAACTTAAACACTAAAATAGACACTGAAGCTCTGCTCTGCTCTCTGTGCACACACACACACACACACCACATTGTGGTCATGTTGTGTGGAACTTCTGGTCCTGATTATGCCGAGGTCAGCTTGAGATTCGTACTGTAAGCTGTTATTAATTTACTGAACAAATGTCCTGGAGAAAACTGGTGAATGGTGAAATATTTTCATTACACTTATCATAAGGTCCCATCTTTATTAAACCTGCACGTTTGTTTAATTTAAACACGGCGAGAAAACACATAATGTAATTTAACAGCACGCATGTGTCGCCAAAGTGCATCGAGCATGTGTGTATGTTAAAAAAGCAGGTCACCCCGTTCATTCATCACTTGTTTGTGATTCCTGAAGAGAAAGGCACTGTTCCAAATGACAGCATTGTAAAACAATAAAAACAGAGCTATAGTTAGAAATAACTTGTCACTTTTAATAAATGACACTGGTTCAGGGCTCTTTCTCAGGGGCTTCTCCTCCGATACATCCCGGGCACCCCTGGGGCCAACAGAGCAGCCAGCGGACCAGCTCGTTTCCCCGAGGTAACTGATGACCCTATCCCTGAATTTCCCCCCATCTTTGTCCTGTGACCTCACACCAGCGGGAGCAGGACCATGTCCGATGAAATCTTCAGACTGCTTCCCATCCTAATCTTGCCTGTGTCACACTACAAATTGCTACATTCAGAAAATGGAAATAGATTGAGGTGGAGATGGAGGGAGGGACTGACAGAGGTAGGGAGAAAGGGGAAGGAGGGGAGGGGAGGGGGGAGTGGAGGAAGAGTGCATCGACAACCAGTCCCCTAAGAAAAATACTTGAGGAAAGAACGACTCGGGAGATCCCGACAAGGAATCACATCTCAGCGAACATATTGATCTGATTTACAAAACCTCCACTCTAATGCGAAACAAATGGCGTGGGCGTGAACTGGTACTTAACCATAAAACCCCAGCATTACTCCGTCTCCGATGAAATACCACATATATCCCTCACCAGGGCCTAATGTGCTGTTTTACGGCCAGATACGACTGAGGTTGACCCAACAGTTTGTTTGACAATTAGGGGAAACCTAATAAGGATTGAATGGGAGTGAGAACATGCCAAGAGAAAGAAAGGAGACCCTTATTCAAAAGAAAAAAAAACAGCTAAAAAAAACACTGGTCTGAGTGACCTAAATGTGATTCACAAAGAATCAGGAGCTGTTTGACAAAAGCTCTTGCGTCATTAATGCTTTAAGAAACCAAACAACATCTTCAAAACAGCTACAAAGTTTAATTATAAAGGAGACCTGCTAAATATTTGAGAAAGAGTGGCATGTTTTATTCACTTCAGATTTAATTTCAATAATGTAAGATTTTCACCACGGTGGCTTATTGCAGCAGTGTGTCGGGGAAAAGTGAATAAATCTTGAGAGATTGTTTTCTTTCATAATATCAAAATAAATCACTCGCATTGCTCCACAGCCGGATTTAAATCACATTAACGCAGCGCTAAACCAAGTCAGTGAATGCGACTGAAGATAGTAAACTTTAACAGCATATGCACCAAGAGAAAAATCTTTGATAACCTTTTTCTTATTTCCATGTGTGTGTAACCGTGTGTGTATATACAAGGTCCAGTGTTGCTCTTGGCCCAGCATTCATCCCATCACCCCGGCTCTGGCCTTGTTTCTGTCAGCAGTGAACCAGGGGAGTAAAGAGAAGGAGAGGAAGAGAAGGAAAAGAGGGAAAGAGAAGGGGGTGGTGAAGGGGGGAGGGGTTGTCTCCATGGACAGATGGACTGCTCTTTCTCAACACATGTGGAACCATGTTTCGTCTTTCACTGCCGTCAAGCTGGAGCCGAATCCGTCGCTCTGTTGGCCCGCGCCACTCTTTCGTACTGCACACCTCTCTCTTTAGCAGAGCGCGCGCACACACACACACACACACACAAGTGCGCACACACACGCACAGAGACACACACACGCAAGCATCTCCGTCTTTCTCTGCACACATGTTAAAGTCATCACCCCTGCTCAGCGCTAGTAAAACACAACACCCCCGGCTTCTCTGCTGTTGTCAAGTCTTGCCATTAGCTGATGCCACTGGGGAATCCTACCCTAGTGAGGTGGGTCTCCCTCGGGAGCGTCAGGCACCACGTTACGTTCAGCCGCCACTCATGTGAACCCAAACATGTGAGCATAATTTGGAAAATATCATTTATACTGTGCGTCTTTGTACGTGTCTTGACATTTACAAACTGCGATAAAACCGACATGAGGGAGGAGGGAATAGAAAACAGGGCGAGAATAATTTGAGGTAATGTTTTGCTTAGTGAACAGTATTACCCAATCCTGGATGTTGGAGCACTGGGAAGGAGGTTCTGGCTCTGGGGCTGCAGAGAGGGTCTGGGTTTCATTTTTCGGCAAGTGCAAGCCAAAGGAGAGCTGCCAAGTACAGCTTTCGCTCTCAACACTTCCTGCTCTTCCTCCTCTGGCACGGGAGGAGACAGGCTTCACTCAAACATCACGTCGACTCAGGCAGGGGTGGCCAGCTTATTCTCCCATTTCTCAATGGGTGTCAAAAACTCACATCTGTCACACGAATTAGACCAAACACGGCAATAAATAAAAACGCCGAGATGGATATGTTGTTAAGCCACAAATAAAAAAGGTGCACGCAGGTGTTTGCACGCGTGTGTAAATATGGAAAGAGAGCACTTCCTATACAAGTTAACAGCTCTAAATGACTCACTGCAAAGCCCAAAAAAACAGTGCGGTGCAGGTCCCACGGCTCAGTAGAATAATGTAAAAAATCCAGAAGGAACACCTGCAGCAATCAACTCTCAATCACAACAACGGTGACCCCATCCACTGCATCATTTTCATTATGGATGGTGGGAGCACAATGCTAGATTAACACTACCTACCGAGTGCCATCTTAATTGCCCCTCTGCAGATGCAGTGAAAACATGTCATTTAGGTACTTCATAAACAGACTTCTCTTTGCAGGTTATCAAGACAGCCGCTCGGCGAAAACACACCCTCGTTTCCAATGCTGATGTGCAATTAAAATGGTTTTAGAAATCCTCTATGACAGTCCAGGGCTTAGCCAAAAATGTAAATGACATTAAAGGAGACAATGAATTTAATTTTGTTTAATGTCCCCTTTCGCTGATTCTCATTTACATCACATTTCCACATAAAGGGCTGACCTTATAAATACTGGCATTTGTTCAGCTTTTGGAGGTAATCACGGTTTTGCAAAAACCAGATGGGTGCACACAAATTTTCCGATTTGTTTCTTAGAAGGCCGAGGGAACCACATGTGAGGCGCTCTAAGACTGCGCTCTTTTGTTTCTGGTAAACAACTTGACAACAAGTCAAGTGCACTCTGGGAAATGACCTCGTAGGTGTTCCACAAATGAACGATAACGCAAAGTCATTTAGAAAATACAGGCTGGCTAATGAGGGACATAACGGAAAGCTAAGCAAAATTTACATTAGGCCAAAATTTAATTGCATTAACACACGAACAGGTGCGGTGAGGCCTTTATAAATGAGCTAAATGAATAAAAGCCTCCCACAGCACAACCATGTGTGCTGACCAAAAAAAAAAAAGAGACAAGGGGAAAAATAAGGGAAAAAACAAGTCAATGTCATGAATTATTCAGTGGCCGGGCTGCACTCCAAAGGTCGCTGCTCTTTGACCTTTGTGACAGGAAGTGAAAGGGAGTGCCGTAGCGGCTGGAATAAATGGAGCTGACATGTTTAGATCTGCTCCACAGTCCGTTTGTGAATGGCAGCGTAAATTGACACAGGATGTTAAACTGTATGAACATATATTAAATTCAGAATTCATATATGGGTAGAATACACACTGATACCACGTTCTCTCTGCCGTCTGTCTCGATTCGACTTGCATAAATTGTTCCAGCCTCCCAGAGTAGAAACGTGACCTTTGAACCCGGACACGCAGAATGAGTCATTTTCTCTCCTCTTTCAACAACATGTGCTGTCTTATTACAAAATCCATGTGTAAGCCCGGACAATGTATCTAATCTTTCACACAAGAGAAGACAAAGTCAATATGCAAGAGAGTGAAGACAGATACCAGACCAGGAGAGTCATCGCAAATTGAGTTATGTTTGGCTATACACTACATGCACTGTAAATGGGAAAAGCATCTAATCAGATATTGGGTACCTCATCACTATAATTCTAAAGACTCAAATTACCGACTGAATAAACCTACACCCCCACTTACTTTAAGGCACCATTAACTTATAAATGTGACATCTGTAGCACTGCTGGATTTATAAAGGGGAGAGATGATTAGACTGAACTGCAGAAAGTGATGCGGTTACAGCCACAGATCTACAATTAGTCACAAGTTAAATTTACTGTTTCTTTTATTTAACGTAAGCAGCGAGTGACTTTGAATTTTTTTTTTTTCCTTCCCTGAACTGGCATTCGAAGGAAGAGAAAAAGTACGCTCGTGCAATTGAAAGACAATAGACTTTTCTTTTGTGGAGCAAAATATGCACCGACTTTCCTAAAAGATATTGAAATTTGAGTCACAACACATAAACCCACCCAAATGCAACTAAAATAGGGCCTTTCTTCATCCAAAAAAGGAGTATGAATAATGCAAGGGCATCAAATGTAAGTGCTGAAATATTTAGAGACCAAGCAGTGCTGAAACTTTGTGACAGCTGTTGGGCCTATATCTAACCAACTTTTTTTTTTTTTTTTAAAGAGAATCCTTCCTCCTATAAAAATCTGAGTGAAAATCTGTATCAAAACTCTGAGAGAAAATAGGGTAAACAGATGTCTGGCTTGACCGCAGGAAAATAGGACACATTTGGAATGATAAGTTTCCCAAACTCCGTTGGATATGCCAGATCCATGGGAACGCCAGTTAATGTCTTGCTAGATGCCAGCTAGCTGTGTGCGCTTTCCCCTCTTACCATCTGGGAAAATGTTACAGCGAATGAACGCCATCAATGATTCACTCCAAATCTGTTTCTTAAGGTTTCGGCCATGCTACTGTTTCTCTAGGAAATGTGGCAGTGCTCGCTGGTTTTCATACTGTAATTGTAGACAGATGAGACATGCCTGATTCAACAATCAAACCTCTCCTCTAGGTTTATGTCACTCAACTATGTTCTACTCAATTGGAAATAATCAGTTTCTGCCAGCAGCGACCGCAGCACAGGTGCCTGTAATGATGTGCATGAGAAAATGACAGATGTAACAGAAATGGCTGTAAAACATGGGAGCTTTAACTAAAAGCTTACCCATATGCACAGCGGGAACAGTCGAGTGATTGCGGTAAATAATCTTACAGTGTGCTCTGGTCAGGTCCGTAACTCTTGCTAAACCCTGCAACCTTTCACAAGCACCCCTCTCTGCAAGCCTCCCTCAGTCACTGGGAACCTGTGTGGGTCTGTTAGGGTGAGCTGACGGGCTCATAGTTACGACATGGAGACAATGGGAGGGTCTAATGAGGAACATATGCTTTTGTGTTTCAACAGAGCCGCTCATTGTGCAAGGAAAGGGATACTCTACTCCTATTCAGGCTCGTCACAATGAAAATCCGAGCCCTCCCTGAGCCAGTTGAGCTTACAATATCCATCCGCTTCTTTTTTCCCGTTCTTTTTTTTTCCCACCCCTCTTTCTTGACTTTAATTCTCCATGCATTCATTTTGCTTATTGTACTTATGTTACATGTTTTGTCCCGCAGATTGAAGAACAATGGTGTGCGAAACTCTAAGCAGTAAAAAGGCAGCAGAGCGACACAAAGCAAACATAAAAGCGGCGGAAATTAGGCAAAGTAGACGTCTCAAGTTATATGTTAATGCTCGCGCTGTCGTCCCCTTCGCTAACAAATGCACTTGACTAATAAATTAAGCGATCCCTCAGTACTTTTTTTGTATATGATGCACCGTGACTGTCAAGCGGAAAAACATAAACAACACGCAAGCAGCATGAGGACGTGCACGCTTGTGTGTGGGTGTCTGTCTGTCTGTCTGCTGAGTGTTTGTGTCCTCGTCTGTGTGTGTGTGAGTTTGAGTTCAGACAGCAGTAGCTCTGGTAATCCATCCAGGCTCCCAGGGCAGCCAGCTCCTACTTCCTGATGCATGAGAAGCCGCTGGAGTGGAGTGGCAGCAACAACTGCTCAGCCCTATTTGATTACTAATAAGAGAGTTGTCCCCTCTGTCAGATACCAGGCATTCTCCACTAAGCAAACAGTGATTCCGGCTAGTCAAACATTAGCATTGCTGTCTCTCCCTGCTACGTGGTGAGAGTTACATTGAGATCGACGCTCAAACGACACCCCCTACCTCACCCTTATATCCAACACACACACACACACACGCACACAACTACCTAAACATATTCAAACTGAGCAGGACATATAGTTTCACAGTGTGAGAAAAATGTCAATGCCTGAGAGAAGGCCATTCATTCTCCCTCTTTAGAAAGTGATGAAGGTAATATAAATGTGGCAGGTGTAGCTTCCCCGAAGGTGCAGAACAAAACAGCAGACATAAAATGTTTATCCCTTCTAAAACGAAACTTTAATGGCGTCTAGCTCACAGCTAACTTGAGAGAAGGAAACAGTCAATGAAAAACAACTATTGACAGTGTAAGCATCACTGTCGTAAACAAAGAGGAGAAGCCAGCCAAATAAATGTGAAGTTGCCTAAGCTAATTAGGTGTATTCCCAGCATGATCCTCTAGTGATTGAACCACCTGTGATTGAACAAACCCTATCCAGGTGGTGACCGCCCCTCGGTGCACAGGTACCTGGGAAAGACGCCCCTCAGCCACTCACACAGAATCACCCACAGTTCCCACACTGTGGGCTATAAGATGCAAGTCAGACCAACTGGGCCGTCTGGCACACCGGGAGGGAACTCATTTGTTCACTAGCTCGTCCGTGTGCCTCAGTCACTCATCCATTTAGTCACTCAGACGCTCACTCATTCACTTACTCGTTCACAAACACAGAAACGAAGCGGCGCACAGCCTACCTGTCAATGATCACAGGGTCTGATGGAGTCTCGTTCCTGTTTCCGCAGCTTTTCTTGTCACAGCATCGGCTATGGGAACATAGACAAGGGTGTTTCAGAATGAGCAACACTTTGCTAAATAAATAAAAATAAATAAATAATGCACACAAAACCACATACATTTATTAAGTGCCTTGGAGTGGTTTTTCATATCGGGTAAAAAAAAAAAATTGCCATGAGATTTCCTACACTCAATCTATCCATTCCATTGATGCTGATGGCTGATAAAAATGGTGAAAACAACATGTTGTGTTGTTTGGCTTAGTGTTGGAGGGGAGGGGAGTGGGGATTGGGCCAGGAGGCAGGGGAGTCACTTTTCACAGCTTCAGCTTTTGTTTACCTCTAATTGCCAAGCTGCTATTTCTGAGGGAGATGCAAGGTGCCACCCTCAACCAATATTTCTGCGGGGCATTTATCAATTATGGCCTCAAAAGCACTAATCTATCTTCCACCACATGTTTCAGCCATCTCCTCCCTAAGCCTATAGCTTGCTGCCTCTCACTTCTTTGATTGGGACTTGAATCAAAAACTGCAAAAATAAACAAATACATCATCCCAGCTTCCATTGGAAATGAAAACATATAAACATATGAGAATAAGATTGATTTATGCCATATGGTGCAGAGAGGAAAACAAAGATTCTGTGCAAAGCTACTGTCAGTCAAGCACACGCTATTTAAATAAGTCTGATTTACATGACTTTCTAGCAGCAGTAATAAAGATGTGTTTTATAGCTGAGGCGCCTAATAGTATTAGAGGAAAAACATAATTCAGAAACCAGTGTATTACAAGCCTTAAAAAAAAAAGATATCAAAAGATTATTCTTATTAGAACTGCTCTTATTATGCATATCTTCTTATCTGATAAACTACTTCTTTATTCAGCAGCAAAATGCACCTTTTCCTGACAAAAAAAAAAAAATATTACCTCCAGAGCACAAGCATATTCAACGTGTCACAAATAAGTGATGGATGCTTGTATAAATTGAGCGTGAGTGATGAGTTTATGCATGGAAAAAGACAAATCATTCTCAGCTCTCATGCTGCACTTGCTCCCAACCAGTAACTTGAACAATGCACCGGTGCAACAAAGGAGAGGTTAACCGACAGTATCCGAATTCAATGTTCACAAAGCTCATGCTGAGCTCAACAATAACAACAAAAGGCGTTTTTCCTTTTAGTATCAATGACACCGCTGAATAGCAGCGCAATATGAGAGGTTGAGATTTATGTGGTTAAATGACGCTAAAAGGCTCGCTGATCATTGTTGACAGGTGGGATCAACCGAGAACTGACTCTGTGCTGGAGTGAGAGAGAGAAAAAAAAAACTGATACATAGCGTGCGACTCGGATGCATAACTTAACAGAAAACACATTGTCTCTGGCAGGCTTTTCTTTAAATATAAAAAATAAATAAACCGCAAATTAAAAAACATAACTTGTGTGCTCTGTCACTGACTGTTTATTACACATTCAATTTCCCTTCACTGGGAAAGACAGTCAGTTCACTTTCACTGTCATATTCATATTCATATCAAAGTTGAATCACAAGCATATCAAAGTTAGAAATGACAGCAGCTCTCTCTCTCTCTGTGTGTCTCTGTGGCTGCTGGAGGACCACAGGACAGTGTGGATTGCTGCATCACATCATGAGTGTCAAAACTTATTGAAGGGGAGGGAATTACTTTTTGCCTGGATCTGCAAAATGGACCGAGCGGAAAAAAGAAAAAAAAAAAAATAATGCTTACCTGCACATAATTTCATGAGTAAGAAGAACTCTGCACATTTCTGGATTCTTGTCCTGGCCCTCATAAACTATGGCCTTTGGAAAAAAAAAGAAAAAAAAAAGGGGGAAATGAGATGGAAGCAGAGTGAAAACACAGTCATCTCTTAAACACATATTAACTCGCAAATAATTAGAGTCACGTTTCTGCTATTTTAACACTTGATAAAATAAATCAGGGCATGAATACACATGATGACAGGACAGCAGAATATTTTTCACACCAGTGCAAAGGTTAAACAGGAAACACGGTTAGGATAATCAGCGATCTCTCAGTGTTATAAATTATATTAATTAATATAAACATCAATGACACCTATCTAAATAATTACAAAAATAACTATCAGTAACAATAATAACAAGGAAGCCAACGAGAACAATTCTAGTGGCTGTAATAATAAAACATATAATTACAAAATTAATGCCAATGATTAGGATGATAATAATAACATTAAATTGTTTTTTTTGTTTTTTTGTATTAATCTAGATAATATCCTGTGGCTCAGACAGACAGACAGAGAAAGAGAGAGAGACAGAGAGATTTTCATAAGGAGAGATCCAATAGAAGTGTCATCAATATGCTTATAATCTGGGGATATTTGGGGGAAAGTGTTAATGGGCAATCTGTTGTTTATTTTGAGCCGCTAACAATGATCTTTCTGTGGATAAAAAGCGGTGTCTGGCGGTACGGTTGAGTAATTTTTGAGCATTGGCTGAAACAGATGGCGTGGAGCTATCAGTTCTGCCGCTCTTCTCTCCCTCCCTCGATCCCTCCCTCCTTCTTCCATTTCTAAGGATAGACACTTCAACTCCCCTCGTAGGCAACACTGAACCGGCACCGGGTGTAAGGAGAAAAAAAAAACAAAAAAAAAAACGCGAAGCAAAAACAGCACATTATTGACTAAATACCTGAGAAATAACACAAACAAAAAATATGAGAAAATAAACAGCGTGTTATTCCTTTACATTTGACAGGCATTGTTCTTTTTTTTTTTTTTTTAAATATATTTTTTTCTGGCACTTTTGAGGCCAATATGAGAGTGATTGTGAGAAAAGTGACATATCTGAACCAGGTCGCATCACTCCTCTTATTTTAAAATCTGTCCTACTTGACCTGATGTTGTCTGTCTTTCATTCCTCTAATTTTGCTCCTTTCCTATTCTTTTTTTTTTTTTCATCATCTGGGAACCGGGCGATTATCTATATTGGTGTGATTTATGTCGCTGTTTGCAGCTGTAGAAACACAAATCCATAAATTGCTTGTTCTGCGTCATTGACTCGGATCATTCGCACAGGAATGTCTGTGACCAGTGGGGTCCATGCTGCCTTCACGGCTCTATTCAAGCAAAGGCTCTACCTTAAAGCCTCGATTTAATAAGGAAAAGTGAGATGCAGGGCTCGAATAACGGCGTGTGATTTTATTTCGAGAATTATAATCACGTTTGCAAATGTTTGCGTTGGGCTCGAGACGCGCGTTAAGACTTTATAATAACATTTTACGCACAGGGCTCTGGGTTAAAAAAAAGTCACCCTGATGCTTGAGAGGAAGATGAAGGAAATATTTTTTATTTATAAATATAATACCTGATGCAAATTTTAAAAATGTGTTTAGAGCGTCACCTCTGACTCTTTGCGGGGAAAGTCATATTAGATCATATGGAGCAGACGCAGTGTTTAAATTTTAATGTTGGACAAACTGAGCCCTGCAAAGAAGCCCAACTCTGCCCCCCTGACTAAAATTGACTTTAGGACTCTTGCAATATGATATGGAGCCGAGCATAAACAGTCAAAATGGAAGCTGTCTGCTCTTGTTACAGCCGTAATTTGATTTTATTTTGTGCCACAGATGCATTTTGCAAGCGAGTTTTTTTTTTCTATCTTTGCAAAAACGCGTGTGGTTGTATGTATGCATCTCAGGGGGTGATGATTTTGCACGGCGTGTTAAGTTTTTCTCCTTTTTTTTGCACAAGTGAACCATGGATGTGTTGCACTATACGCGTTAGAGAAACAAGTGTAACAGCAGCTTACCTGCTTCGTCATGGAATCGATTAGCCGTATGTAAAGATCCTGTTCTGTTCTGACGCCTGGGGAGAGAAGAAGAAGAAGGAGAAGCAGAAGAAGCAGAAGAAGAAGCAGAAGAAGAAGAAGAAGAAGATGCACTTGTGAATTTTGCAGGAGATAAATTTAAAAACAAAGTTAAGCAACATGCAATAATAATATGAAAAGCCCAGACACTCATCACACTGGTTTTATTATTATCATAATAAATATTACTGGAGTTGCTTTCATGCATGCAGGCAAACTTAAGGTTGATACATTTGCACGTGTTTGCAAAAAAATGAACGACACTTGAACTCACCATTGCTGTACAATAACTGTAGTTTGTAATGTATCCCATTGTTAGTTTTTTCACTGGTTGGTTCCTGCAGGAGACAACAGTTTGTGAAAAATCAACAACAGCAAGACAACTTCTCTATCACAGCCACCACATGTCTGCGTGGTGACATAAAAATTAAAAATATTTAAGAAGAGAAGCAGCTTTAGTCGCAAAAACGACTCTCTGTCATCAGTTTTTTAAAATCAATATTACACGTGACATCCCCTTTTAGTAACCCACTGCCATTTCAGAGAACATAATTTCGATACATGTGCTGATTATGTACAAGGGGTGCATGTATTTTCTAAAATACCCCGCTTACTTTTTCTTTCTCCACAAAGTCCACAAAAGCTGTCCTTTCGATCTCCACGGGCTGACCCTGTCTGTCATACAGCGCCAGGACGAAATGGAAAAAATTGGATTTTCTGAGGTTGGAAGGGGGCTGCTTTTCATAATGTGCCCGTGCCAAGCCGACACCGCTGCGGGGAGAAAACAAGAGACCATCTCGGTTAAGCACCGGACACCGGGGATACTAGATGATGGAGAAGCTGATGGAAAACATTGGAGATGCAGAAGCACGCTTGAGTATACGGGGGAGATTTCTTGATTTGTCACAATAATGGGTAATCTGATGTAATGAAAGAAGGGAAAAGCCGAAGGGGGGGCATTTATTGGGAGACCGTAATTGATACAGAGTATTCAGGGGATTGAGGGGTCGATATGATGAGGAGGGAATGCGTGAGAAAAATCAGATGCTTTTGGCATGCGTACCTTTGGGCGGCTGTGTTTGCATCCACCACCCCAGCTGTGTGCATCCAGGAGCGGACCGAGTTCAGTCCACCCAGCGGTTCCTCCTTCATCGTCGTCCCACCCCGCGGTATAGTTTCCTGAATCCCAAACATTTAGGACAATTTGCGTGGAAAAAAGAGCCTCCTGCGAAATTAGGGGGAAAAATAAACGTCCAAGCGTGTTATCCTTTAGGGTTGCTTTTTTTCACGGGATAAGTAGCGAGAGCCGATTCAGACTTGCGAGGGAAAACCCGGTCCACAGGTCTTGCCTCCCTCTTCAGTCCGTCCGATGTGAACAATTCTCAAAGTGCTGTACTTAGTTAGAGCGGTATCCACAGACTGGAAAAGTGAATTGTTCAATAGACAAGATTTTTTTTGTGTTGCTATTGTTCCTCTTTGTTTTTTTTTTTGTTTTTTTTGTTTTTTTTCTCTTCGTTTTTTTTTTTTGTGCTATTCACAGAAAAATCGATGGCAGTTGTTTGTGTTTGTGGGTGATGCTGCTCTCAAAGTGCCCACATCCCTGAAGCACCGCATCCAAAACCTTCAGGACTTCTTGTTGAATAAAAAACCCACTCCTGAAAAAGGTGCTGCTGCTTCTCCACAAGACAAACACAGGCAAAGGCTGATCACCAGTGGAGGTGTTCCTAGTACACAGGAGAGGTGGATAAGGGGCCCTTTCGCGTCGTGCAGGATGGATGGGAACATGCAAAACTAAGCCCTCTTTCCCCGAGGACTGAAATCTTTCCCGGGAGCCAAAACTCTAAACCCACGGGAGAGGCGCTGTCAGAATATGACGCTGAAGGGGCGTGGTTTTGACCATATATGGAGCTCTGACGGTTCCTGTCAGGCAGTGGCGCTCCACCGTACGGGTACAGCCCAATAGTGCAGCAGCCTGAGAACACTCATTCGCTCCACTTTTCCTCTTGCTTAGGCCCTATATGTGGTGAGTGTGATTTTTTTAATGATATGGAAAATTCAACCGGGTGTAACCATCACACATAATGAGGAAAAATAATAATAATAATAAAAAAAAAATCCATAATAATAACTCGGAATTAAGGATTCATTGCTGATTTTTTTTTATTTATTTTTTTTAGCTGGCCTAATGATAGCAATTTCCGTGATTACTTTTATTATATTGGATTAAAATTAATAGTTTTTGACATATTTATTCGATTAAATTTGTTAGCGTTATTACAAATTGACTTGATGAGATTGTTTGTTCACTAATGTATCGAAAGCATCTCGATAGCTGCGTGAATACAGGGCCATAAATCATCTTTCAATGATGGCAGATCATGTTTCTTCACAGAACTGATACATCCACGTTGTGCATCTTTTTTTTTTTTTTTCTTTAGACTCTGCGCTGCGGGTTATTTTATTGTTATTAAAATGTGATTAATACAACGCTGATTTTCAGAGAATCAGACGTGATTATGAATCTATTAATCCGCAATCGCTATTCATTGAGAGTTTTCTTTTTAAACAGCAGATGATTGATTTTCAATTGTTTGGCTTTGTGTTATCGCAGAGCAGAGGATTTCTTTATTTATTGCCGAGAATAACATATGAGCAAAAAAAAGTTTGAAAATCCAGACATAGTTCCTTAGCAACCATGTTAATAATGTGGGGAAACAAGCCAATCACACCACCGTGCCATTTACAGAAGATAAAGTCAGATCTCCTGACCTCTTTAAATGGGCTTTAAAAAATCAGAGCCACAGTGTCTCTCATGACATTAAACAAACTTCAGGAAAAATCCCATGGTTCTGTGTCTTCTTTATTTCACGCACGTCCTGTGGAAAAAAAAAAAATCAGTAATAATCAGAAACATCTTAATCATTTTTAAAGAGCCAACTGCCTACATGTCCGACTCTGTCCGAGAGGGGCAAGCAAGCAATTCGGTTCATTAGTGGTGAAAAGGAGGAGAGGATGGAGGGAGAGAGGGGAGGAGGGTGCGAGGAAGAGAGATGTGTGCTATATCCTGAGCAATCTATCTAGCTGGTGCTGAGGGTTAATAGCTGCTGCCAAAGATAAGTGAATTATAAGCTGTTGCTTTCACCTCTACGCAATCTATTGCCAAATTGCCCAGTCACAAAATGAGGGTGTGGATGTTTTACTTTTTTTAAATTATTATTATTATTATTTAAGAGAAATCCAAGTTTCAATTTGTGAGAGGGAGGGAAATAAATATGAGGAGAAACTCAAAGGGGCCCTTTGTAAAAAATGTTATCTTTCCCTCCTCTTTAGATGAAACAAACCGAGACGCATGTTGTAGGATGTTTTGTCTGTTCTAGCGAGATTGCAAATATCTTTTTTGCACAGAACTCACTCTGCTTTCTTTCTCCTTTTTTTTGGTTTTTTTTTTTGCACAGTTTCAAGTCGCTTATTAGAACTTAACCCCTGATTACACGCACCAAGGCGATTTAAATCTGATTATCAAATTAGGAGACTTTGAGACAAATCCTCTTAGATCTGATACTGTTGACTGGAGAGGGAAAATGGATCTCCACACCCGTCACGTAGGTAACGATGCTGTCCTGAAAGGGAGTTTTAAACCGTATTTGACAACAAATGCAGCTGCCCCGCTATTTCAGAAGATATTAGAGGAAAATGAATGCAAATCTGTGTGCAGGAGCCATCTGGACGTGGAGAGAGGGAGTCAGCTGCTCCACACACTGAGGCGCGGAGCCTGAATCCGTCTCAGCTCATTCTGTGGGATCATCTGCGTGGTGGGCTTACACCGTGGAAAATGCGCTCTCCATCATTAGGTGAAATGTTAGCATCAAAATAAAGGAAATGTTGATCCCCGTTTGTTTTAGTGTGTTGCGTTGCATGGAAACTTTGCACGGCCGTGGAATCAGAGCATCTTTAGTCACATTTGCTCATTTTCTCTGCCTGTTTTCTCAACTGGAGGTAAGTGATGGGTGACACAAGCAAGGGGGAACAAGTGCAAACTATTTGCCTGATCTCTTGCAATCTTGGCCGCTTTTCAGCCATGCTGCTTGTACGCTCATTCAAATGACCGCTTGATGACACGGAGGGGGCTGTTATCTCATTCTTCTATTCAGTGGCCACAATGAATGAACCCCCAAAAGATTTGGGCCTGACCATTGATATAAAAACCAAAACTCCTCGGGACGCGTGGCTCCCAATAAAAATGTACATGATGACTTCGAAGACCTCCCGTCTCGCCGGGACGAGCCTCCTCCGTATTGAGGGTGACGTCTTCTTTTTTGTGTGAATTTACGGGGCGAGGCCCTCATGATCTCCTTAAATTTGCATGTAAATGGCGACATCAGCCTATACGCGTGCCAGGGGCCAGCGGGCCTCCCAGATGTCAAGGCAAAGTCAATCAGCCGGCCGCTGCCCAGCTGTCCATCGATGCACTTTATTGGGACAACACTTTCATTATGCTCACCTGCATTGTTTCCTAATGAATTGATTGGCAAAAGAGAAGGAGGAGGGAGAAAGAAAAGAGAGAGAAAATCTTATTAGCACCCACCAAGCAAGTTCGCTCACGGCTTTATCACAGAGGTTGTTTTAAAGTGATCCTTTTTCCATTAAATATTAATCAAATACGCCTACAGTTACGCATCATTCTTAATTCCATATGGAAGAAACAGGCAGGCAGCCCACTTATTGTTTACAGCAACAAACTGTGTTCATCCCATTGTTTGGACTTGGAATATTCTGTGTATATGGATAAACTTACATTTTTTTATTTATTTATGTTCATGTGACACGTGCGCGTAAAAATACAAATACAATCCACCTCACTTGTAGCTTTATTTTGAAAGGTCAGCTTCAGTTTACACACGCGTGAGATTTTTCTCATAATGACGACATTTATATTTTTTTTATTATTATTATTTAAAATGAATAAAACGCTGGATTCCTCTTTGCAGTGACGAATCCAAACTTTTTTTTAATTTTTATTTTATCAGGCCCTAATAAATGCACGTCCGCGATTCGATGTGACACATTCAAATATCATATTAAAATACAGTTTGCGCGTTATTTTTAATTATAGGGGGTAAAACACAAATGGCCAAGAGTGATGAGATCAATCATGTGGGCTGCTCGTGTCAAGCAGTTAGAGCTGATAGACGGACAGCGCCCCTCGTTGGTTACACTTGAGATCATTGTGTCGATATGAGGCAGCTGTGTTCTTCAGTGACAAGATAGCTAAATCTCAACATAGGTTTATCTAACAGCCCCCCACCCCCCCACCACCACAGCCCCTCGAGCGGCCAAAAAAAACCCGGGTGTTTAGCCCATGTTCAGGAAAAATTATGTCAAATAATAAAACTATATTTTGGGGGGGGGAATTGTTAAGAAAATGGTCAGCGTGCACAGGAAAATTTTAATTAAATGAAAATACATATTCACAGAGGGGGAAAAGAGCAGAGCGCGTTGTTCTCCATGCGTAAAATGGCACTATTATTATTTGTATTATTATTATTATTTTCTTTTTTTTTGTATGTGTCAAATAAATACAACCACATTATCTGACACGCAGCTGGTGTGACCTCACATTTCGTCACCAACTTCTGTCAGAGTGCTCATGTTAATTGTGTGCAGTGGTGAGTTCTGTCAAGGGCATTGCCCGTGCGCACGATTTGCATTTCCATTCTGCTGTGGAAATGATGAGAGAGTTTTCTGCGCGGTTTAGAGCCTCGCGGCGCAGTCTGTGGGCGAATTACATTTAAAGAAGGCGAGAGAAATTAAATAAGAAACCGAGACCACTTCAGGGCTATTAACATCTAAAATATCCCCTGGAAATTTAGACCAAAATACACATGGCCAAATATCCATAGCATACCTTCGCTCACAGTCTTGATTGTGTCAATCAACTGGCTTTGAGGGCCTGTCTGAAAAAAATCTTTATTTAAAAAAAAAAAACGCCATTTCTCAGTGGCGTTGATGGACGTGAGGTTAATGTGATTATTCAGCCTTAAATCGGAATATTAACATATAATATAGGCGTGTGGCGCTCAGCAAAACGCCTGCAAAAAACCCCACTCAGAAGGTCATTTAAAAAGCTCATCAATAAGTATGATATGGGTACATGTTGCACTGAGCAAAGTGGCCTCCAAAACGGGAGGCATCAGCTTTAACCTTGTTGTTTTTTTTTTTCTTTTTTAGAGCGCATGTGCGTGTGCATGACCACACAGGCAGCAGCCTTTGCCTCAGTCCTCTGGAGAACTTTAATTTGCCTGTTGACCCCTGTGATGGAGCTACTGCCAACTCACTGGCCCAACCTGCAGGAGTCCAAATACTCTCAAGTCACCCACAGCACAATGTATATATTTTCTACATGTTGCATCAGCGCCTCTCATTCTGCTTTTTACTGCAGGGATCACCGTCATTAAGGGGATACACGTGTGACGGTGATTGGCAAGGTGTCTCCTTGTAAGAGCAACGCAGCACAATTCATTACAGCTGAATTTTTGATTTTAGTCAGAGATCCTTATTAATATTGAACTGTGTTACTATTAACAGAAATGTTAATTATGATGTCAAGACTGAGAGAGAGTCAAGGTGAAAGCTGCACAGCAATAGCTAAAAATAATCCGTGCCAGCCCGAGTACAGTATGATCCTGCAGAGGAGTGTTACCGGCAAGGGACCTTTTTGCTGCAACAAAGAGGTGGAAAAGAGGAAGTAAATGAATTAGAGTACAAGCCAGATTTTGTCTTTTGTTTCATCCACACTTGTCCTGTCCCTATTTTCCAACCTCTCCCTTTTCCTTGCTCATGGAAGTGCTGCAAATTGTATAATGCTGGTCTTTGTTCTACAGAGTCAAGCCACATGAATAGCCGTCCTGAGCACACACAAAAACACACTGACAAACTGATCATCTTAAAAAAGCAACGCCCTGGTGCTCACTTGGCCTACTTTCCACGGCAGCGCTGGGACGTGGGAAGAGGAATAGAATTCAGGGGAGGATGTTCTTGCACTCTGGGAAACATTCAGTATAGCGAGTGTGATGCACATAAACATAGCCTTTGCATTGTCAACCTTAGACCGCATTTGCCCCAGATAACTAGTCCCCATGTGCTAGACTATTCTCTTTGACTTTGCAATTGAAATCCTGAGAAGATTATGCCAAAGCTAAAAGAGGCAAACTCCAGGGTGGGATTTCAATTGTCAATTCCTGTTGGATTTTATAGCATTATGACATATAGTACACCATCTGTTACGCTTCCTGTGACTAGGTCTAGGCACGAGTGCAGCCTATTGACGTGAACATCATTACAACTAAGACCTATGGCTCTGAGTGGACAGCAATATTCAATCATCAATATTTCTCTCTTTACACGCTCTTTAACACAGACGTGTGACTAAGCGCGGGGGGTCTGCAGGTGACGAAACACACGGTGAATTAGGAAAGGTGCAGGAAAGTAACCACTCCTAACTTCAGCTAAACAGACTTCCTGAAGCGCTAGATAATCTGGGGCTTCTATGTACACCGCCTAACCAAATGTCGACATCTGTGAGGGTGTGCATAAAGAAAAGCTCCTCAGAGAAACGGGGGATAATAATCTTAGTTCCCCTCACCTTCAGCTTGCCCATAGGGGTTTAAAAGGGAGATGAAGAAATCCTATGTAAACATGCCAAGTCAAATTTTCACTTGAAATGTGACATGGAGGCAAAGGCCAACCTTGGTGCATCACTAATGCGATTCTGCACATGAGTTTTTCAGTGCCCCTGGATGTAAACAACCTGTGTTTTCCGTCCATGGTTTTGAGCACTGACTCACTATGCACACTTAGTATGTTTGCGCATCTTTTTTTATCCGTGACTGTACGTTTTGGTGCATAGGTGAAGAGCCCAAAGAAGTCGACACAAAGCTCGTACACAATCGCAATGTCTGTACCAGATAGCTTCCACGAAAGTGAGTTTCGCTCTCTTGAGAAACATACAAAGTTTGAGCATCTGTTCCATCATGTAGTCTTTGTTGAGAAATTAAATATTGAACTGATCTAGTGTACCATGAATGTTTCACTCACATAGTGATTAGACAGACTGGAGAGGCAAGACAATCGCAGCACTTTACACTCTATTTTAATATAATGTATTTGTTCTTCCTGCCTTTAAGTGTTTTATACACCAGATTATATTGTTGTTGCAGGAAACGCTTCTAATTCGTGCTTCAATTAGCTCAACATGCACATGTAATTCGAGCACACATACTAACGCACATGCAAATTTATATGCGGGTTATGTATACGTGTGCACAAACACAATCATCCACTGCACACAATGAGCATTATGAGTGTAGTCTAGCTGGTAGTGCACATCAATTTAATTGAAAAAAAAAAAAGAAAGAAAAAAAAAGAAATTAGAGTTTTTGGCTTTATGGTTCAATTAATAACTTCCTGGCATCTGTTCTTACAATTTTATGTGCTGGTATTTTTTGTGAACCATATAGAAAAGAAAACATTTATTTAAATTGTTTTTCTCGTTCGCTGTTAAAATCTCTCCTAACGTCACCATCTTTTACTCCAGATCAACAATTGTCCCGAGGGAAGATTTTTTTCTCCTTCTTCACATTTACAACATTTCGGATTAGACGAGCAGACCGAGGTAACATGCGAGCAAGGAGAAGGAAACGGTATCATCACAGAGATCATAAAATGGTGTCGTGAGTAGTCTTTTGTCCGGGACCATAGGAGAGTTCTGTTGCTAAAGGGAAGGACAAAAGCAGAAGGCGCCACGGGTATAAGGTTCCCCTGAGCAACAATGCTGAAAGTTTCAACTTGCAGCACATGGGTGTAACTTTAACTGGAATACTGTGGATCAAAGACTCACAAACAAAGTGGGTGGAAATGCTGGAGGAGTGTCTGTGCTCGAGTGAAGGACAGGTTCACTAGAGAGAAAGCGAGAGAGACCATTTTTGAGAGACAGACCAGGCAATCAAGGCTAATTACTGAGACTGTGTTTTGTGAACTCAAAGGGCAGCGTGATTCAATTAACAAAATTGATGTGTGTTATAATTTTTGCTCATTTCGAAACATAAAATCACGCCACTTGGAAAACATGTGGCCGAACAAGCATATGAGACATAAAACAAAATCAAAATTTAATTGAATTTAACAAATGAGATTTGAATTTTGTCACTGCTTCGCAGAGAAGACGATACGCAGAAGATTTTTTAACATTCAATCCACACTCACTGTCTTTGTCTGTCATCTTGTAGAGAGCGACAGAATTATTCACCTCTGCTTCTTTAAATAAGAAACACAGCCTTGAAATTTGTGGGGCTTAAGGCAACTCATCAGGTTAGATCAGTGCAATGTGGATGTGTAACCTTTACACTGCAGTTGAACCTGCACATACAAGTGTTATGAAAGGTCCCTGTGGCACTCTGCTCTTCTGACATGGATTTGAAGACTTGCCACTTTATTAGCTGCTAAGCCCCCAATACTTGTTCTATATAGTGGAGGCCTATGTTATGAGCTGGGATCTCATTGTCTTGCGTTATTAGAGGAAGAGTCTGCAGCACTCTCTTGTCGCCCCGAGAGAATAGCCCCGACTGTTTGGAGGAAAGCTACAAGTGCAATTTAACCCATCTTATTTACAATATGATCTGTTACAAGGACATCATTGCAGCAAGGATTCACATCTAATATATCCCCTCAATGTGATTTTTTTCCCTCTTGATTCGGGGGAGTATATTTTGTTTGATGTTCACTTGAGCCTTTAAAAAAAAAATCTTGTATCTGTCAAGTTAAGAGTGGACTTGCAGGTAACTGCCAACTCTTGCACTCCAGTTCAGTTTTTTTTTGAGAGATATATATTTCACTTCAAACTTTGGCATTTAAACCAAAAACAACTGCTTTGTGCCTAAAGGTCAAAACAGTTAATTAATAAATGTGAGTGGATGTGGAGCTCGTCGTGATAATATCAACACCAGCTCGGGGAAAACAAGCAGTTTGTGATCATCACTTGTGTCAGCAGCACACACTTATCCTCCAACATGGAAATTATCAATTGGTGTTGAATAATAAGTGCCATAGTGCCATCTAGTGCACAAATTTGCACACTGAAGAATGACAGTCACTGTGTGCAAAATGCACACTACATGCATGCATCTTACACATATAGAGCCTTACAGGAGAGGCACGGAAATAAAAACACAGTAAAGGACAGTGTACTACTTACTCTGGTCGCTCTCGTGCTTCATTGTGAGGTTTAACTACCCTCGGTGACCACAGTGAACATTTCCACTCATGGGGGAAATAAACACGGAGACAAAGGTTTGTCTTCCAAGCCAGGTCTTTGACAACCCTCAGTTGTGGAAAGCCGCAAGGATAATCTCCTTCAGACAATGAGACTCTGTTGAAGGCTCTGCATGCAAATTATACTCTGCCATCTAAATTACAAAGACATACACAGACCTCAAGTCATCAGGCCTCATATCTCACTCATCGGGGCCTCCTGGCTGTTAGGTTGCCAGAGGATGCTATAGAAACAACAGAACAGAAATAATAAGAGAAAAAAAAAACACATGAGCCAAAACAAGAGTCTTGAATAATTGATTGTGTTTGTCTTTGCTGTTTGTGTGTATGAGTGTGTGTGTGTGTGTGTGTGTGTGAGAGAGAGAGAGAGTTAAGACTGAGGGTCTGGACAGAGCTTATGCCCCAGAGCAGAGCAGACACATCCACTGGCCAATGGTTTGTGTTAAAAACTGTCTGATGGACCAAATGTGGGGGGAAGGGTATGTTTGTGTGTTTGTGTGTGCGTGCGGGATTGCAAAAGCATGTGTATGGGTATTTACGTGCGTGCATCCGTGTGTAAATTCAAACTAAATCAGACGAGGACAGTAGCAGCGCTTGATCGGGTCAAAAGAGGCTCGAACACGATGAGCTCATGTTAAAATCACGACTGTTTTTTTTCGGTTACATGTGAATAAAATGAAGTAAAGGTTTCCAGGATAACAAATGTGTGTTGTTAAACGGCTCAGAAATAGGTGTGCTGTAAGATGTTAAAAAGTCAATATACCTTCATTTTGTCTGTGCTGGTAATGAGCCATATTTTCTGGGGAAAATGGCTGCTTCTCCGGAGGCACCATGTCTACTGAATGTGGCCCTGATCCTGGATAAAACAGAAGGCTCACCAATCAATCTCTCCAGGTTGCCCACAGCCAGAGAAAGCAGCTGCACCACATGTTTGCCTTGCGCGATAGCGACAAGTTAACATACGGGCAGCACAGTAACCATCCACAAGCAGCCTCTAGCTGTCTTATAATGAATTCCCACAGGGATGGGGAACTATCAGAGTCAGTGGTGTTACTGGAGGCTCGGAATAAAGTCAACACCTCTCCTTATACCTGATGAAGCTACGGCACGGCAGCACACACACACACTGGCGCTCGCACACACAGTCACAGCCACAACACTGAACTTGTAAAAATGGGAAAAATCTCATGTACACAACAATTAAGCTGTATGGTTTATTAAATCACAAATTGGGCTTGAGTCAAATGTTTCTGCTTCACACTGTGATGCTGAGTACAAACAGTTTCGTATCTTTTTAATAGGGCAGGATTAGTCAAGGCTGCAATTATTTTCACTTTTCACGTGTAATATAAAGAAGAATAGACATTTGAGAATGCAAATAAAATACAATTAAAATTCAAAAACACTTCTTTCAATTATTAGAACGCAAAAGCAGTGTTTAGTATCCTTTATTCTCACCTGGCCATTAGTATAGCACCTGTACCCACACTACTGCACGCTTTCTAATGGAGAGGTGTTCGTATTCAACAGATAATATCGACACTACCTCATCAGACAGCTACATAATTTCAGCCAGAAGCAGGAGCGGAAACCGCTACAAACTCATTTGGCGCAGTGTGGAACTACACAGGGCTCCTCGTGGAGAAGTCAGGGATGTTTTAGAGGTTCAAGTGGTTTCTTAAAATAATGATGCTTTTACAAAAAACACTGGCGAACCATCTATTTTTAATTTAAAGCGAACATCCCCACGTCTGCAACGAATGGGATCGATACACAAGTAGCTGTCAGACGCTGCGGTTCGACAACACTGTTCAGCAGTATTTTAGAGAACATCTGTCAAATGTATAATTTATACGCAAATTAAAATGTTTTGTGAGGTTTTATGATGTCACATTCTATTTCATATTTCTAAGCGTGCTCTTTCACATCTATAAAGACAGTCTCAGACCATCCAACTCGTACACTATAGGTACAAGTTGGTCCTCCAACTATACAGATATACAGTAGATGTGAGCTTACTAACCTCCAGGCCTCTGCTCTGCTTCTCCCTAAGGGACGCTGTGTGAGTGATGAGCGGGATGTGGAGCTTGGGAGAAACCGAGCAGAAGGTTTTGGTGAGATTTGGTCCAGGTCTTTCTTGGTGCATCCCTATTAATTCACTTGCCACCTCAGGACAACCTGCAGAGGCAGCAAACAAAAAGTTTAAAAGAACTACGGAGACAATACCGTCGCTGTGTAGCAGTTATTAAACGTCGGTGTAGATGACACACTGTAATATCTGGTTAAAAATAATCTTTATTTTTTAATGATCACTTTTGGGGCACTGTGCTATTTTAAAAACAAAGTGAGAGGAGAATATATTAGCAACTTAGCAAACAAAGGATCTTATTTCACATTTCAGCAAAATTAGTTTTACTTTAGACGCGTGTTTCTCTCAACTGGTGCACCGAAAAGAACATATCTCTGTTTATTCTATTTTATGCGCTGAAATGTGGCCCAGATATTACATATTCTCACACTTCATCAGCATTTGCCATTTTTGTTTTTGGAATGTGACTTTTTTTTTTATTGCACATTCAGCCCCTATGGGCTATCCTTCTCCTCCCAGTTCTTGACAACCCCAACCCTTCAGAGAGCGCTGTTTACAGAAAAATAAGCATACGACTAAAAAACAACTAACGCGGCTCTAATATCTATTTTTGTACATATATGTTTTTTTTGCACTGTGATTTTGAGCGCGTGCTCACAATGAAAGAGATGTTCGTGGCGTACTTTTTGACGGATTGTGAGCAGAATCTGAAAAGTTTGTTCCCTGATGTGATATCCACCGTTTGAAGAAGAAGCGATGCACAGTGACTGACAGTATACCATGAAAGTGCTGGGTTAACAGGTGGAATCGACCAAAATAAGCATTGTTTTCCTTTTTTTTTTTAATCCATCTACTCCTATCGTCTACAGATAGATTTCCCTTAACCACTGTAAAAGTTTCTTGTATGTACATGACATCTATATGGCAGATGTACAGCCTATAGGGTTACAGGAATAACGCGCTGAAGTCAAACCTTTAAGAGTCAAGGGACTTTTCAGCCAAAACTTATAACTCTGAAACAAAAGTGACGCATTTTAACTTGTGTTTATTTTAGGTTGACTTGATTGACTTGACTCGATTGTTCAGGTATTGCAGACCAAGCCATATTAGATTAAAAAACATACACAATGCCTCTGTTAGTGTCTTTGGAAAAGGGACTGAGAGGTACAATAGCCACCGAAAATCAACTGGAGTTTCATCATTTCCCCACTAGATGTCACCCACTGACCACACAATAACAAGCCGGGGTACATGCAGGGTGTCACACAATCCTGAGTGAGGACACAGTTCACATCTAACCACCAACAACCAAGCCAATTAAAAAGTTTCATCATGAATAGTGTGTGATTAGCACATAGAAGATGTGTTTTACTTGTATCTCTGCAAGAACTTCAGCATTTACTAATAATAAGCAAATCACACTTATAAAAAATACACCTGGCCTATGAAAACAAATAACATTTATGCTGTTATGCTGGCTAGTTTGTGTTTATTTGATTGCATGTGCTCCAACTTTAATCAGAAATACCTACATCCAGATGTGCACATTACATTATTTGTCCAAGCCCATCAGAGGACAGCTGATCTGGCTTTAGGCTCAATAAGCACGTGTTAATAACGTGTAATCTAATGAAATACAGCTGATGGCGTGGAAAATAAAGACTAAAAGCACATCTGATGATATGATGCTCAGGAGGGATGGATGGAGCCAGGATGTGGCATGTGTGCATGACGTCATTTCTCCATGTACTGTGCGCCATTTTGGAAGAAAAAAAAAAATCACGGATAATTTCCGTGGTCTTGACAGATCTGGACCCGAGTCTTCACACTGATTGTGGATGCTATCTCTTTCCCCGAGCAAGCCGCATTGGTTGATTAGGTATTGGAAGCCGTGTACAGCAAGAGCTGCTACATGAAGCAATGGCGGGTAAGCTACTTTTGAAGGCAGGAAAAGGACCCACCTCACTTGGTGTGTGTGATGGCCTGAATCTGCAAGTTAGCTTAGTAGCCAACGTTAGCGGCTGGCGAGCTAAAGTTGCTAGTTGTCAAAACTGTGTCACTGTCGGGTCATTTTATCTGCAGGCGAGACGCGAAGCAGATACTAACTAACGCTGTGCTCTTTTCCACAGGAGTTGCAGGAGGAAATGATTTTCAGTGGTGTTTCTCTCAAGTGAAAGGAGCGATAGATGAAGATGTTGCGGAAGGTATGTAGCTAACGTTAGCTTTGGCGGCTAAGCTAAAACGGTGGTGTAGCTAGCTGGATGGTCTGATGATGATGATGCTCAGGGGGCTTCACATGAGATGCACGATAGCTAGATGGACGAACGGGCTTTAATATAACACAGCTGTCGTGACTGATGCGAGTTGGTTTGCGGATCACTTGCACGAACGCCCTTTCCTGTGTGAATGACTGTATGTCGCTAGCTAGCTGTATGCTAGCTGGTGGCTAAGCTATTAAAGGGGAGCGACCGTGTCCGTGACGTCAATGTGCTGCGTCCATAAATTGTCGAGTGACATCATGCTTGTTTTCATTCATTCATTCATACATGAATGGGTGTACGTGTTGTGCGTGTCTGGCTGTCAAGTGTGCCTGCTGCTTTATTTCAGAAAAATGACACGAGCACCAGACTGCAGTCTTCTGTCCTAGCTGTCAACAGCACTATCATCCGGAAAGCTGAGCTACTGAGTCTGATTCACTCTGATTTATGTCCACTTTCAGCTGACATAATCTCAACAGTTGAGTTCAACTATTCTGGAGAATTGCTTGCAACTGGAGATAAAGGAGGCAGAGTAGTGATATTTCAACATGAACAGGAGGTAAGATTCCCATCGCACATCAGACGAGCATCTTCATTCACAGTTTTACGTTGCGGTGACTGAACGTGTGTATCTTGTAACTTGTGTTTATGCAATATTTGTCTTCCAGTCTAAGAATCGTCCACACCTGCGCGGGGAGTACAACGTCTATAGCACTTTTCAGAGTCACGAGCCAGAATTTGACTATTTGAAAAGTTTAGAAATCGAAGAAAAAATTAATAAAATAAGATGGCTACCCCAACAAAATGCTGCTCACTTTCTACTTTCGACAAACGGTAAAGGGTTTACTGTCTTTTCTGTTTTGATTACTTTTGCGATTTAAGAATTTCAAACCGTGTGACCTAACTTAAACGACTTTCTGTTGTCTGTTTTCACCAGATAAAACTATCAAATTGTGGAAAATAAGTGAAAGAGATAAACGAGCGGAAGGCTACAACCTGAAAGACGAAGATGGACGACTCAGAGACCCCTTTAGAATCACCTCTTTACGGGTTTGTTCAGTCACACGTCGGACCTCTCTCATGTTTTTGGACGCGGCTTTTAAAAAAATCTCATCTAAAAGCGCATGTGTTGTGTTTCAGGTACCAGTACTGATGCCAATGGATCTCATGGTAGAAGCAAGCCCACGGAGGATCTTTGCAAATGCGCACACCTATCACATTAATTCCATTTCTGTAAATAGTGATCATGAAACGTACCTCTCCGCAGATGACCTAAGAATAAATCTATGGCACTTGGAAATCACAGACAGAAGTTTTAGTATCCTTTTTCCTCATCAGAGAGCCGATATGAGAATACGTGCTTCATAGACGAGCAGATTCTGCATTGTATAATCATGAAACGTAAGACTGCTAGTTCCTTTAACAGTGTGTTCCCAGATATTGTAGACATCAAGCCCGCCAACATGGAGGAACTGACAGAAGTAATCACAGCTGCTGAGTGCCATCCACACCAATGCAATGTATTTGTGTACAGCAGTAGCAAAGGCACCATCCGCCTGTGTGACATGCGAGCAGCAGCGCTCTGCGACAGGCACTCGAAGTGTAAGTACCTCCATTGTAGTGCTTGAATCTTTAGTTGATTAGTCTATCAGTGTAAACGTGCTTGAGGATTTATTAAATTAGCAGCAATTTATGTGATATTTAGATTTCCTACTTGTCCCCATTTTGTATATAGCAATTAATAGATAAGACTAAGGGTGTTTCATGTGATGTGTTATAGATTGTGTATTCTCAAAATGATTACATGTTTCAGAAGATAAATTATATGCTAAAAGAAAATCATATTGCGATTGAGTCAGTGTTAGTGTCGTGTTAGTTACAAAAAGGAAGAAAATATATATGTTTATAAAACTAGATTAGCACTCGGTAGATTGCATACCTCTGCCCAAATAAAAAAAAATAATACCAGCCACCTAAATACGGCAGATTGTTCAAAATCAAGATGAAAATCCATGAATTATTACCTGACAAAAAGACAAAAATCCTTGCAATGTTAAAGAAAGTGAGGGGGAAAAAAAGCTGGGTTCAATCCTTTAACTGGATCCACACCAAATGTTAATGGGGTCTATTTTGGGCCGAGCCCCATCAATGGAAATCGGTTCAGTGGTTTTTGTCTAATCCTGCCTACCAACCAACCAACCAACAGATACAGGTGAAAACATAACCTTGTTGACGGAGGTGTTGGTGATGATGGGATTATTGCGGGGGTTTTGTACCAAACAAGCATGTTCCCGAACATCTGGAGAACAGGATTTGTAGGCATCTGTAGCATCACAGTGCGTCTTATTACGAAAACATTTTGATGAATTGTTCAGGCTGAATGTGTCGCTTCACTCGCTTAAACCAATAAAGAGATAGTGGATAGTGACGATTTCTCTTTTTTGTTTCAGTCTTCGAGGAGCCTGAGGATCCAAGCAGCCGATCCTTCTTCTCTGAGATCATCTCCTCCATCTCGGACGTGAAGTTCAGTCACAGCGGACGCTATATGATGACACGTGACTACCTCTCCGTCAAAGTTTGGGACCTCAACATGGAGAACAGGCCAGTGGAGACGTATCAGGTGCATGAACATACTTATCTAATGGCTTCAAAAATAACTGACGTATGAGAGAAAACAATAAGCCCTGCAGCGTTTTAGTGGCAGTCTTACATCAGATATTGTGCATTTCATATAGACAGGAAGGCTTTCTGTGATCAAGGGATCGAGGCTTCAAACGGTTTCATTTCCACAATACATCAGAACTTTCCCCCAAAAATATAACAATTTGTTTTCTTAAAGCTAGTAATGGTTATATAAAGGTGTGAAGATCGCACAGAAGTACAAAGAATATGATCCTTTCATCGAAAGGCATGCAGTCTCCTTGTGGCTCACAAAAATAGTAGCCTCGCAGTCGGACTGATTAGCTACACAATCTGCACTCACCACACAGTACTTTAGCCGGATGAGCTTTTTACACTTCAGTGATGTCCATACAGATGAAGGCAGTGAATATTTAGTCTAAGTGACATGTCTTGTTTCAGGTCCATGAATACCTTCGCAGTAAACTCTGCTCCTTGTATGAAAACGACTGCATCTTTGACAAGTTCGAGTGCTGCTGGAATGGCAGTGACAGGTACGTTTCTCTATTCTTGCACGTGATAGCCTTTCACTGGTGACATCGTGTTTTTCCTGAAGTGAACGTAGACAACAATTTGAATTTTCTCTCTCCATCAGTGCCATCATGACCGGCTCCTACAACAACTTCTTCCGAATGTTTGACCGCAACACCAGGCGGGACATCACACTGGAGGCGTCCCGGGAGAGCAGCAAACCACGGGCTACGCTCAAACCACGCAAAGTGTCCACCGGCGGCAAGAGGAAGAAGGATGAGATCAGCGTGGACAGCCTGGACTTCAACAAGAAGATCCTCCACACTGCCTGGCACCCCAAAGATAACGTGATAGCTGTGGCAGCCACCAACAACTTGTACATTTTCCAGGACAAAATCAACTAGAAGATTTGGGGCTCCAGAGGATAGGGCTTTTACCGTACCTGTGTAGTTAAGCCTACTACTTGTCTATCTGTATAAGAAGAAACAGCCTCGTTGTCCTCCTGGTGAAGAATTCGAAAGCACGTGTCTACTTTTTTTGCCACAGGAGGTTGATCTATAGGCCTGTTTTATTTTGAGTCTGAGCTTAGGTTGTTTTTGCCTTTGGCACCAGGGCAATCAACATGCCCCCCTGACCCAGAAAGCCCAATTCGGGTCTAATTGATGGAATGGCACTCCCTAGAGGTCAAACTCTTGAACGTTGGTGTTTGTGTTGACATTTTAAGCCTTCATTTCATGATTTAACGACAGAACTCTTGGAAGCCCTTAAAATGACGTCTTGTCAAAGTTGTAACATCATCTCAAAGGTTTTGGGCCCTCTGAAGCACGGATTAATGGCCAATAAGCCTAACTGTAACATTCCCCCATTGGCCATGTATTCAGGCCAAACTACTGGTGGAAGAGGCCATGAATTTGGAAAGTGGACCTGTTTCTTTTCTCCCCCTCCCCTCCTCTTACTTTACCCCAGTCAATACGGTGACATAATTTCACTGACTGTATCTACTCAAGTACACCTTGTCATCCACATAATAAAAGAAACTAAAACTACAGATGTGTTTTTAAATTTAGAAGTATGTATTAAAACATGTTTATTGCTTTGCATGTTTTTATGTTGTAGAGAGGTGGAAAAATGTCCAGTCACACCACTGTCTTTGAGCAGATCTCAAGCAAACTTGTTATGGAAATACTATTCGGGGCTACCAGTTTCAGAACCACTGTTGGAGACAACCGATGATGTGTTTGTGTCAAGAGATTAATTTCTAAGTTTTTGACCATGTTTTAGGATGCAGGCTGGAAACTACATGGCACAAGATGGGGCCCAGGACAAAGGGAATCTGCAGCCTTAATACCTACTTCTATCAGTGACAGCTACAAGTTATGTCCCCAAACGTTTTACAAACCTCATGTGCATTATTTGTAAATCCTATTTTATAGAGTTATGTCCTCATATACTGCTGCTATATGTGGCTGTCTATGAAAATACAAAGGAGGAAAATTGCACATCGTACAGTTTATGTGATAGAGTGCCTCCGAATCATGTAATAAGTAGGAAATTCAGACAGGCCTCATACATGTGCCCTTATTCATTTATTAGGGATGTCACCCAAATTTGAGCCGCGTTATTGCAAATGTGGATCTTATCTCCGTAGTTGTGAATGCAGAAATGAAGGTTGACTACACGACACACAAAACATATACTGATTACATTAAAACAAACACATAATAATGCATTGTCTTTGTCCATTGATTCCTAACATGGTGGCAATGTATTCACTTGTTTATTATTTTGACCAAAGTTCAATAAAATTTTAATTGTGTTCATCTGCATGTCTTCCTTTTTCTTTGTAGTCAACTCCATGTTTCTACGCATAAATCCATCAGAGCCATGTACGTTTTTCCAACTTTTATTTTGAGTAGAGTGAATGAAGTGGACCACATCAGCAAGATATTCGATTTTCTTATAATCACAATTTACAATTGCATAAATAGAGCAATCGATAATGAATGCAATCACTTAAAATACTAGGCTAATGATCCCTTGGACAAAATAAAAATACAAGTCAAAACAATTCATCCATCGCTGATCTGAAGAATGATACAGGACAGTAAATCATTTTAAATCGAAAGTGATTTCTCATTGCAAAAAGAAAAAGGCAATGTTGACAGCATACATCAGTTCCCTAACGTGCAGATTTAAGGAGCAGGAAGCAGCGAAACAGTCATCTCCAGGCCAGGACTACAGCAAGGAGGAGAGAATTGGTCAGTGTTGTGTTCAAGTGCATGGTACACCATGAAACAGCAATGACAGATCCTCAACTCTCCACGCTGGTGGGGCACTCAGTCAAATCGGACCGTGTCACGTGGTCCCATTTTAAGGCATGCCAAGATATCAAGTCGGGTCAAGGTGACGTGGTGTCACAACACGCCACCGCCCTTCTTAGTAGGTGTTGTGGGAGGTTAGACGCTTCCCAATGTATATCCTAAAGAGGGAGAAACACAAACGTAAAGTAAGTTAATCTATGTACGCCTCAACAGAGGCCCTACGCCCCTATTCAGAAATTCCTGCTGTGCTCGTTTTATATACTTAGCTGCTTTGCTAGTGTATTTGATATCTTTCCAACAGAGACATCTCAGACTAACTGCTACTTTTGGGTCAACTCAAGCTGTCATTTTCTTTAGTTTGTGGTCCAACAGGTAAACAAGGTCTTCAATCTGATGTTAGGAAACATTATGGTTTCTATTGGCTACCTATCCAACCATTCATCCAATCACTCTGAACAATCAGCATGTGAATGTTCTCTGTGGTGATTTTCTTTGTTTTGGTGATTGTTTTCTCTTCTATCCTGCGTATGTTCCTGGATTCATGGGAGACAGGTGAAGCATTTGCAAATGGCAAATGTAAATACAATTGTTGTCCCAGCACCAAAATACAAAACACAAGACTGGAATCTATCAGTCTCAAATTGATTGACAGGTGATTAAATAGGTACACCAACACCAGACAGCCACTAAATTATTCATGTTGTGATGGAGCAATTAAAAGGTCTGTTTGCATCAGTGATGTTCATGAACCATTGGTAAACAGGTCTATATTTTCATGTGTGATTGTCTAAAAACATAATGTTGTTAATAAGGTTTCCATTATTATTATTATTATTATTATTATGTGAATATACATAAATTGTATGTGGTAAATGCTTCTTTAGGATCCCTCTGCGATTGCTTCTACAGGTTCCCGTTAAGAGTTTTAGCTTTTCAGATACTGTAATGGGACCAGAGTTAGAGACTGAATGATGTTGCTTACCCTAGGCCGACAGCAAGTATGTGAGATATGATTAATGAGGGAAGGAACAGCTTCAGAAAGTCAGCAGACAGAACGCCTCCCTTCTTCATGACGCTGGTGTTCCTAATGCTGAGAGAGGTCGAGCGCTTAGGGTACTTCAGCAGGAACTCCCTACAGAGAAGCACATTAATTTTTCAATGTTTTGAATTCATTAAAATCAATGAGAGCCAGTCGAATGTCATACTGACACATCTGCTCACACAGACATCATCAGTTTTATCTTTTTTCACTCTATGAATTACAATTACAAATCATGGCATTAAATAAATATACTAAGGCTAATATTTTTAAGAGATTAACACAGATTTACACTCAGCTACTGTGGAAGTTGTTCATAGTAGAGCCAAACCGACACATAGGTTGACTGATATTGGCATCTGACAGATATATCTATATCAGCGTGTTTGTTGAAATGTATTAAATTCCTAATAAAGTTTACCGTTTCAGTTCAGTGATGTCATTTTAGACAGTACCGTTCTGTTTATTGTTACACAGTAAGGTTACATATCATTGTCACAAGTATATAATAACCATATTTGAAGGCTCATCGCAACAATATTTGTATATTGGCCAAAAGAACAATGTTGGAATTTATTTCTCCCCATTATCAGTCAGGCTCTAGTTCATGGTCAATAACTATTAAGTCTGTGATTGTGTAACAGCACAATCTTGTGTAACCTGGGAATGGTAATGTTTACTAAGATAACGCCACTTAATTTACATTACAAAGTTGGCGGTGGCTACATACTTTGGTGGACTGTTCTCAGGTCGACTCGACCAGTCCCAGATCCAGTCAGCATTTTTCTTCATGAGGTTCTCCACCTCTCGTCTCCTTTCCTGGAAGTCTTCATCTGACTAAAAATAGACAATTGATAATTGTGGTTGAAAACACATCCAGCAACGACTCAGCCATCACATCACTGATATTTTAAAACAAGACTATGCTGTAAAACATTTCTGACACTCAGTAGTTGCAATCATCGTGACTTACACTTATTCTGACATAACAAGAATAGCCTCTATTGAGCTACACTAATCAAGATAGTTTTGATCACTAATTTTGAGCAGTGTATAGAAGTTATCTGGGGAAAAGTCCAAATGTATTCAATAAAACTACACCATTTGAGACTTTGGTACAAATATTTAAATACAAGTCAGTGGTTTCAACAAATGTACCTGAGAGCTGTTTCCCTCAGAGCCTCTCCACAGAAGAAGTGGGGTCTGTGCTCTAAGTGGGCTGTTGTGAAGACAACAACAACACAACGCTGGTCACTTAAAACACATGTTTGGAATACCACGTCTTGCAACACATAAGGAGGACACAAACGTTGCTTCCCTGTTTCATCACACACAGACCTGTTGCACTGAGAGCTTCCTTTGGAGCTGCTGCGGCCTGACTCGTGCTGTGCGTCTAGCAGCATTTTCTCCAGGTCACCCTGCTGGATGGCCGTGGGGATTTGCTCCTGGCTCCCGTGATGACTCGTACTTTGGGAGCCAGTGCCACTGAAATGCAGCTCTACCCAGGAACCTTGAAATCAAAACAACACAGTTATTATACACTGTTTATAGTATAGTATCACTTCCCTTCACTACACTGGGACTCACTGTGCTGAAGGGTTGGGTAACTCACAGAAGAACAATTAACAGACACAGCCTGTCCTTGGCTTGGAGGCATTTGGATTTCGCAATGTTGCAAATAAGCCCCATTACCTAACTAGGTCAACAAGCTGTCCTCTGTTGATCTGCCCTCGACTTAAAGATCGATAAAATAACGTTTTAACACTCAAGTTAGCTTAATATCTAGGCTGTTCAGCTCAGGCTATGTTAGCTAATTTAAGGTTATGTACCTCCTGTTTACTAAACTCAGCTGGTGCTAGCATCAACACTGACTGGTTAGCTAGGCTACAGGCTGCTTTGTCGTGTGTACTTTACCTTGCAAACTCTCGTCCGATGAATTATCCTTCTGGAGAGACATCGTAGCGGTATAATCTTGTGGGGGTCCGCAGTCTTAGAGGCCTATATGTAAGCGAAATGGTGGCGAAATCTGTGTAAGCAGCTGGAGCCCCAACTACCACAATAACAATGACGCAAGATTGTGTTTATCTAGCGCGCGATTGGCTGTGAAAGGGGCACGCAGACTGGCCGCAGCGCGCATGCTCGCACGCAAAAGCCCAAATAAACATGATTGCTGAATGTCATTAGCTTAGCACCAACGTTATGTTTATAAAACGACAGGGAGGCATTGCTCGTGTTTTTGTGTTTTGAGTGAAACTTATTTATGACGGCAGTTCCACACACCTGTCTGCAGGTGGCAGTCAGAGCTCATAGCTCGCCCTGTATTTGCTTCAGCACACAGGGAGTAGCTCACACACCACACCTGGCCTTCAATTTAAAAAAATAAATAAATATTACAATATCAGATTCAATATCAAGCATGTTGTGTTTCTATTGCAGAGTCTTAATGTTCAGGCCTGTATTGATCAGAGTCCCAACACATCAACAGTGTTTACGTCCTTGTTTAAGGAGCACAGAAGGATGTAAACATTGTCTCTGCTGATTTCTTTTAATCAACAATCCCCACAAGGGACTTCTGACAAGGTAAAACAAACATATTTATTGGTCACGATTTCTTGAAGAGGCAACTCCAAATTTGAGACCGGCAAATGTAATTATGTTCGTACCATGGAGATTAGTATGACTGATTATTCTTGCAAAATTAAATTATTTCCACAATTGAGGGGGCTTATTATTCTGGGGGTAGAATTGTCCTTCCTGGCAGACCTTGGTTTATACAGAATATACGGAGCTTAATGGATCATTTCAAAACAGAGATCAATTATTTGGGTAACCATTAAAATGTACTGCACTTACTGCAGTTTTCCTCCTTACCAAAGAAAAACAAGCTTGCACAAACAGGCGATATTAATTCACTCCCCTTTAGTGCTACATCAGGGTTTTGTTTTGCAATTACTCTTATTTTCTGTACTTATTTTTGGGGGTAATTTACTATTCACATTGCAGTTACTGTAAACAGTAAGTACACGTTCTCTATTTTGTCACATAATTAAGGGAACATTCAATTAAGAGCCATGTACAGTCAGTCTCAATAAAATACATACTGATTAAGTCAAAAATAAAAAATAAAGATCCATTTTCTATTTATTCTTTTGTCATACTGCACATAGCAATACCTGGCCAGACGGATACATCATCCACAGTAGACGTATTAACAAATAATAGCATTGTGAGGGCCAGTAATCACCACAATTTCCCCAAATTCACGTCAGTGCCATGACCAGGCGTATGGAACTGAAACCAAAAAAGTAGGCAACTCTCAAAACAAAGAAACCAATAATGTGAGAAAGGAAATGCTTTTCTATATTCCAAAAACAAAGCCTTTATTTTCTAATAACCCAAACCTCTAGAGAGTATTATGTTCAGCATTGTTCAATGTAGTCAAAGCTGCGATGTTAAAACATTTTCAGGGTGGTTGTTGATTCGATCAACGATGCATACATTTACGGCGCTCAATAACAACTAAATAAACATTTATGAAAGCAGAAGCCATAAAAAATGTATCACGGTTAATATTTCAAATGATATTACATTCTGTTGGTGTAAGTTGTTTATATTTTCATGTAGTGCTGTCAGAATTTATGATGGAGGCAATACTGGCAGTAATTTTGTTAAGTGTTATGAATGTTGTTTTCCACTCCCCATCCCCGCTCTCATTAAAAAAATGTGCTCACCAGATGGCATATGTACCGAAACGGATGCATTGTACAGTGTTATAATACCCCACCATTGCTACATTGAATTGTCTGCCGTTCCATGTGCGCCACATGGCTTTGACTACAAGCTTAATTTAGGCTTCAGCACAGCATCTGATAAACAATAACTACACAAAGAACCATGAAAAACACATTTTAGCCCTTTTATAAGCTCACAAGAGCAATGTGCACTGGATTAAACAATGCCACTCGATGAAAGGGAGGAAGTCCACCCCCCTTTCAGGCCATTTAATTAAATCAGAAATTACCGTCTGGAAGTCTATCCCACGATCACCACAGATAACCTACTATTGCCAGAAATAAAGTCGTAACGCAAAAGAAAATCACATCCTGTTTTGGATCAGCAAGATAGAGGTAGAGTCCATGAAGTTTAACCTAAACCGCATAAGGAAATCAACCATTATTGAAGGTTATTAGTCAGTATTACTTTCTGGCACAAGAAGAGAGAACACAAACATCCACTCATTTCAACCACAAGCCATTCTCTAAACTGGTTTGTACGTCATGTAGGCCTGAACTTTCTCCTAATGATACTCAGTTCTGTCTTGACTCCACTTTTAGCAGGCATGGTAATGTATTTGTTGGAGACATACCCACATGGTGGAGAATACCAAACACCGATTGGACTGTAAGCTGTATAAGAAGAAAGAGGCGTAAGATAAACAAAGAAGCTAAGAATATAATAGATATAATGCCAGTAAGTGTCTATTAATGGTAAGTCCAAATTTCCCGAGTAAGCACTTCTGCAGGCCATTATATTAAATCAGAAATTCCCATCTGGAATTCTATGCCCGATCACCACAGATAACCTACCATGATCAGAAATAAAGTCGTAAAGCAAAAGAAAATCACATCCTGTTTTGCATCAGCAAGATAGAGAAAGAATTAATGAAGTTTAACCCAAACCGTGTAAGGAAATCAACCATTATTGAGGGTTATTAGTCAATATTAGTCACTGGCACAAGAAGAGGGAACACAAAGTGTAAGTGTGTTTAAATGGTAAGTCAAAATTCAGTGCTTTATTCATCTGACAGGGATACCCCCCAAGTTGATGAGCTGCCCTAATAAGCACTGCTGTGTATGTGATTATATGTAATGATACAGCTACAATATTCATATTTCTAGATTTCTCTATCCATAATGTTGTTATTTACTCTTATTTTATATGTTTTAACCCTCATATTTTCCTAATAGTAGTGAGATTTACCCACTTCCGGCAGCCATTTTAATAGCAACTTGGGAAATGAACTTAGCTAGCATAAGTTAGCTAACGTTAAACACGTAGCTTCATGATGTACACTGATTTTATTTTATTTCAAAGCTATAAAGGTGTCTCGAGGATTCAAGAAATGTGTGAAAAACACCGGTAGGTGTTGCTACACACCAGCGAAGCTTTTACAACTTGCTTAAACAAACGCTAGCTCTTAGCAGCTAACTTTAGCTAATCGTCAATTCAAACGCCTCAAGTGCAACTCACGTAGCGGCTAACGTTAGCTACAGTGGGGTCATATAATTAATTATTTTATACGAAATACATCGTTTGTCCACTGTCAGTCATATTACAATCGTGATGATTCAATTATCCTTTAACACCACTTTATATATCAGCATACCAATATCTGGCTAGCTAGCATTACCTCCACAGTTACCACGTTCAGTTGTTGTTAGCAACAACGACCACAGGCGATATCAGAAACAAAATGTCAAATACATTTCTAAAAGCCATTACCTGTTCAGGAGTGGGAAGGCAGATTTCTAATACTTGACGCAGGGCCATCTGATGATTCAAGTCATCTGGAAATAAAAAAACACCAGGTGCCATCTGCTGACCTTTACAGGTAACTGCCACAACACACCCACCTGAATCCACACACTAAATGTCACAACTCAAGTATGAGTGTAGTAAGTGTCAGAGACATGATATGAACATGGTCACAGGCTCAGGTGCATCTGCAGGACCACTCTACTATCCACTCCTATGCTTGAAAACATGGAAGTTTCTATTAAATATCCACCAAAGCTGATCACTGAAATTGCTCCTCACAGTGTGTTGTCTTGTCCAGAAAACTGGATTTCAACAGCCGTCACTGACATCCTGATATATTATTTTTACTGCAAGTAATAACCTCAGATATTGATTTCTGCATGATGTAATCACGTCATGTTTTCACTTCAAATAATCATTTAGCTATTGCGACTTGTGTTTTCCAGTGTCCACAGCAGTAGTCAGTAGGTTTGTCCTGTCAAAAAGAGATTAAAAAATAGAAGATGATGCTGACACCCCTTGCAACAGATGACAGGTGGAAGGAAGAGCAATGACTCCATCGAGATGCCCCAGTTGATAGTGTGGCACAGCTGTGTGTAGGTGTGTTTACTGACATCATACTGAGGGATGAATTGTTTTCCACAACAGCTGATTGGTGGAGACAGATAAAGTACAATGATAGTAAGCTGGTGTTTACTTTGTGTTTCTGACATCCTGTGTTTTGCCCAAGCGTGTGCATGAGGACGAGAGTAGGCCAGACGGGAATTGGATACGATCGATGGCATAGACAGGACGAGACGGCTAAGGAAGAATTATGGTGTCCGGAGCAGGAGATTTGCCAGAGCTTAATTTTGTATCAATGAGGATTCACTGCAGAACGTAGAAAGCATAGATGTAGATGATGCATGAAGTTTCACAGACAGCAGAGTATCTACTTGTGATAATAGTGAGCAAAATAATCCAATTTTTCAAACTCATGCAGTTCTTTTAAATTGAATTTGACCTTATTTGTGACAGATTTTTAAGGTTGACACTGTTCTGACCAACTGGTGTCCATATAAATGATATATTTTCTTAACATGAGAGATTTTGAGGTCATGGTAAAGACAAATGAGTATGTTTTGGGACAGTATCACCCCTTTGCCCCCTATTTTTTCTCATCTCTCTCTAACCCCATATTATACACTTTTTACACAAATTTTCATGTTTATGAATGAATCATCACAGATTATTATTTTTAAAATGCTCAAAATGAATGAACAAAACAGAAAGCACCTAATTTGTTATACAAATATTAGATGAAGAATTATGGACTAACATTTCAAACCTCATATTTTGTGCTATCCCTTCAAAGTTATCATTTCCTAGCTTACGTGTTGATAAAAGAATAACGTGATATTGGATGTTTATAGTATTTTTATCTTTGTAAATGTGGTAAATTCAACAGCCCATGTGAAATACACTCCTGTTAATGTATCCTGGTGGTTGTTGGGATAGATAATTTGACATTAAAGACATTTTTGTCATATTCTATATATTATAATTCATGCCTATATTTAAATTTGCTAATATTTTTGAATGGCATATCTATTTATTTATTTATTTATTTATTGAGTCATTTATTTATTTATTTATTTATTTGTTTATTTTTCATTTTGGCAGTACTGGTCCATAATATCTTGGGGAAAAAGGAGGTAAAATATGAAAACATGAATGAGTAAAGACTGTCTTACCCAAAGAATGAACCTCCATTTGTTGATACTTTTGATATATTTAGTAAATTCCACATCATCTATGTGTTTTGGCTGTCTGAAATCCCAGTGGGATCCTCATTCCTCTGGGGTTTTCTTTAGCCCCTTTCAGATGAGCATGTTTTGCTTTTTTTTTGATGAGCTAAGAAAATATAACAACCTACTATCTACTATCTTTTTTTTTTTTTAATCCTAAATACTAATCACAATAATCCCCTTCTCAGGGATTGCATATCAACATGCCCTCTAATAGGTACAATCTTGGCAGGCAAAAAATAAATTGGCCTGGCAAGTCATTCAGAAAATATCCATGTTATCAAATTTTCGTACTGATGTGGTTTAAAACATTTTTAGGTCCTGCTAAAAAGGCAATCATCCTCTCCATTCTTAGACAGCTGTAACTAAATGCATTAAACACACTAGAAAACTAGGGGTTAAAGTAAGATTCATTGAGAATAATTCCCATTACAGATGCAACGTTGAGCAGAATGAGTAGACAAAGTAACAGAGATTGCATGAGGCAAATTAAGCAGGACCTTCCTGCTGCTATCATCCCTCAGAATGTAATTTGATTATCTCGCATCCTTATCAATTCAAGAGGGAGGAAGTATTATACGCATGATGCATTGTGCCCAATTCATAATGAATGACCCAACATTCAATTAAAAACACTCTATTCATCACAAGCTATGATTTAAACTTGTTAGTATGGTTTCGATGCGTCTGTCTGACTCTGTGCGATCCCGCCTCGCCATCCTCTGCATGTCTGGTGGGATGTGGACTGTTCTCTCTGGCATGTTTTGCTCCAGCCTCTTTCAGATACATGACTAGCAGCTTTAACAAGCACTCATTGAGTCGTATGCGGGTGAAATTAGAAGGCGAGCTGTGTGAAAGTTGTGGGAACTCTTGCCAGAAGCAGCTTATAAAGTATGGTTTTATAAGCTCTGGTGTCACGGCGAGCATAAATCGTGATGCTCTGAAGTGGCCTTTAGAGGGGGTAATAAATCATTGTCGCAGCAAAGTGGACGTGTGAGTGTGTACACAACTAACCAAACTGTTTACAGTTGTAACCAGCCATAATTTACAGCGATGTGACGTGAGGCGTAGAAGATTGAAGGCCAAATTTCATTGAAACATTACAGATTATAAAACATTCAGTAACTCAGGATTAATCAAATATGTCACCATTGTTTATGTGGTTTAACTAATCAAGAGATATCGCCGAGTCAACTCTTGATTGAATTTTTATGATTTCTTCCATTTCATTTGTCTTTTTGGGCAATGGGTATTTTGACATTTAATCTCTCTATTGCTTGGCGAGTATGCGCTTTAAAAACGTAATGAATGCCTCTTGCTGCTCAAGCATAGCGGCGGACTCCATTATAGTTGTCATTTTAATTAAAGGATGCATTCGGATTGCGATCACTACGCTTTAATCTTTCGAGACACATTGATGCACCATCGATGTGGGCCAAGCAGAATTATTTTTAGGACTGTCTTGCAATTTTTTTATGGTACTAAATGTAACATAAGGTTGATTGCTCGGTATTAGCCTGATATAAATGGCTACATTTAAATTCAGATGTTCCAACAACAGTAATAACTGATTGAATTTTTTGTTCACTCTTCATAAGTGCTGTTATGGCAGGGGCCACTGATTTTTCCCAGTGCAGTTTAAACATATTGATCCCAACTGTGAGCGTCAGTGTCCCAGCAAAGCCTCGCAATGTTTAAACAGCTTACGGAAATGGCTTTATCTTGCGTAAACTGTCTTTGCCGCAGAACCTCAAATACTAACATTTTGTTAATATTTCTCTCATCAGATTGTTCGTGGGAACTCAGCAATACAGCAGGTCTATAGTTCAGCATTTGTGGTGAGTAAAAGAGGTTGTATTTTGAGATCCAGAGACGTGGTTGAACCCAAACATGTGTACCACAGGAATCTCAAAACACCAGAGTCCCAGAGAGCGAGTCATGGGAATCATTTACTTACTGTCCTGTATATATGAGAGGTGGTTAGTGGAAAAGTTTAGTTAGAGCAATCAGGGATGGCACATTTACTTTATGTTATGTTCCCAGGCTGCTGCTGGTCTAAAAGTCTTTGTTGAATAAAAGTCAATATGCAGAAAGGTTATGGTGTTGTGACAGGTGTGCTAACAAAGGAGAAGAGACAGAAGAGACAAAGTAAAGGAACAGAACACATTGATAAGCTTGTGTTGATATTAACCTCACAGTGTCACTTGCAGCAGCCACTCATATTTCTAACGCTGCCTGATTTCTGTTTGACTCCAGGGGATGATTTAATGATATCCTGATATGCAGGGCTATAATTCATGATAGCCTGCATTCAATATTGTTGTGCCATGGTCCACACCTCCTAGGCATAATTATCTTTTGATGTAATTGTCTTGTTCTCATGATGAGTGAAGGAGATAGTTGGTGGTATGGGAATACCACCGTTACAGATGCAATGTGCTTTCATGTGTTCTTGCTGTTTGTAGACAACAGTTGTACAAAGATAAATAGTTAAATAGGTCACATTTACAATAATTATCTGCTTTTCTAAGTCTGATGGCAATTACGGAGAGTTTCTGAATAATGTGCGTCATTTTGGGGATTTCATTTGACGTACTTATTGAGTATGACTCAGTTTTCAGTCATTATGAAACTATTGGCCATGTTTGTCCACATTATTTGTGACAAATTGCAAAATGACTGCGGGTAAAAGAAATGTTGCACTCCAATATGGCTGTCGTTTTGAAAAATGGTTAAATGGTGTTTGCATGTGCAGCCTTAAAGATCTGACTTTATATGGCCAACATTGTTATTTTCACAGTTTCCTGTTAGGAGTTATATGCAGCAGTAATCTTCCACTTTTCCATGTCTAAATCAAATGTCTGTCAGGAGATTATCTCTGACTTATACATTTAAAGGCTGTTACAAAACAAACACACACATGCAGAAAATGTATCATTTATGTTGTCACAGGTGTACAGTGTCAAAATCTAAACTCACAGGTTGTCACAATGTAAAAGAAACTGCACATGAGATATCTGTTGCATTATTTAATACTAGAAAAACAAACATTTACTGATGTGGAAGAACACACACTGTTACAACACAAAAAGCAAAATATGCAACATTTCACATTTTTCAAATATTCAATAAATACATTTTAATATCTTCTTAATGTAATATTTACAGTGATGTGACCCTTAATGCAGATGAACAAAAATGCTGTTTTGGAAATGCATTCATAAAACTCTTATTTATAACTGTCTCCTGTCCCTTTTACAAAGGATCTTTTTAAAAGACTTCCTGAAGTCATGATTGAATATAGTGTATATAACAGGATTAAGTGAGCTATTGCAGTAACCCAACCAGAAAAACATTTTGAACAATGTCTCCGGGACGAAGTCGCGGCAAAACACAACAGTGAGTGTGTATGTGAAGAAAAAGGGGAACCAGCAGAGAACAAACACTCCCATGACAACAGCCAGAACAAATGTGAAGCGCCTCTCTCTGCGCTGCCTTTCTTTCCACCTGCCCACTCTCACACAGGGCTGCACCTCTGGCTTCAGAGGGGTTTCTCCCAGCTTCACCTGAGCCACTCTGGTTGTTCTTATAGCCCTCTTCTTCATTCGGGAACACAGGATGGTGTCATTCCCATCAGACGAGGACGGCTCTTCCTCCACATTCAGCCCGTCGACCTCTCTACCCTCCCCTCTGTCCACCTCCCCCGCTTCTCCCTCCTTTCTTTCCAGGTTGCCAAATTGTTTTTGCTTTTCACCTGGCGGGTGTCTGGTTCTTTTCTTGGCAATCAGGTAAATTCTTGCATACACCATAATCATGACCGCGCAGGGTACAAAGAAAGAGGCAGTGCTGGAGAAAATGATGTACCATTGTTCTTCAATAACTTCACACTCAGGGCAGTCCTTTTCACCGTCATTCTTTTTCATTAGGATGAGCGGAGGGAATGAAATGAGGGCTGCCACTACCCAAACTATGAGGATTGTGCATTTAACCCTGCGCGGTGTCCTTCTCAGGTTGTACTCAATCGCTTGAGAAACGGACCAGTATCTGTCCAGGCTGATGGCACACAGGTGAATGATGGACGAGGTGCAGAAGAGCACATCCAAAGCCAGGTAGATTCCACACCACCCTGGACCAAAGTGCCAGCAACCCATCAGTTCCTTTGCTAAAGAGAATGGTATCACTAGGGTGGCAACCAGGATGTCTGCACATGCCAGAGAGACTAAAAACAAGTTCTGGGGTGCTCGCAGGGCTCGGCTTGTGGTCACAGCAATTACTACCATGACATTGCCAAACACAGTCATCAGGATGAGGATACCCACCAGGAACGTTAGAGGCAAAGAGGACCACACAGTATAATTATTAGGCTTATTAGAAGTCTCATTTACGCTGGTGGAGTTAAGACAACCCATCACGATGAGCCGTGATTTCGATGATATTGACTGAGCACCGTCTTTTAAGGAGGTTTGGAAGCGTTGATTGCCAGAAGTCTGTTAGTATCATCCATTCGAGAGCGCAGAATCAGAGAACTGAGCCTCCTCACTTTGTTCACTGGAAGAGATTGTTGAAAAGAAATCTTTGCTTCTGTCAGTGAAAAAATAGACACCAACTGAGAAGAATTACGAGAAATGTTTCTTAATATTAAAAAGACAAAAAATATATTGAATTAACTTTAATTTAGTTCCCACATCAGATCATTCAAAAATAGAAATATTCTTTTAAAAAGAATTCTTCATCCACCAACCTTTCAGAATAAAAACTTGCATCCCTTGGAAGACATTTCATAAAACAGACTTACATCGCAGAGAGTGCTGGCTCAGGCAGATCTTTTCATCTGTTGTGGGTGAAGTAGAGAGTACGTCTTTTATATGGGTTGATCTGACGCTGAGGATCTGTGATGCTGGCTCCACTTCAGTGAGAACGGGAATGGGCGGAGTTCATCTGCAGCAGGAGATTTAAAAGCAATTTGGTGAAGCTCCCAGACCCTGAAACCATCGGCTGATTATGACTTTAACAGTATTTGTGATTTATTGGAGTAATATCTGCAGTCTATTAAATTACAATGGATTAAGAGTACACTCTATATGGCTTTGCGGTTCATGAGCAAAATGTTCAGATATATCTTCAGAGAAAATAATATCCGAATCTATAGAGAAGATCAGAGCCGCTTAGTGAAGAAATCTGTCACTAGTGGTGCAAGAGAACAGCAAGAGCAGGATATTTGAGAGAATACAAATTTCAGCTTGACGAATGTTTGCTTAACTTATAACAAAGTATCATAAATCAAAGTGTGCTGAGTCATTTAATCTACTTAATACACAAATAAAACCATTAAAAGTTTTTGTGTTTCTTCGACTAAACTGTAGTCAACTACACTGCAAAAATGTGCTGCTGTATGATATCTAGCAAGGTTGCACTTGTGAGTGCCGGATAATAACATACACTGCTGACAAGGATTTTGACGGTGGTAGCGTGCGATTGCATGCAACAACATGAGTAAAAGGAGCACGCCGTCTAGGGATTTCCATTGCATTGTATTATTGTTATTGTCTATCAATGTGCTGCTTTATTTAAAGTTGTTTCAAGCATGCCAACCAGCATTCACTGACAGCCATCAACTTTAGGATTGTTATGTGATCCATCTAGCACTTAACACGTGATTTTTACCATTATGACTTAATGATATTTAGTCATTAGGAGCATTAAAAGGCTTTGTGTGTGTGAAGAGTTATGTGTTTAGTCCTCTGAGGCATCTCTGTGCTGTACTCTGGTCATTAACATTAATACTAAAGTACAAAGTCTTGTATGTTTTGTTTTAGCACAACTTTGCTAGATCACTTGAGGAGAGGAGCACACTAAGAGCTCCAAACCCTCTCTGCTTGTAACCACTTAATACGAAGCCACGTCTACATGTGGCCATGTCTACTTTAAATTATTAATAAGTAGCCATTTTGTTTCTCATCCTACTGATCCCTTAGTAATGATCTCATGACCACTCAGACTATTCTCGCGACCCTTGGGGTATCTCAGCCCCCAGTTTGGGAAATCCTGTGGCTGTGACACCACACCGACCTTAACCTAAAGTTAGCCATTATCTCTTGCGATGGAAAGTCGTATGAAGTTTTGTAGTCCACAAAACATTTCTGGAGCCTCACAGAAAAACAACCGGAGTAGATGTGGACTTTTTTACGACATTAAAAACATCTCATCTCATCCGGTGTATTTCAAGTCTCTGGAAGCCCAAAATTGATTGAAAATACATTATTTACACCCTCGACACACTTTAAGTTTAGCAGCTGCAGGGTGTATAGAACATATTTTCTAATACATTTTGGATTAAAGGGCTTCTGGAGCTTGGATTACACTGGATGAGCTGTTTGTTTCTTTTTGTTTGTTGTTTCTTTATGTTTTTGTTGTAAACCCCCAGAAATGTTTTGTGGACAAAGAAACTTTCCAGAGGAGTAGATAATGACTGAATTTTCATTTTTGTGTGAACCTTTTCTTTAAGTCATAATGGTAATACTTGCATGTACATTTTAGCTGAGTTTTTAACCCCATACTGAAGATGCTACTGTGAGCAGTGCCGCAGGGGGCGCTGACGAGCTGCTCCTCTGTGTACTGGACGTGATCTTCCTTGTTATCGCGAGAAAATCCTATCACGAGCTTCCGGTTGACGGAGAGCGTACTGTTGTTCTTTTGAGCAGGCGTTATTGGCGATTTTTTACCGAGTTTACACTTGAATGCTTACGGTATTTATCTGTCAAGAACATATATACCGAGGTAAGATTACACATTTACACATTGTTTTATGATTTCCCCTCTGCCTACCGTAGCTAGCATTAGCCGTCGTCCGTTATACTTATGTCGACGAAAGAGGGCCGAGGGATCTTGCTAACCGTGTTAGCGTAAAGCTAACGTAAATGTTGTGACATAACAAGCTAGCGACATTATGTTTTCTCGCTAGATTTGTTTTAGCCCATGTTCATCTCGTTTAGCATTTAATACACGAGCTGTTTGTGTCTATAGGTAATCGCCAATTTAAGATAGCTTTCTTATTTAAGTTGTTTACCTTTAGCTTTTCGGACGTGCTAAGTGAATACAGCTACAGCTAGCCAACTTTTCCAGAAAACTGTCCTCTTTTTTTTTGTCAATACGCAGATGTCGGACGACTTGATGAAACAGTTAAGCAGCTACAAAGCCCAGCTACAGCAAGTAGAAGTTGCTCTATCCACCGACCCTGACAATGAAGATCTCCTTAAACTCCAGAAAGACTTGCAGGTTTGTGTGTCTGTGTGAATAGGATGCTTCAAAGTGTTGGATGTGTACATTACACGTAAAGCGTATTTGTCATTGCTGGAGTTGTATGGAGGCATAAAAAGACTGTTTAATGAGTAACTGAATACCAAATCCTTAATATGATTAAATCAGTGCTGCAACGATTAATCAAGTAGTCATCAACTATTAAATTAACCGACAACTACGTTGACAATTAATTAATCTATTTGGGTAACATTTCAGTCAGAAGTCTCTGATTCCAGCTTCTTAAATTTCAATGTTTTGTAGTTTCTTTACTTCTCCATGCCTGTAAACTGAATATCTTTGGGTTGTGGACATAGAAGACATTTTAGGACGCCATCCTTGGCATTGGGGAAAGACTGATAGACATTTTCACCATTTTCTAACATTTTGTAGACCAAAACACTCATTGATTAATCTAGAAATTAATCTAATTAAGATTTAAAGACAAGGAAAATTATCCCTAGTTGCCCTAAATTTAAGCACTATTGAATATCGATTATTGAAAATTAAACTGAATCTATAACACTGAAATAGTGTACTCTGAAAACTACCACACTGCATTTATGTGGTTTGAATTCCACTATTTATAGTTTTGCATGTCAAAAAGAAATTATACTTAGGTGTCAACCTGCCTACAAAAATCAAAACCTACCCAAACATTTTTTTAATTTAGTGCTGTAAATTATTTTACAATGAATAGCTTCTTTTTTTGCCATGGTCTATATTGCTAACAAAAGGGGGAAATTTCATATGTGCTCCATGAACACCTAACCCACTTTTGACTGTGTTTGTTCTACAGGAAGTTATCGATTTGACAAAAGACCTCCTCACCTCACAGCCCACTGAAGGTGCTTCTACCACCCATGGCTCAGAAACAGTCCCCGTTAAGCTCGGCTGGAAAGTTGGGGACAAGTGTATGGCTGTGTGGAGTCAGGATGGACAGTGAGTATCACCGACCTCTTCTCAGAAAACATTACATGCAACCGCAAACCTTGTACTCTAGCAATGCAATGCAATTTGAGTTATTTATTTGAGCAATGTTTTTTTGTATTTAGTTTTGTCCACCCATGTTAATGTAATGAGTTTTGATGATTTTAGTTTCATGGATGTTCGATCAGAAGGGACAAATGTTTGTTTTTGCAAACTTTATATTCTTGTGGTGAATTGTATATAGAAAAATGGCCAAAGAGTGTCCTATAGTCACATACCGCACAGATTTTTCATCCAGTATTATTTATGAGTGTTAAGCTTTACTTATATAGTGGAGCTTGAGTCTTTGGCTCATACTCACCTGCTTACAGACGTGATTCTTTGACAGGGTGTATGAGGCTGAGATTGAGGAGATAGACCGAGAGAACAGCACTGCAGCAGTTACCTTCGCTGGATACGGGAATGCTGAAGTGATCCCTCTGCAGAACCTCAAAGCAGCAGAGGAGGGGAAACGTTCTGATGAGGATGGGAGTGGAAAGCCAAAGTCAAGGTATGAACAAAACTCTTGTGTTTTACTCACTTAATGTACATACTCATAAATCTGTACTTAATTCTTGTGTATTAACATTATAATGAAAATACTGGGATTCACATGTATGTTCTCACAGGAATTACTTCTTTTTCGTGTCATGATTGGAAATGTGCTTTGATTTTCACTCTTGCCTAAAACGCACAGCATTTTATTTTACCTTACCTTCCACGTCTCATGTAGGCCTGAATCTATATCATATTTGGAGGCTCCCGCAAATTTTATGACCATAATTCTAGGAAATAAGCACAAGCGACTAGTGTTCAGTAAACACCACACTTTGACATTCTCATTTTGCCTTGTGATGACATCCATCTATTCACCTGTCATTTCAAATTGGTTGCACAGTAGATGATTGGCAGTTTTCCCCTTCATATACTGTAGACATCTAAAAAAATCCTTTCTTGGCCAGGTTGATCACTTGTTGATTTTTGGGCAGTGTCCTAAATTAATATTTAAAAAGGAAGCTATTATGGCAGCTCTGGAAACATCAAATGTTAAGTTATTCTTTTCACTGGGCTTCACTGTTTTTATTTCATATTTGTTATAACATGTTTGTTATTGTATTCGTACATCATGGATGGAGTTTAAATGTCTGTCTTTTCTTGTCTGTCTTTCTAGGAAAGAGCAGATAGCAGAGCAGAGGGAGTACAAGAAGAAGAAAGCCCAGAAGAAGGTGGCGAGGATGAAGGAATTGGAGCAAGAGAGAGAGGAACAAAAGTCAAAGTGGCAACAGTTCAACAACAAAGCGTACTCAAAGAACAAGAAAGGACAGGTACGTTTTCTTTTTATGGAGGCCTGAATTTATTTTAGTGTAGTGCTGGGAAACCTGTGGTGCATTGAGCAAAGGCAGTGGACAGTAGTTATATTCTGTAGACGTCTCCTTTCTTGCATGATGTTGGTTTCCACAGCAGCAGGTCTGTAGTGAGTTCTCGAATGGGATTATGTTTAAATCAGCCAGGCTCTGTGATGGAAGAAAAATATAAGGAGACAACTGGCAAAGCATGGTGTCCATCAAGTTGCAAAGTCGGGTGATCTGGTCTCTCTTACCAAAACAAGGACCATGGTATATCAAAACAAGGTGGTGATGTGAATTCAACTGCTCAACTTCACAATATACCTTATGTAGTCAAAAAAGCTATTGTTATAAAAATGTGTAATAACTGTCAAACTGCTAACCCTATCAATATGCAGGCAATGGTTGTAGCCAAACTTTTTGGGTTGCTCATGTTCAGTGGATAATATATTTCTATATATTCTATTGTCATCGTTTATGATTTAATAATCTTTTATTTACTCTTTGACCTTCTTTGGACACAGCTACATGGTCAGTTTATGAAATATAGGACTACACCTGTTTTTCACTGAAAAATGCCCTGGGTTATATTATAATAACTGTAATTCGATAGACAGATCAGATGTAGACAAAAATTCATTGGAAGTTGGAAACATCCAAGTACATCTTTTTAGATAAAAAAATTTAAACTAACTGAGATTCTGTCTTAATTTCACAGTAAAAAAATGACTGGTAAATTAATCCATTCCCAGACAAGGCAAATGTCAAATTTGGACTTTAAATGAGCCAGACTGAAACGTATGGTTCTCCTAAATCAAATGATGTATGGCACTCGATGCTCACTGCTAGAATAGGGTGGAATATTTTAAACGAATACTGGGGAGTCAGGCAGCACAAAAATTGTTCAAGGACTTTGGGGGTTAAGCTCTTTGCAGGAATTCAGTTCCTGCATTGAAACTGAGGTATCAAATAAAAATAACCAAAACTAAACAGTGAATTCACACGGTTGAGAAATTCAGAATGTTGGCAGACACCAGAGCTGTGCTAGCTAATCCACCCCTTGTCCTTCACACTACATGGTATTGCACCCTGCAGCATGGTATGCGACTGGCGGGGCAGGTAACTTGAAACTAGTGGCCTGCTGCCCGTGAATTACTGCTGGAAGATTGTATGTGTCTGTAGTAGATGTACCCGACAGACCATTCCTGTATAATCATTAATTATGGCTTTTTCTGTTTTTCTTTTGTAGGTAAAGAGGAGTATATTTGCATCCCCGGAAAGCGTAAACGGAAAGGTTGGAGTGGGAACATGTGGTATTGCAGACAAGCCTATGACCCAGTATCACGACACGTCAAAATACAATGTCAGACATCTAATGCCACAATGACCTCATATATTGTGTATATAATAATCCACTGTACACTAGCTGTATCGGTGTTTTCCATTGTGTTTATACATGATTTAAGTTTCTCAAGTAAAGAAAGCTTTGAAAGGAGTTGCTTGCACACCATTGTTTGAAAAATTGATGTAGTTTTCTTATATATTATGTAGGTACAACAACATAAAAATCCAAATGGAGGGGATTTCCCCTGTATTTGAGCAAGGTCACCTGTCGTGTAAGAACAGGAAGTGTCGTTGTAGAAAATCCGTAGAGTTTGCTGCCTGTGTCCAATTTCCACGAGGCCAAATACTAAGATGTGTACAAATGTACACCTGTAGACTTGGTGTGTACATTTGAATCTGAACCCTGGTATATTGTGGAGGAGTCTGAACGTTAATAATGGTGTTCATTTAAGAGGGCTGATTTTTAAGTTTCCATTTCTGTATATTTAACAGTGAAATAAACATTGTTTTGTTTTCAGTTTTTTAAATACTTGCTTTCATCATTTTGACTGTTTGGACAGTATAGTTTAATCGTGGCTCTGTCAGGTCCTGTAGGTGGCAGTAAAGATTTGTACAATTATTATTAAATCCATTTCAAGAGCAGCATGCTGCAACTGTTACTACAACTCGTTTTTCCTTTAACTTGCATGATTTTTTTTTTGTTTGACATGTTCAACTGTAAAATGCTGAATGCAGTGTTTCATACAGAGCCGATTGATTATATATGTGATACTTTTCTTTGGACAAAATTAAGGCTGGCAACAGTTGCAGTCGGTCTTTAATACAAGAGACACAAGTTGACAATATTAATGTTAGGCTTCAAAAAGGACAACGCTGGTTAATGTCTGGGTGGTAGAGGTTTATTAAGATTCCAGGGACAGTTATGAGGAACTGATACAAAGTATTAGCAGGGGACCAGCAGCACATGTTTTGCAAAATAGTCACCTTGGATGGCTGATTTGAGCACGAGAGAAAACATTCTGGGGTGTGCTTTGACATACTTCCTTAACAAAAGTCTTTTTCATAGTGCATTTTATAGTTTCCCAAACAGGTTGGGGGGAGAAAAGACCTGTAACAAGGAACTTTGTGCAAGAGTCATATACCCATGTTAAGACACAATTTGGTGGTGATCTACTTCGGACTTGGACCAAAAAAATGCAGATAAATGGTCTTATTGAAATGTCTTATTTGGTTTCATGGATTCTAACAGGTCAGCAGTGCAATTCGGTGTGTCAAATACACATTGAATTATTAGTGGGAAGCCTCCAAATTTCAAGGATTTGAACTTTTTCCTGCTACAATACAAAAAAGATACAGTATTAAACATTGAAGTAAAAACCAAAATTGGTATTCTGTAGTGTTTATGTTCATGCTACAGACATTTTTTTTAAGACTTGTCAATCCAAAGCACATTACAACATGATTAGACAAGCTACATTCAACACACATGCACCATTGCTTTTTAAAAAAAAATCAATTACAATCGTTTTGACTTCAGATTATTATTAACGGTTACCACTACCGGAGCAAGTGGAAACTAGCAAACTGCAATTTGGTGTTGGACGGACAGAATAATGTGCTAAACACAGCCAACGTTCAAGATATGCTAAAACTAGGCGCGTTATTGCTTGAGCCTTGTGCTTGGACAAGTGCGGGATAGCTTATTACTGTCTAAATAAAGTTGAATTTGCACACAGTGCGAAAGAGATGTGTCATTCTTTTAACAAAACACCATTTGAGTAATGCATTAAACCTGTAGCACTGCGTATGGGCTTAATTGTCAAGTAATTTGGTAAACATAAAAAAACAAAAAACAAAGAAAAGGGCTGTTTTTTTTCATTCAAGCATGACCAAGACCTAGCTACAGTAAAATTAAATATACCAAAAATAAATACTATAATCATATGCAAAATAAATTAGAGGAACGAGGGTGGACTACACCACCTGTTTGGATGCGACTGTATGTCAGTCAGGAGGGACGCCACAGGGATCAATGATGGTTGTGGGTCCTAAAGCAGAGGTTATAGAAGTGTAATCAACATTTTGGAATGCAGACATAGTAGCCCTTGCCACTGGCTTGTACACGGACAAGAAGTGCCGTCTGGATATCGCATCCAAAGAAAAGGGGCAAAGTTTTTACAAGGCAAATGGAGCAAACGTTCCCAATGGTGAGCTTCTAGCTGGTATTGGGTATGTTTGTGTTTTCATGTTTTTTTTTGTTTTTTTTTGCTGGTTTCAGAGGATCAACTTGACTAAAGGTAGCGTTTCCCCTTCAGTGTTGAACACTGGTGCGGACACGGGTCCTCTACAGGATCGGTATTGGGTGCAGGTTTGGTTGATTCAAGCTGGTAATGGGTTGCGGGACATTCAGGTTATTGTCAACTTGGAAAAATGAGGAAACTGTATATTGCCAAAATTTGAGGCTGTTGTGTAAAACGTTTCGTGTAGAGGAAGCCCCTTGGCTTTTGTAAGGAGACGTTTTAAACTTTTAGACGTGAGTTGAACATAAGGCTGGTTCTCAGGGTGGAGGAGCTGTTTCATTTGTCGGTTAAAGGTGGGATTGAGGCTGGTTCTTCTGAAGAAAGGTTACCTAAACTGCGGGGGAGAATGGAGCTGTAGGCTGGTACTTTGAAAGGTGAAAGCCATAAAAGACTGCAGCTGAAGTAAGAGTATAGGCTGGTGTTTTAAGCAGAGAAGGCCAGTTTTAGACTGCAAGTGGAGTAGCCCTCATCACTGGCTGTGCTCTGCCGGCTGCTGTGGTCGTCCAGGTCACTTGCACCACTGGTGCTTACACTGTCCATTTCTCCATGGGAGAACTCAGTGCTTTCCACATCGACTTCAATCTCCTCTGTTCAAAAACAAAGAGAAACGCAAATGAATACAGATACATTTTCAGAATCATGTGAGTGTGAATATTTGAAATTGTGCTTGGATATGTTTATTGGGTTATAGATGCTAAAACTCTAATGATGCTGCAAAGTTTTCTCTCGGATAAAGGTCTGATTCACTCACCTCTGTCAGACTCTGAGCGATCAGAGTCCATGCGGGAGCCCAGGCTGTCTGTACGGACCCTCTCCCGCTCTCCATGAGTCTGCAGCTGGGCTAGCTGCCTCTGCAGATGCCTCTGCTCCCTCTCTAAGGTCTCCAGCTGGTGTTGACTCCTCCGGTCCATGTCTTCAAGTTTCTGAAATGCAAAAGAGTTCATTAAACTCTTGTTAAATTGGGCTCCAAAGATAATCAAGACAATCAACGTGCGTGGATCCAATGTGACATATTTGGTGTTTGCATGAATTAAATCAGACCATTATGACTGCACCCCTGTAGATGTTCCTCATGATTAACATGCATGAGAAGATGGTTAGCTCATATGCAGTGATGTGAGGCCCCCTGTGCCTCCTTATAAATTATTCAACACACGAGGATTGAAAGTTGCTGGTTGTAGAGGAATATCTGGTGTCTCTATGAAGTGGACGTACTATAACGATCACTGGATGAGAAAGCTGGAATAATTTGTTCATGGGCTACAAGTCATCTTGTCCTGCATATAGCTGAAACATTTATCTTGTACTCCCAGCTCTTATATACTAGTATTGTGTATATTATATTTATTGTATTATAAATATTCTATCTATTGTATTATGCACTACTAGTATTAGTAAATGCAAGTCAGAGCACTGCGTTTCCTGTCACACAGTACAGGGCGTTTTCTGTTTTTAATACTTCCTGCAGTCATGAGCTTAATGCTTACTGCGCCTGCACCACGCTTTTTACCCTCACACACAACCTCTGGTTCCAAAAATACAACACAGCAGCCTTCAGAAGCCACATTTCCTGGACTTCCAACAGGCAAGTCCAGAATAAACAGTGGAAATCATACAGTGGGTACTTTATCCACTACCCCCCACTGTGATAAACTCCCAGACTGTTGCCAGGATTGTTTTCTTACTGCAGCCCTCCATCACCCCTCAACCACCTCCCATTGCTAGAGTCTGCAAAGACTTGGCTTAAAAAAAAAAATCCAATATTTCCCCCAAAAAAAGAAAGTGTATCTGGCTTTGACTGTAGCCATCAGGGGAGCAAGAGTGTTGAGTCCTGGATGCTTTACTGCTTCACAATCATTTGTGCCCATCGCCGGTCTCATGCAGTTTGAAACACTCAGCGATCCATTCAGTTCCAACATTCGGGACATGTTGCTCTCAAGACCAGTGGTCAGCGGACTATTCACATTATCCGGTAGTCTGAAGGACCTCAGTCGCCAAGGCCCAGAATCCAAAATCCAATAATCTGGAATTCAAAACCTAATTCTCCACATTATGATCGTCTGTAACAGTTTTGTAATACTGTACGTTCCTAATGGCTGAGCCGGTCGGATGGTGAACCTTAACAGACTGATGTTTTTAAGCCGGGCTATGTCATGAGTTTTGGTGAGGATGGCTGAGCAAAGTAAATAAAAGTAAATTCATCTATTTGTTTCAATCATGGATCACTATAAATACTCTACGTGGGCACACAGTGATAAAAAAAATAAATCAAAAAAACGTTACAATGATAATTGTTTTATTATCGCATCATAGTCGCCCTGAATCAGATGTTTACTTTAGACATGGAAGTGAGGCCAAACAGGAAGAGCTTTCTTCTCTTTTTCTGCTGTCAGCTATGATTGCTAAACAAGTACGAGTGCTGTTATGTCTTTATCGACCTGCACTCTTTCATCCAGCGGCAGGTGTTGAACTAACACACCAAGGAATATCCTGATGGACAGTAAGGTGTCAGGACAGCACGGCAGCTTGTACTTCAAGGAAAAAAACAGAAAGTGTGGGCCATCGTTAATGTGAGCTCGGAGACTAAAACACAAATGTATCCCATGAATAAAAACAGGATCAGTCTATTGACTGGTAAGGCTTACATTACGTTAGATATCTAATGCACATACAGTCTCAGATATTGTTTAAATCTTGGAATCAGTGAGTGGCTGGTGCTGTGCTTTACCTACTGTGAGAAGTCCAAATATCTGCTGTGGAAAAACAGCCTATTTTAGCACGATGACTGTTTATGGTTACGTTCCTACATTAACACATGGCCAGTCAGGAATAAAAAGCTGAATTTAGCCCTTAATCCCATTATTGTACCACACTACAGAGGTTGCTATAGGCTACCACACCTTGATATGTGCTTTGGCCTTGTTGAGCAGTCCCAGTGTGGTGTGTCGACTGCAGTCTGGTCCCAGAGGGATGAGGGACTTCAACTTCTCCAAACACAGCCGTAGATGTGCTCGTCTGTGGGAAGAGACACAGTCAGAGGGGTCATTTCTCTTTAGAGACAGCAGACATGGAATAATGTGCATTATTTCCAGACTAATGCATTCTTGCTCCTCATCCAATTTGATTTGTATCGTAATAGTTAAGACATATAGCTATTTGATTGGTACTGATCGATTCGAATTTGGATGCCATTAATTTGTCTGTGATGAGCAATGTAACAGTCAAAGCATTCAGGCACAATTTGTCTGTTTATCCATTTTGCAGTAGCAGTTACATATGGATCTGTGTGGCCCCGGATTCAAAAGCGACTGCTGACACTCTGTTTCTGGTCCACCGAGGCCTCTGGGCCTGTGGTCTGTACGAATGCAGAAAACTGACAAAGGACACTCACTATCCTTTCAAATCATGGAGTAAAATGTAGGTCAAGTTGTGATGTCATCTCTCCTCTCTGCATTGGCCACCATTTTAAAAAAAAAAAATGTGAAAGAAGCCTCTTCCTCTTGAAGATGCAATTTTTTCCTCGTCACTCGGTGCACGTCTCAAACCAATATTCTCACACGCCTGGCTCACCTTTGAAGATTAACTGGGCGTTTAATTTTAGGATAAATGTGTCCTGACATTTGTTTCCTGCTCAGAGCAAAGGGCTGCCTCATCCTGGAGCAACACAAGCAAGCTGCTGTTAGATCTGCAGCTGAGAATCTCTCAGGAAGGAGCCCTGTTGTCTGGAAACAGACGGTTCCCGTTTGCTGACTGGGGAAATGTCTGCATGTCCTCCAGGAGCAGCGCTGCTACTGAGGCTGCATTACACCTCCCGTTTATTTGCCTTGCAAAATGCACACTCGCAGTCATTTACAAAAGGCTGAATTTCCAAGTTGTTGATAAAAAATAGCCTTTTTTTTTTTTTTAAAGGCCTGCGATGATAATAAGCTGATTTATAAGCCTGCAGTACATCTCGGTATGGTCACCATATTTAGCATAGCACCAAGATATGCAAACATGGCAGAATGGAGAAGGCTTTCGGTTTATCAGCTTGAAGCTCCATTTTGAGACAGCTGGCTCTCGAGATAAAGGCCCATTTGCAGAGCAGTTTAAATACTGTGGGGATTTGTCTTTCTGCTTCTTCTGCACGTTCACATCCGGAACTTGTTATGCATACGAGACAAAACTTGATTTAAGTGAGATGGAAGTATGAATCTAAGCTGACTGCCCTTCATGTCTTTCAGTACTTGACTGTTTTTGTCATAAACATACAAGCGACCCTCTCAGTTTTGTCTCACTCACCTATTTTTTTCCAGCTCATTGTGTGCCGACCTGTTGAAATAACAAATGTAGAAACAAAACTCTTATTAATGCAAAATACAACATGTTACACTACCTACGTGTGCAGAGCAAATCAGATAGCTGTGTGAACTAATGCTGCAATGGTTTCATAACCACGCTTTACATAAATGAAGACAAACATTAACATACCTATTGTGAATATTGTCCAATTTCCTGTTCTTGAACTTGCGCTGCTTCTGTTGGTGTGCCGTCTGGCCTGCAGGATATGTCGAAGCGTAGCCGTGCTCGCATTCTGGTGATGAAAAAAAAAGATCAAGAGGATTAAATAGACTGTGCAGTTTTTACAAATGTGCTACAAGCAAAAGGCTCCATGAAGGCTTGGATTTGCATGATGCATGTGACCTGATTTGGCCTGAATACTCAATTATATTTAAATGTGTGACCGAAGGCAACGCATGTAGAAACCTCAGTGAACCCTCCTCACAAACAGCACAGCTTCCCTACAATAAACATTTCTGATGCCAGTGCATTGATCTATCTTGAGAGTAAGAATATTCAGTGGACACACTCATATACCCCAGCTGCACTACATTTCCCATGAACCCCCCACCCCAATCCCAGTAACATGCGACGTCAGACATGAACCCGGCGCGCTATTGGCTACCTGCAGTGACTCTCGCGCTGGGAACATGCGTCCCGACCAATGACAACTTTACAATTAGTTCCATGTGGAAACCATGTGAACAACACATACAAGGAAGCAGCAGCAGCTGCTCCTGAAAACGATAGGTGCGCGTTGAATTGGACACTTTGATGGGGGAAATAAAGCTCCGAGTCGCGGTTCCGTGCGTGCAACAGGGTCCGTGAATGCGATATTTCTACGGATTAGTGGCGAAAGAAGCTTGGATAGAAATATGAGCTCGGAAATGAGGTCTCAAACACCACAAATGTCTACACGTATTAACCCAAATGTGCACACATGCCGAATAATAAAGCCACTGAGCGGTGCTTGATCCAGTTCGGTTCTGCAGAAAGCAAACGAGTGTGAGCAGATCACTCAGCTGCGAGGCTACTGTTGCAGTAAAAATGCAAAGTGCTTCCTGGGTCCAGACAGAGGCTGCCTTTCCGCTTCTGTTACATTTCCCCTCATATGTGGTCAGAGTTGGTGGATTAGTGCACAGCCTCCCAGGAGCAGGTGAATTACCGCCGGCCGCTCCGGGGCCAGTTCATCCGGTCCGCTGCGCGTCTTTTGTCGCCTTCGCCTCTATTGTTGTCTGCCCGGCGCATTACGTGTTAATATCCCCTGCAAGCCCGTGTTTACTTACTTCCGCTGCTCTTCTCGACATTTTCTATGTAATTCGCTGCATCGAGCAGCACTTGCACGTTCTTCATGAAAGTGCCGATTTGGTCCATTGCGGAACATTTGGAGTATAAAACGTCGCTGAACGAATAGTCGGACATCTCTCCGAAATCCTGCTGGTCCATGGACGCATCAGACTCCGACAGGACCTCTTCGGGTTTCAGCTCGCTGTGCTGTCGCATGTACTTAACCATTTTTCACTTCTTTTTTTTTTTTTTTCTTTTTTTTTTTTGTTTTGTGGGGGGACGTGACAGATAAAGCGACGCTGAAATGTGTGTCTTCCTTGTCCCGTCTGCGAGCTCTGAGCCGATGACTGAAATGAACTGGGCTCGATGGAATTGCAGTCCTTAGCCTCAGCCACTTGCCCTACTTGGTGGATAATCCCTCCCACTATCGCATGCACATTGCATTCATTGTCAACCGTGCCATGATAAATCCTCATTATCAATACTGCAGGAGAGTAACAAATAACACACATATAAACGCCGGCTTTCATTTGTCGGAACAATAGCTGCTTTATTTCAGCCGGCATTAATATGGGAATAATTATGACAAATGAGGAAGCTGCCTTTCATGTGCACGCAGCTTGTGTCTGCAGACTGGGGGGGAAAAGTGAAAAGCATAAAAAGGCCACATGGCAGAAGATGGTTTTAGGTTTGATGAAGTGCAAACTGGATATCAGGGACAGGGGTGATCTCTGATGGGATGCTTTAAAGGTGCAGTGTGTAGTTTAGGGGGGATATTTTAAACAGGAGCAAAATATCTTTGATTTTTTTTTTTTTTCATGCCTAAACAAACAAACTCTTTGTTTTCAAAACTGAATAAACAAACTGACCTTTAAAGGACAATCTCATACTGTTTTACTTTGTTCGAATGTGGCGGACCCTGCCTCCGTTCTAGCTTCAAACAGTGTTCTGGGGACCTTGTTTTCCTCTGAGAGCAGCTTGTTTATTCACTTATGGAAAAATGTATTATCACCTCATTTATATTGTAAGTAAGCAAATTCTGAGTTTGAATTTCTTCTCCAAAACTACATACTGCCCCTTTAAGGTGATTTACATCCTGAGGTTAGGAGTTTTGAGCTGTTTGTCGCTGCATACAGAACATTTATATGATTTCAGAGGCATTTTGAGATTATTTTATTCTCCATTAATCTCATATGTCTCTCTTGAAGTCTCTTGTTTTAAACTCACTCACATACGAAGGGAATAACCCGATGAAATTATGTCTAATGTCGGAATCTTCTGTCGCTGCTCCAGTTCAGCGAACAACCAAATTTACATGGTAGTGAATACTTTCCTAACCTTGAAATTGAGTTTACTTCTAGCTCAATGGTCCACTTCTGTCGTCCCCCAGTCCTTTTTGACTGATTAAGAAGTCATTTTTCTTTCCTCCCACACTGTGAAAGATGGAGGAGGACAGAGGGGAAAGGGCCTGCCTTTACGAGGCCAGCCATGCGTGCAGGGCTGTGTTGTGCCTCCGAGACAATGGGTGCAGATGGCCGGCCGGCTGCAGATGTGGCCAGGCCTGTAACGGACGCCTGTGAGAGAGCACACCCTCCCATGGAGTCTATTTCAGCTGCCTGGCAAGGCCTGACACACACAGACGGCGCTGATCTGGAGTCTGAAACAGAGACGCACACTTAAGGGGCAATAATGGGCGACATTTGCGGACAGATGCAAAGGTGGCGAGTAAAATCTGAATAAATACAGGTCGATTTTGCATCTTTTCCATTTCAGTGAGGTTCCTGTTATGGAACTTCTCCCATATGACATCAATGCAAATCATCATCTGCCACCCATGTGCTCAAAAAAGGACAAAAAAAAACATAAATGGAGTCAGACATGCACAGAGAGTTCAGCGGGGGGATGGAAACTGACAGCATTTCACCAGGAAAAGGCTCATCTGTGCTGCGAGGCTCATGTGCACACTGGCTGAGTGTGCATGCAGCACGCTGATAGCGGCAGCGTGGAAAGCTGACCCGCTGTAGGTTGGTGTAGAATGTGACCCCAACTGGAGTAATCTGAAAAGCCTGAGGATTACACCAGTGGCTCGGCTGTCACAGAGGAGGCACAGCGGCACGGTGCTGGTGTGTGTGTTTATGAAAGAATGTGCCAAACATCCCACACAGCAGAGAATACAAAGCATTTTGAGAGTATATCTTTTGATCGAGCGCTATCTATCTGCTAATCTGTCTGCTTCTCATATGCCGGTGGTCTGCAAGAAGATGGTCTCAGATTAAGCTTTGTGCAGCAGCAGCAGCAGCAGCAGCAGCCGTCCCTCTGTTGTTTTAAAACAATAGCTGCACTTTGCCCCGAGGTCACAGCAGAAGGACACTCCAGCAGGCCAGACGTGTGTCACCTGCTCCGTCCTCTCCTTAGCACTGTCAGGACAAGGAAGGAGCTCAGCGCTAAGCTTTGTCATCCACACATTGTGAGGGGATTGTTTGGATAACAAGTTTGGAAGCTGGCGATTATCATGCTTATTAGATAACTGTTGAAATAAGTCAGAAAAAGTTGAGAGAAGACCTGTGAAAAACCACTTCCCACGACCAGTGTATTCTCAATAGCTGCCACTCATTCTCGTTAACATAACGCTCATAAATATCTTATTTCCACATAATATTTTTCCAATTTTTCTCCATTTTCTCGTTTTTTTGTTCAGTTAAACCGCTTTTACCTTTTGACCTCATCTTGTCCTTATGCCATCTCTTTGGAGAGGTGTGTGTAGGTTGGGGGGTGGTGTAGGTATAGATCCTGTCACTCCCCCAACATGAACACCTGTTGGAGACACCAAATCCCCTCTTTGTCTCCGCTGCCCCCTCTCAGTGGATTACCATGACAACGCCCATTCATATCATGGCTGGAGACTGATTATACAGCTTCACACGGTCAATTATCACTGAACAGAGTGCATTGTTTTAGGGGGACGCTGCTTTTCTAAAAAAAAAAAAAAAAGGGGGAGGCTGTGTAAATAGTTTTCTAGAAAGCTTTATTTCATACTCGAGGTGATGTGTAGTCTTAGAGCGGGGGTATAATTAGCTGGAGTTTCACACCAAACCACAGCTGAAATAAATGCATCCAGCAACATTCAAAAAAAAAAAGAAAAAAAAAATCCTGCTCATGTTCAAACGTGTGTTTGAGGAAAGATAAGAAACGATAACAGCAAATATCGTTCAGTCAATGAGCGAGAGAGCAATAAAACGCTTATGGAAACATATGCCAGCTTTTATTACATCAGGTGGAAGGCAATTTTAAAAGGACTGACTTTGAGGCAAGGTGACTGTAATGTAAAGCACCGTGGGGACAAAAACCCAGGCGACGCAAACAGCAATGTAAACAGAGAAAGTACAAGCACTAGGCACACACATTACTTAAGTAATACAGTCTGTAAACACAATGCGCTGTGCATTAAGGTGGAATAAAAAAAATTATGATGAAAGTAGTGTTAAAATATTGTTATTAGATTGTACTGTCACATTTCTATGTTTCATTGTTTAACATTTGGTTTAGCGCTTAACAGAAGAACGTCACAGAAACAAACTATTTACAAAGGCAAACTCCCTTTGGGTCAAAACAAATCATTCACATTATTGACTGGGATGTAAATATATGGTCCTCTAATATACTTTATATCAAACTCTAACAGTGGCTATGGAGACGGGCTTTCAGCCGCATATTGCCATCACCTGACTTTCTGGATATAATGAGTCAAAGCATCCATCACATTCAACTTTCCGTGATTCGTTCAGCCTTGGCACTTTCATTGTCACCATCCAAACAAGTAGTAATTTTCTGTCAATTCCGTAAAAGTCAGACTTTTGTCACTCATAAACATCAATATGCAAGAATCATCACGTTGCGGAGCTCTTTCTGTCAGTCACAGTCAATTCTTTGTCACAATTACAATAAAGCAGCAACCATGGGAACAATACCACTGACAGGAATGTAGGAACAACATGAATTATTACTGTATCATCAATCACAGGATGTTTAGTATAAGAGTTAGTATGTAAAGTAAATATGTAAAGACTATCAAATCATTTATTTAACTATCAAACACTATTGTAATACCTATTATATAAACCGACATATATTATTACAAGATAATATAGCTATGAAGAGGTTCAGATATAAATCGTACTTCTTTAAAGGCCGAACGTCGTAACGTCTTTATATGTTCAGCCACGGTTACACGACTCCTGGATTGTTACTTTTTAAAATTGTTAAAACAATTTCCGTAGCTTTCAGTATACATTCAACGATGACCCTGTTTACACCTGGCGTTAACATGCTTCTCGGGGGATCCGTTCAGAAGCGGACAGCTGTCGGTATGCCAGTTCACACCTGATATTACAATGAGTCTCCACATGCGTCTCGAGTGACACTGTTTGAATTGATCCCACGTCCCCGCGGTGTGCAAATAAACACCGCTTACATTATTTCTGTTCGCAAAGACCAAAAGGGTTGTTATTAACAGTAGCCAACACGCGACAAAACTGACAAAATGTTTTTACACAAAGAAAGAAATAACTATATGTATAACATTAGCCGAATTTACAAGAAGGCCCAAATAATTAATAATTTGTCAGAGACAGCGATTCACAAAGTTTAGAAAGGTTCTCCTAACCAGTGTTGATATCGTTAACTAAAACTATAACGAAAAATGTTTGTAAGGACCTTTCTTCCGTGACTAAGACCAGATGATGACAAGCTAAAAATAGATCCTTCATAATAAAAACTACAACGAAATGTATGTTTTGTTTTTCAATGACAAGAAAGGACGGGACCAACATGTACGGTGCGTTCAGACCAGACAAAGGAAATATTTGCGTTGCGCTACTCGCTCGAGTTTGATCACGGGGTTACTAATTTTTATCCACGTTACTCGCGCAGCACCCAGCGACGACAAGCAAACAACTTTTAAAAGTAAAATTTTGACTGAAAGTGATGACTTAAATGTTATGAGTTGTCTTCAACTAAAACTAGACTAAAACTTTGAAGGTTAAAAATGACTAAAATGTGACTAACACGAATAAAATGAATAAATCGAAAATAGCTGCCAAAATTAACACTGCTCCTCACTAAACAATTCACACAATTGCACTATGTTTTAAGGGAGTCTGGAGACTTTCTCCAACGGCAACAAAGACGTAGCCTGGTTACTGTTTATTTTATTTGTAAAAAATTGACGTGTTTTCTGTCAATAAAATATTTAGTCATTTTTGTGTAAATGATGAAATCAACTAAAAAAACATAGGGTTCAAACAGCTGCTTAGCGTTTGCAGGTTACGACACACTTTTAGAGACGGAGAAGCTGACAGGCCGGTACAGCGACACTTTAAGGAAAGAAACAGCTTATTGAATTCAATGGCGAATTTACAAGAAGGCACAACCGATTTTAAGAATATGCCGTGGCCATTTTGCAAAGTTAATTAATTTTCTCCTCACTCAACAACTCTCAAAATTGAGCAGTTATTTTAAGGGAATCTGGGGATACTTCGGTTACGAGTTCAACGGAAGTAGGACAGCGTGTTTTGTGTGTATTTATGCAGACGACGTCAGTTAAGTAGGCGGTACTTTGATGTGACCCGGACCGGACCTCGATGCGTCTTGGGTGCTTTCACACCTGTAGCTGATCGGATCACTCAAGACGCATATTACTGCCAGGTGTAAACAGGACCAATGATCTTGTGCAAAAAGAAGAAAAGTAATCACGAACACGTAACTGTAGTATGATGTGTTCATAACCTTCACAACCCATCAGTCCTGTTATCATTTTTTAAACCCCATTAAAAATATGGGTAATAACAACCACAAATGTGCGGTTCTGTATTCACTTTTCATTTGATTTCATTTTTACCGAGCCCTTCAGGAATAGTCGATCACAAATTTTCATGGGAATAAAAAAAAAACAAAACATCCATTTTACCAACTTGGAAAAAACATTCACATGAAATAATAGCTGTGAATGATGGAAGATGTGTGAAAAAAAAACACAGTCCTGGGAGACTTACTGACTAAGTGATAGTCATTTGTCTTATTTCACTTCCCTTCAACAAGCTGAAAAATTCAGAACTCAATTCAGATGTTTTCCTAACAAAACACTAATTGTTTTTACGATAAATGCCCTCAGGCTTCTGTTTTTTCTTTTTCTTTCTCATCCTTCTTTTTCTTGCTCTTTTTCAAGAACGAAGGTGTGCGGAACTTCTTTTTCTTTTTCTTCGGGGACTTGGTTTGGCTCTCCGGGGTCTGAGCCTCCTCCGACTTCTCCTTCGACGTGATGGAGATTTCCACCGTTTCCGTAGTGCTCACGCTCATCTTGGATATCTCCATGCTCAAGTCGTCCTCCAGCTCCGACAAGTGGTCTTTCCCATTAGGAATTGTGTCTGCCAAACAGTGAAGAGGGTTGTGGATAAGTAGTGCAATCACACAGACAAGGCTGTAATAATACAGATTACCCCAGAGGGACATAAACCACAGAAACAAACAAGCAACTAGTTCTAACGTCATTTCGGTGCCTGTTGACTTGCTAATTACCTTGTTTAGCTGGAGTCATTATGGGAGAGAGGGAGAGGGAGATAGTAGAGCCATCAAATGTCGTCATCTCATCTGCATCAGTGGCATCATCATCTTCTGTAGAATGATTGCAGCCATCAGTGGTCAGTCATTCAGCAAGTTATTGTTCATGTGAGGTGTATTTCATCAACATTATCTTTTCACTGCTCACAGAAGCAACAAGACTAAAGAGTTCACAGTCATGCTAGCAGGTCTAAGATAAATGCTATTATATACATGCTAACATGCTAGCACTTTTCAAGCTCTTTAAAAGCACTTAATCAACATTTTCCACATTCTTGAAGCCTTGTATATAACATCTAAAATATTACTGTTAAATTACAAAAAATACGTTTACAGGGTTTCTTCATAACCAACAATCAATGCATATTGTCACTTGATTTATTTCACCAGCTAAACTTTGATTGTATGTAGAGCCCAACCAGTATATCAGTTGGCCAATATTGGCATATCAGAGATATATAGGTAGTGGCATATATGTTGTCCGATACGTGTAAATATGACAGCTTTATTTTAAGAGAAGTGCACTGATGTCATTTTAGACGATAAAGTTCATTGTTAAACTGTAAAATATCCTGCCTCCATTACATCTTTGTGTTTGACAACCAATAATCGAGTTTCGGTCGGACTGTAATTGTATGTTTTGATCATTGTTGTTTAATTCTTGCCCGTTTTGGCGAGTGTAGAAAAATGCAAAAATGACAAGGGGGTTGTTTCATTTCAAATGTTAAAAGGTTTTTGGTTTACATGAGTGATCTTGAAGATGAAAAAACAGATTATGTTGAAAATCAATCATTTTTCAAGGATTAAATTTAAGGATATTACTTGTTTATAATGGTTAGAGACTTTAACATTGGACATTGCTAACATACTGACATTTAGCAGGTTAGCAAGCATTTACCTTCATCATAGTCTGTTAGCATGCTAACATTTGCTAATTAGCACTAAACACAAGGTACAACCAAAGCTGATGTGAATGTCATTAATATTTTGACCTGATGATGGAACCATATGAAAAGTCTTCAGGATTCACTCTGTGGATGCACAAATGTCTGCAGAAAATGTGCAATCAATCGAATAATTGTTGAGATATTTCGGTCTGGATCAAAAATTGATGATCCGACTGATCAACCCAGCTGACACTGCCATCGAATCCCATGCAGCTAGCAAAACCAAAACCAAAACAACACTGAACACTGAGCTGCTTTAATAACTCTGCTATGTTCTATTAATATCTATTATCTGATGTGCTTCAAGATTGTCACATTATGGTGACGGTGAAAAGCAAAGGTGCTACGTTAACGCACAGCTGTAGACACGTTTCCCGCCCACACACACATTTTTTTCCGGGACGTGAGTAGTTTGACAGGACCGAGGTCTTTGCAGCTCATTTCTCACCGTCCCTGTGAGCTGACTTCACAGCTCAGAGAAGAGTGAAGCCACAGACATCTTTCTCCTGCTGGAATTCTTGCAGGAAAATCCTCATTTACGAGAGAACAGTTCCAACATTTTCTCTAGGCGGGAAGTGAGCGAGCACTATAATCAACTGCCTGGACTGCAGGCTAATGACACTGTTTTTAAGTGGATGCATTAAGTACAACAAACATTTGGGATATATAAAACTAAAACACTGGCACCAGACCCAAGTAATCAAGTAATCGAATTCATGCAATTACATCTAATGTGTTCTCCTTAATTGAAAAGTCAAAGAAGTTCAACCTGAGTTCATAATTCTTCAGAAATCAGCATTTAACAGGTTATAAACTCCAAGTTTCTTTCTGGCGTTGCTTGAAGTCAGAGATTGCTGTTAGCCCCTCAGAGTAGCTTTGTCTCTGCGTCTCACTTTCCTTCATGACCTCTACGACCCCAAAGGATTTACTTCAAAACATCACTCACTTATAATCTACATGGGATTATGTCAGATATGAGTGTGTGAGAACCCCAGTAGGATTTGATTAAGTATGGTGCACTGCAGACTACCTTCTTGGCCTTGCTGCTTTTTTTCTACTGTGTTCTTGTATTCCTCCAGCTCCTTCTCCGTGAGATTATCGAAAGGGTTGGGGGGAAGGGAGCGAGTGTGCTCCTCGTCCTCAATGATGAAAGCCTGATTGAAAAGAGAAAATAAGGAGACATAATGGTCACTTGATGTGATGCATTTTGCAGTAAATAGAAGTAATTGCTCATACTTTTTTGCACAATTGTCAAATAAAGATCCAGAGATCAAATGTATTGATGTCTTAATTTGATCCAGAGGTGCACTGCATTAGCCTCTGTGATGAAAAAATCGATTACATGCTGTTTTCAGCAACAGGACATTTGGCTTTATTTTCGGGTTGCTGTAAGTCTCAATGAGAAAGTAAGTAAGAGGTCCTGTCTGTCTGAAGATGCCTCTGAATGCCTGTAGCCACTTAGTGGACGTGTTGGGAACACTCTACAAATAAGTTCATCGACAGCCCCTGTTAGTCACTAATTAAAAGGAATCAACAATTAAACTGATGGGCTATTACACACTGAAAAAGACACCGTTGAAATGTCAAGATCACTGCTGATTTGAGTGTAAAATTGTTTTTGTACTTGAATCTCACCTTGATTATCTGCACCTCAGCTCTCCTTTTTGTTTGACCACAATGGCTTTAACCTTCTACTTTCTTGACTTAGGCAACAATTAAGGAACATGTGTCTTTGGTGGCGATAAAGAGGGCTTTCACGCATATTAGAGCTGAAGCGATTAATCAATTAAACGATTAGTCGACCTAAATAAAATGCATTCTTCATTTTCATTTTTTTCCAGTAAAAAATGTCAAACATTTGCTGGTTCCAGCTTCTTAAATCTAATGATACGCTGCTTTTATTTGTCACTTATGATGGTGAATGAAGAGTCTTTGGCTGTTGGACTGCTGGTTGAACAAAAGAAGCAATATGAAAGCATCACTTTGGGCTCTGGGAAACTGTGATGAGCATTTTTCAAGATTAATAGACTAAACAATTAATCATGAAAATAATCAGCTAATTAACTGATGATGACATATTTTGTTAACTGCAGCCCTTATGAAGTTATTTACTTTTGACATGAATTAAATGTGACCACATTTTCATAACTGCTAACTAAATATACTCACTGGTCCTGGGATGGTGTCCACAACAATGCCTGCTAGTAGCTGAGACTTTGGTCCTGGAGTCATCTGGTCTCCTCTGTGCTGTTCTTTTATCTGAACAAATGTATCCAACAAAATCATTTTAAAACCTGGTTCAGGAATCGTTGACATCACATACAATATCTTTATACAGCACTACACTTGCTATCAATGGCGAATGCTTAATGGATCAATAATCAGTTTATTAAGCTCACTCCAAAAACATTAATTGATCAATAATCAGTTCATTGTTTTGGTTATTTTTCAAGCCAAACTTTTGCTGCTGAACATTTCTTGGTTTCTAGCCTCTCAGATGTGAGGGTTCCTCTGAATAAAACAAGCAATTTGGCAACAATCAATTTGGTCTGCGGGAAATGATAACAGACAAAAAACTATCGAGAAAAAATAAATTGCAGTTTAATCGATAAGAAAAATAATTGTAGGTTGCAGCCCTGCTTTAAGAACAGTTGCTGTAATCACGATACAACACCGGCAGAAAGAATGAATGAAACTAGTCCTTTAATATTCTGAGTATTATAATGTTATGTGAAAAAATGTGATGTTGTTTCAACTGACCCGGTTCCTCTTGTCCTGAACCTCTGTGGGATCAGTGTTAAGTGGGACAAACTGGTTGGGGTCCTCAATCCTTATTGGTGTGCCGATGCTGTTGCCTGGCTGTGAAGACTTCATCCACTGAAGAAACAAAAAAACAGATTAATAAGTCAAAACTGAAAGTGCATTTAACAAACTGACCACAAGAGGGTAGGCTAATACAAAGGAATGACAGCTCCCGACATCACTGCTTCCTTCACAGGCCAAAGACAGTCAGGGGGAGCTCATTATTTTTCTTGTTACAGTTTGACATGAAAATCAACGCACCACAGTCTTGGTCCTGGGGCTGACATCTCCGCTGGGTGACTGTTCAGGAACATTGACCCTCAAGTAGCTGTTGGGCGAGTTGAGCCACCGAGTCCTCTCTCTCTGCTGTTTCTGCGCCATAAACTTGAAGGGGCTTCGCAGACCCAGCTCGCTGTCCTCCGGCGGCACGGCTGACACCGTGGCAGGGATCTCCACGTCGTTCTTAGAGCGGGGCTTTTCACGGACGATGGGGTTCCTGTAGGAGTAGCCCGTTCTGTATCCCTTGAAGGTCACACAAAGAGAAAAAGATTATTTTAACTGATTTCCTTTGCCAGAATGAAATGGATTGCAGTATTTTGTTCTTTAGTTGTCCCTCACAATCCATTAAATAAGTAATTCCAACTCTAAAAGATACAAAAATTCAAACAGATGCATGGGTCGCCCAAGATCCACTTACACAATGCTTCTAAATATTTAAACAGCGCTGTATACACAAACAGCCCTTTTTGCAGATGTGCCCAGTTTCAGAGGGGAAAGATAAAACTTTGGTTTAAAAGAGTGTGTCGATAACAATACATCAGAGACAAGAGAGACAACTGGAACACTGATGGGGACTCTGAAGCCAGCCGTACAACACTACAATCGAAATCAAAATTGGCATTTTCTTGCAAAATGACAAGTTTGCCACAGAAGGAAAAAAAAAACAGTTTTAGGCTTTGATCGCCACAGTATGTGCAAGCCAAAGTTTTTTTTTTACAGTACAGTTAACTGCCACCCAAAGCACAGTTTCCACTCAGTTTATGTCTACATTGTTCTGATTAATGATCGAGAGCAGAGAGCGCTTGCTCAGTATCTGTTACCACCTCTCAGGTAGCTCTGATTAAAGAAGACATAATGGTAAACAAGTAAAACATACAGACCTATAATTATTTTGTTTGGGCTTCAAAACAGAGCGACCGTAATCCAGTGAATAACAATTTTTTACCAGAAAAATCTGTTGAAGTCCAACAAATTTGTATCTCTTTGTCATATTTTCTAGTTAAAATAATTCACCACTGTTCACACCAAACAATGAAGCGAATTTTTTGCACAGCGCGATTATACACAAAGTCAATGCAAGCGTATTCGCAGTTGAATTGAAAATAGCAAAACAGCCGCTCTTGTTTCGGGCTTTCCAGTGTTGTGTTCCAGAACCGGGCGGCGCAGAGGGGCACAGCCGCTGCTGAGAGCTGGGGAGCTTGGGAGGAGACAGCAGGGCGCAGAGCTGGGGCTTGTGGAGGAATAATGGCCTGCAGTGACACCGGATTCTGCTCTGATCCGGAGCCATTTACCAGCGGGAGATCTCAGACTTTACCTTTTTAAACGTATGGGATTAGAGAGTGGGTTTATTTTTACTCTGGTTTCCCAACCTGTCGGCAGCAGCGAGCCATGGTGCAATGTAGGCTACTGTAATTAGTCTCTTGTCATTCTAGTTGACTCCTGACTGGAGGGGAAATGTACTTCTAGCAGCACCTCATCTATCGTTCCATTTCATTTCCTTCCTTAGTTCAGGCAAGTAATATATGTCCTTTTGTTGCTGTAAAAACTGTCCGGGGTCAGCTCTAAATCCTCTCCTTCACTCTGTATTATTAGCTCTGACCTTTAGTGTTTTGGGATCATTTTTGACGTCATCACATTCAACACAACTAGCGAACTCCACATTCTGGCACGGACAGATAGATCTCCTGTTGCAGTAAGTGTTGTGGCATTTACCCCCAGAGCCATATCGAACAGTCTTTGAGAAAAGGCCAAATCCGATTTCCAAATTGAGTACATCAGAGTCCTCGCACTAAGTGATTGTGTGGTCTGTTTGCTTGTAACTGCCCACAGCGTGCCTCACCATCTGGAAGCTATGATCGAGAGCGAGGGCGGGCTATGATCACACAGAGCTAACACAGCTGCAGCCCACTCCGGCCACAGTTGTTAGCGAGTAGCACACTCAAACAGACACGGTCTGACATCTTCTGTGTCCACAGTACATGTCAGGGCCTGGTCATTAGCTGTGTGGTTAGAATAGCAGGGTTCAAATTGACACAAGTGCAGCGCAGCCCAGAAATCTTACAGGTGGAACAAGACCAGCAAACAGTTTGTTAGCCACAGACAAGAAACAGAGCCCTGTGCTTAAAGGGACAGTTCACCCCAGAATTTAAAATAACGCATACTTTCCCTTTACACATACTGATATTTATCCATCGAGATTGTTTTTAGTGTGAGTTGACAAGTTTTGGAAATATTGGCTGTAGATCTGTCTGCCTTCTATCAAATATAATGGAATATGGATGGCACTTGGCTTGTGATGCTCAATGCACCAGAAAATACATCACCTGCAGTGTCAGTTTCCAGAAATCACAACTCTGTTACTCAAGATAATTCACAGACCTTGTTGTGAGCAGTTTCCATGTAGAAACTATTTAATTTCTATACCGTATCACCGCGCAGAGGGAAACACGCGAAAGGCAACAAGGTCTGTGGATTATCTTGAGAAACAGGGTCATGATTTTTGGGAAGAGACATTGCTGTTGAGTTTTTGATGTTCATTTTTTTGGCACTTTGAGCACCACAAGCCGAGCGCCAACTAGTTCAATTATATTTGAGAGAAGGCAGACATCTCTGCAGCCGATATCTCCAAAACTTGTCGACTCACACAAAAACAATCTAGATGGATAAATGGCACGACAGTTAAGAGAAGGAGGGTGAACTGTCCCTTTAAGATAATCGGACATTAATGACATGAGTTTCTGTAATTTCCGTGAAAACTGAACTTTTCACACTGACAGCTATCATAAAACAATCTCATTCAATTACACAAACCCCTTTTCAGATTAAATAAATAAAAAGAACAATGTAGTTTCATTGCGTCTTCTAATCAGACACTTCCCGAGGAAGCGCCCGAGACAGGAAACTCAAAGCATGATGGGTAAAAGGCACAGGTCAGGGTTCACTCACCAGGTTGTCCAGCATCCTCATTAGGGACTCGAACTCGGCCTCGCCCACTTTCCACTTGACCTCATTGTCCATCACCAACCCGGCAGTGGCCACTCCCTGGGTCAGGGGCTTAAACTTCTCCCTGTCCAGGAGCACGAGGTTGTCCACACTGCCTGAACATCCTAAAGCCTTCACCTAAACAAGGACACGTGATAAAAAAATTAATTAATCTGAAATTACAAGCCAAACTATTGTTCTGTGCAAAACTAGACGATTTCCCATTGTGCATTACATTTAATTCAGCAATTTCTTACTACAAAAGAAAAATAACATCGCTTCACGTAGGATTTTTATCTCAACAGAGATGGAATTATATATGAACTGGGCTGTCAACACGTGTCAAAAGCAATAGCAGAACAAACGCGGTCCAGAAACAGCAGGGTGGTGAAAAACACCCCTACTGCCTCCCGACACTAAACAACAGGTGTCTCAGGAACACTGCAGGGTTCCACCTGCCTCTGACTGTGAGCACCGTTCTCGAGCGCGCATTTGACTTTGCTCGATGAGCTTTATTCAATCGCAATGTATGTTAGACATCGGCCGTGCTTCCATTTCAGGCACTGCGGTATTATTGCGCTGTTTGCAACCAAGTCTGAATCGTTCGTAAATTAAAAGTAAACTTTGTGAAATATGTGCATCAAGGCAGCATTTGAGTTTACAAATTGCTCTGACCTGAATGGTCCAATTGCATTTCATTACGGGGAAATCAAGCATTTTATACCTGGATTTCACAAGCTTGCTGAGAGTGGTACACGTAGTGAAAAGCCTCTTCTACTGTTTCTCCCAAAGCCAGCAGCCCGTGGTTCCTCAGCATCATCACCTGAAAAACACAGGAAACACTTGAGCTGCCTGATGGCCCACAATTATCAGCATGATACACTGAACAACGTTAATACATGCCCACGTATGCTAATGTGAATTAATTAATTCATGTATGCATTAATTATGCATTAATTATGACAACACGTGTCATACTAATGCAGTCTGGAATTTAAAGCAAAAAATCAGCATAAAGCAAAATGTGCTGTTCTCTTTCGCCCTTTGAGTAATTTTGGACTGTGGAATTATTAAGTATAAACACAAACAACTGTCTCACGTAGTTTTAAATATGAGCATCAGAAGGTGAATTGATGGTGTCAGCAGGTGACAGCTTTTGGAGTCTATCCATAAATTCTTTCAGTGTGAAGCTGACAGTTTAAGAGCTGTTACATTCTGTCCCTGTCATGTATGAAATAAGGTAATGTGCTTATTCGAGTTCTTGTGGGGGGTTAGATGAGAAAATTGATACCGCTGTCATATCCCTCTACAGCCCACAGTCGATTAGCTTAGCTAGCTATTAGGACTGCTAGCAAGGGAAAACAGCAAGACTAGTTTTGTCCAACATCAAAACATCGGTGGTGAACAAGGCCGACTGTTGTGTCGCCTCATGTTGCCTGTGTCTCAACCAAAAAGCTGCAATCGAACACATCGGCAAAGGCTACAGCTGATGACCACCTAGCTCGAACGCTCTGTGCCTACATGAGAGGAAATACCTCTCCACACCACCAGGTAGCGGTCATTCAAAAGGGGAGATTGGAAGACTGCTACTCTTGCCAATAAAGCCACTTCTGATAGAGAATATGTCTAATAAAAAGTTGCAAATGGAGTGGAAAAAATGGCATAAATGGACGGATACTTTCCCTTTCTTTTTTCCGTTTCACTTTTTGTGCAGTTGTTCTCTTAGCTGAACAGCCAATCACAGTGATTTCTCTCATCGACCGGCTCCACTGCCAACTCTACCTGCTCCATCGGCCAAAAAACAGCAGCAAGATTTTTTGTAACCATTTGACCGAGCCGCGCTGTTTCTTCCTACTCCTACTCTTTATCCTACTCTAACCAACTCCTGACTTTAGCTTCATATTCAGCACAGATATGAGACTGGTATCTTGTCTAACATTCAGCAATTAAGCCTATTTATATTTATATTATCCCCATTTAAATAATTTAGCAGGAAAAATCTCTATTTTGAAGTTGGTCGGCAAAAGACAACTTTTATCAACAATGCATTTCTCTTATTTTACATCATATGCACATCTGTTAATTCATTTATATTTACTAACTAACAGGTATACATAACCTTATAGATAGCCAGTTGTGCACTCTGTCCCATGAGAAGTGAGCCTGTCATTAGTGGAGTCCCCTGGTGTTACTTTACCTTGGCAGTAGGGCCCAGAGCTTTCTGAAACTCCACCTTCTCCTCTCTATTATCCAAGCTGCCGTGGTAACCAAAGCAGCTCACGTCTCCAAGAAGCAAAGCCTCCTGGGAAATTGGCAGTATTCCACATTTCATCGTGGACACCTGTTAACATGGGATAACGCCAACATGTAAATAGAAGCACGTTTTTTGCTATCAGGCACAAATAAAACTTTACACTGCAGTGTTCATCATGTGCTGTGAATTTTACAGTCGAGCTTCAAAGGAAATGGTAAAAGTGCGTTACAGGGTGTCGGCATCTAAATTAACTAGGCATGCAGGAGGCTGCTTTTAATTCTGCCCCTTTCCTATGGTGCAAAATACGCATTTAGCAGCAGCCTTCCGGCTTTGATTAAGATGAAGCTCATTTAATATCAGCCTGGAGCGTACTTACTGCAGCTGTTGCAGGCGTATGTATGTGGATGATACATCTCACGTCTGGGCGCATTGAGTATATGGCTGCGTGAGGAGCGAACCCAAAGTGGTCGATACCCAGATCAGTAGATCCCTGGTCCACCACCTCACCTATAATGTTTACTTTCACCTACACACGGCAGAAAAAAGAAGAACAAGCTCATTGTTATTTCAGAACATAAAACATAGTTACTGTAAAAAGGTGATTACATACAGTATGACTGAACCATTAAAGGCACCCCGTGGAGTTTTCTTGAAAACATGTGCAATCCCCCCTTTTTTTATAGCCTTTTGGCTTTGATATATTATGTATAATGGTGTCTATTTTGTACGCTCTCAGCATGTAAACCTTTTGTGTCATCTCATCTCTTGTTATTGTATTGCTTCATTAACTTTGATTTTAATTCACCTGGTGTGTCATCTGGGTCATGTGAACGCCTCCTATTGGCTGTGGCCACTATATAAGTGGGGCCACGTGGTGTTGTTTGTCTGGAGCGCTAACAGCTCGCTGCTAGCTTGGGAGCTGACATGTTTCGACCATCAGGTCTCCAGATGGTCGAAACATGCCAACTTTTTTAATGATTGTCCTTTTAATGATTTAGCCACTACAGGAAAGGCTTTTTAATATTCCCTTCTTCGTTTGTTGATATTTTCTTTTTTGGAGTGCCTGCATTGCCTCTGGAATCACCCTTTTCCAACTTTCGACCCAATTTTTGCCTACATTATGTTTAATGAAGTTGTCATCTCTTCTTTTTTCCTGGTCAGTAGATTTGTTTCATTCACCAGCCAAAGAAACAATCATAATCTAGCTGGTAAATTTTTAAATATTCCCTAGCCATTTCACCGAAGCTGATATTATCAGATACGTCTACTGTTAACCCTAACAATCCACTGATGCTTACAGGTACCGGGCTATTCCAAATCAAATAAAAGAGCCACAAAGATTTCTTACAACAATCACACAAGGGTAATGTTGCCCAAATTCCTGTTGTAAAATCTCCCTGACACTGCACTCTGTAGTCATGCTTGGAAAATGATGACAAAAACACACAAATCATGCTTACCAAATTTGCTCCTGTCACCTCAGCAAAAGACAGACCTCTTGGACTGATCAGAACATGGTCCTGTTCTTTATTGACACGTACCTGAGACAAAAATAAGATATTATAATCCAATCTGGGTTACATAAAAACAAATAGCATGAGTAAAATCCAAGCTTCTGATACATCTAAGAAATATATACGATGTCTGACCCGTATAATGCCTCTGCAGGAGGTTTTCCATCATTAATACTCGTCAGGGTCAAACAGCCTGTTAAAAAGCCTCGATGTCACGGGAGACCAAATCTCTACACTTCACAAAGTTCTTTACGCTGGGTTAGCAGCTACTCAGAGCAGGGAGACCCATTTCACAGATTCAAGGGTACAGGAAACTCTAAACCACAAAAGAAAAGCTCTCTTCACTCTGGGAAAAAACTAAAAAATTGGTTTGTGTGTTGATAAAACTTACTGTCTAGGCTTTGTCTGTGGGGAAAATCTGAGCTTTACAGCTTTACATCTTGACATCGCAGGTGTTCATTACACATTTCAGCGTGAATTCATGCTGTTTGGGAGCTGTACATATTCACAAATGTGACTTTTCCCAACCATAAATAATATATGCTTTCTGAAAATAAAGAGGTATTCCCCTTTAAGCCTTCCAGGAGCCAGAGAAAAGCGAGGCTCACATAATGATACCAAAGCTCGTGCAGCATACATAAGCAGATGTGCAGTGGAGCGCGAGGGTGAAGTTGTACTCACAGTAATGTAGGAGCTTGTAAAACGAGCCCAGCTGAAGAGGTCAACAAGCCTGTAGAGGCTGGCCAGCCTGCAGCGACTCTGTTTCTCCCCTTTAGCAAAAGAGGGAGACTCGATGCCAAACAAGTCATTGACTGGAGTCACCATCCCAAAGCCTGCCACAAGACATAACATCATGGGTAATTTGTCATGCAACAACAACATTAAAATTGTATTTTTTCCCAAACACCTTTTCTTTTTCCGGGGCCTAAACTGAAAGTTAATGGTGGTCCACGGGGCAAAAGAAGGCACTGATGGGTTTTGTATTGTTAAGATGCATAATGGTACTATACAGGAGCCCAAAGAGACAAGTAAGACAAAAAAATACTAGTGATCATTTTTCAGTCAGTCAGTCTTTTTTCACTTGGCTCCGAGGGATCCCAAGTTCCATTAAAAAAGTATTTCACAGATGGAACGATGGCCCTTGCATAAAACGAGGCTGTCTGTGCAGGACAAAGATGTGATTGATGCTATGTGACCAGAGAAAACAGAGAAAAGGGGTTGTGGCATTCCCTTTTGCTGAAAAAAGGAAGAAAACCTCCACACAACCAGAATGCACTGTGCCGTACCGGACCAAGAAACACTCCCGTAGATGGATAGGCTTGGGCTGGGATGAGATGTAATCGAATATCGCCGTATTTGCCGCCATATGCCAGAGTTTTCGCAATATTGATTGCTGAACAGCTGTTACGCCATCTTCTGGCTTATCCACACATCTATCCCAGTACTGGGCTAGCATACGTTAGGGTAGGGTTAACTGGCCTGATGTAGTGGCATGCACGCAGCACTTTAACATAAAGACATGGAGGACTTTGTCTCTGGAAACACCAGCTCAGCAATTTGGCAATAATTTGGCAATAAGCGGGAAAGAATGGCGTGCCAAAGGATTTGAATTAGGCTACATGTCGTCTGTGCTGTAAGCAGGTGTTTACTAAGCAGGGCAACACCACAAATATGTGGTCTCATCCCAGAGATTATCACCCAGCACAGTCGGCAAGTCCAACTGAGCAAAAGAGCAACGATAACGCCCGAGCCTACTGATGGTTGAGGTACTTTGAGTTGAGCAGTGCCAGGTTTTGGCTCGTTGCCCGTTTTGAAGCAGGAAACAGTAAGGTAGCCAAACAATACGTATTACCACTCAACAGTACACATTTTAGGCGACCAATAGACATTGAATTTTGGTTCATATTTGATCATCTCTGCCCAGTTTTCCAGTTTGATCACAGTTTTTTCAGCCTTCATTCTCACAATACATGCACAAGTTGGCGTCCACTTCTTGTCCACATTTTTGGCAGGAAAATCAGCAGTGTAGTGGCAGAATCTTGGTTTGTAGTTGATCAGCACTGCCTGGTTTCGACAATTTGATTTGAGTTTGGTCAGACGCGCCTCACTCGATCCAAGAGACAGAGAGAGGGGCGGCTCGCTTGCTCAAACCGACTTTAATATTTGTGTTCGTTGTACAGGCAAAATGGGGAGAAGTTTACCATTGTTTATTTACATATACTACCAATATTGTAGTGATACAAAGCTAGTTGAAAATCAGCAACGTTCCTGTTTATTTGACTGACTTCCTGCACAGTTAGTGGACTCTGCCCACCATGTCAGATTATGAAAAAGAATCAATAATTAGGGATCCTGCATATTCAAAAAGCTTTTTTATCCTGTCAAAAACAAATTTGCACTACAAACATCTGGAGGTCCACATCAAACCTTATCGTGGGCCAAAGTTGGCTCACGTACCCCTGATCTACAAGTATGTTTACAGGGTTTGTATCCACATTATATAAAGATAAAACCTCCCAGGGAACTCGAGTCTCTACGGCTGAAGCTTAAAAAAGGTCTTTCTCAATGTTCCCAACAAGAAACTAAAGGGTATTTTGGGCTGTAATACCATGTAAGGGCATGTATTGATACAGGACACTATCTTTTACAGCCACTTTAGCTTTTTTTTAAAGGAGCAGGTCTGCCTCAGTGACCTCACTACAGGGACTTTTTCCAAACATTTACAGTTTTTTAAATCAATCTTTTAAGCTCCAGGGTGCCCTGTGACCTCTGCAGAAACATAAGGCTACACTAACATAATTAGCATTGCAAACTGCTGTAATTCATTACTGGTCATGAGGGCTACTTAATAGAAACGCTTCCAATGAAGAATGCTGTCAACAACTTTCTGCCTTTTCTGCTGTTTCAGGGTTACTCAGCGTCACAAGAGCCTGACAACTCAGCCTCTGACAATGAAGATATTCAGCCCGCATAATGCACATAGACAGAGTATACGCACTGAATGACAATCAGGCCCGAAGGGAGACAGATGGAGACATTCACCCACACACAAACACCAACACACTGCCACTCACTGATGGGTGAAGTCAGGGGACCGACCCCTCCCAAGGTGCTGGCCATGACCAGGTCAGCAATCTGCCTCAGAGCCAAGAGACCTGAGGGGTTGTTGCCCTTCGTCATCTGGTCCTGAATCAGGCCTTCCAGCTCATCTTTGAACACCTTTGGACAGAAAGAAAAAGTTTTTTTTTTAAAGGGTGAAGTGAGGTGAGGCATGAAGAAGCACAAACACACCACCATGAAGCTGCATTGACATAGCAACTGATCTACACACAATGCAACCTTAAACTCGTTCCAACACCTCCTCAGGAAGTGTCAAGGAGCACAGCACGCTTTCAAGCGCTCCTTATTACAACTGTACACAAATCACGACAGACCATTAAAAGCCTCTTTGTACGCCTGTGAAAGGAGCAGGAGGGGGATCACATTAAACCAAATTAATTTTTGCCTTCAACAGTAGCGTGTGAATCTTGAAACAGCAGTTATTTCTCTGTGTGCCGCAGCTAAGCTCCGGCATTCTGCTCCATCCGACCACGGTTCCCATGGTGATGAGATGAGCTCCACTTGTTGGACCCCGTTATGCAATCGCAGATGAGTGTGGGCTCGTCTTATTTCCATGCACTTCATTGGCGTGTGTTTATCGCACCTCCTTGTACTTCACCTAACCAGACTGCACTGCTCTGTTCATCGTCCAGTTGGTTTGTATAATACAGAGATAATATCTGTTATCACATGAGGAGAGATCTTTTGCAGGAACAGATTATCCTTTTTTGTATTTATTATCCTGAATCCTGTTTATGTGTGTGTGCACTCCAGGGAATATCAATCAAACAGGTGTTGGGGTCTTCTGATAAGATATCTCTTTACTAAATCCTGTCTTTTTTTTAGTGTACACTCCAGGGAACTGAATCAAAGTGGTGTGTGTTTATTTATTTTAGGAATTGCCTCAAATTTGTTTTTGCAAATGAACTCATACAGATGCAGAATTAAAGGAATTTGGTACAATTATGACGACAACCAAACAGGGCTAGGCAATATACGGATATTATGTAGTTAACGTCTACATATCGTCTTAGATTTTGGATGTCTAAATAACAGGACAAGGCATACGTGTTGTCTTTTCATGGTTTTAACAGCTGCATTACAGTGAAGTGATGTCATTTTGTAAAACTTACCAGGCTGTTCTAATACTTGTCTTTAGCCACTTAGTCTTTACATCCACATTACTGATTATTATAATCAAATATCTCAATATTTTGTGAAAATAACAATAAGTCGCCTAACAATATTGTCAATTGTGGAGATATTTGGTCACGAGACACATATTGTGTATCGTCATATAGCCCAGCCGCACAACCAAAGAATATTTTCATTATCATTTAATTATTTTAGCTTTAAAACGTCAGGAAATAGTGCGCAGAACGTCTTTATATCACCTGTTTTTTTCCCCACCGTCACAATAAACCCAACACTATCAGTCTAATATTGTGCAAAACAAAGAAAGCACCAGCAATTATTCACATCTGTGTAGCCTGAACCTGACAGTGTTGGCATTTCTGCTTGGCATTTTAGCAAACATTTAATCAATCGTCAACATTTTTGCCTGTTAAATTCTTAGTGTTTACTCAACTGGTTTCTTAGAGTATGCAGTACACTTAAAGGTCCATGTAGGTATGTAGGATTTTGGCATCCAGTGGTGTGATAACAGCTGGATGCCCCCCGCCTCACCCTACCCTACCCTATGGTGGCCAGTAATGGAATGTAACTTACTGTACTTCAGTTCCATTTTGAGGTACTTGTACTTTACTTGAGTATTTCCATTTTCGGTTACTTTATACTTCGGCTCCACTACATTTTGGAGGCAAATATTGTACTTTTACTACATTACATTTATTTGATAACTTTAGTTAGTAGTTACTGTGCAGATTATATGCTGCGTCAGAGTCAAATGAGTGGTTTTTAAATGATTTTTTTTTTTCAGAGGAGAAAAATGCTGAATATCGGATCTGATAATCGGCCGATTATCGGTTGACCCACAATATACAGCACATACATGCTAATATGTGTATAATTTACATTTATATGTACTTTTACTATAGATCATTTAGGATTTTTATGTAGTGTTCATCTTTACTTTTACTCAAGCATGAATTTTGGATGCTTTTTTTAAACACTGGTGGCTGTTATAAACTATAAAACTACAGAAGACCCTCTTTCGAGTCAGTGTTTGGTTATCTGATCTGAGCCACTGTAGAAACATGGCGGCGCAGCACGGTGGACTCCCTCTGTAGATATTAAAGGCTCATTCTAACGAAAACACGGCTACTCTTAGTTTCAGGTGACGACAAACGTATGAAAACATAATAATGAATATTATTTTGTGTTTCTGCTCCCACATCCCATCCACTGGACCTTTTAAGCATGCAGTCTATTATGCCTTTAAAAATAATTGGTTAGTACACTGCAGTACTCTGCAATTACACTGATAAGACACAAAAGACCGAAAAAAAAGTGTAAATATTTATGCATACCTACAGTTTAACACTGAACTCCTTGATAATATTCATAAGCTTGGAAAGTGGCCGTATTGTAGTGAGTAAACAAAGCTAAACCATTATCTAAGCACAGCAGAGTGGCTGAAACGACCTTCACATAAACATGGAAAAAAACAATGCATTTCAATCTGTCTTATGTGAAGGTACGCTTTTTCCTCTCCGGCTTTCAAAAAGCGCCGTTTGTGACTCATCTTCACTGAAAGCTGCGTGTGTAGGAGGGCACTTATACAGAGCTGCCGGCTACATACTGGACTCTGCAGGATCTGGGTGACCCTCTTCTTCTGCTCCATCATGTTGAAGTCCTGCCTCAGGTCGGGCGACATGTTCCTGCTGCGGAGGTACTCCGGGTCACTCTCGTCCACGCGGTCGAAGTAGCGCTCCTTGGGGTCGTTGCTGGACAGGGACAGGGTGAGAGACCCCGCCGTCTGCCTCACCTCCACCAGACTCATGTTTGTCACCGTCCTACTCGTTCCTCTGGAATCTGTGCGAGAGGGATGAAACATCACAGATCAATTCACATTCAGGCTGTCAAGGCAACCGGGTTGTTGCTTTTTTTTGTTTTTTTTTATCAGGAAAGATACTGTATGGGTGCTATGGTGACTCATGTAATTACAGGGATGGAGACAAAAGCGAGGAGAACATTGTCGTATGATTGATGCTGCTTTTCGAGTGCGAGGCTGTTGATGTGCAAAGCAGGATGAGTTAGTCACAGCTGCTGTGAACATAATGCAAGTGTTTTTTTGTTTTTTTTTAATGAGGCAGCAATGAATGTGAGCATCTTAACTCTCACCAAGTATTTCTTCTCCTCTACACAGATGGAGGCAAGCTCAGAAAGTGTGAGGTGGAAGTAGCAACACTCCTCTTCAACTGTTGGGAGCTTTGTCAACACTAAACAAAAGGCAGGCCCTCATGCAAATCAGCCAGCATGAAGAGCTGTTAGCACCTTTAGTGCTACCTGGACGTGGGGGGTGGGCGGGGGGTGGAGGGATACACGAGATTCCGCAGCGGGGACTACTTTTCATCAACTTTACGTGGAAATTGAATTGTTTGACTCCGACATAACGACATTAAAACTCGTATTACAGTCGAGCAGCGGCATGGTGTCCGGATAACTGCGTGCAGGGCATCAAATTACAACTTGCAAGCCCCTTAAAAAAACACTACGAAAAGTAACGCGGGAAGCCGAAGCTACACTTCTTCTCGAGTTCAAGCTCCCGTTAACAACAAAGCGAACATGAAAGCCCCCATGAGGGAGGCTGCTACTGTAAAAGTCTGAGACATTACCTGAAACAAAACGCTCACAGGACGGCGTGATGTCGAATTTCTCCGACAGAGGCTCCAGCAACAAAAATAAAATAAAAAAAGGTGGATAAAAGTAGCAGCAGGCGGATGTTATTCCCGGTTCGGATACATTATGTTAAAATAAGAAAGCTCAGTGCGCAACTTGATGCCGCTCCAGTATCCAGACGGAGCAGACTGCCCGCTGCGGGGAAAACACAGAGTTGAAGAAGAAGAAGGAGAAGAGAAGAAGAAGAGTGGCTGCATGGAGGAGGATGTGGGTGTGTTGGTGTGGGAAAAAGGAAAAGTGACCATGTGACTTCACTCATCCACCCACTAGGCCTTATGAATGCAGCGGGACAAAGGAATGGGCCACTCAGGGATCAGTGGAGCTTTTTTAAGGCTCTCCTTTACAACCACACTGTAGCTCTCCTGTAATATTCCGACCCCGGCTGCAAGTTCAGCGACCTTATTGTATTGTTTCACCCCCTCTGGTGTCCTTAATGTCCCCGCAGGAACTTGTTACAGGATTGTTACAGCTCTTGTAGGAATTTGAAGCTTTTTTTGTGTGTGTGATTTATCTTCCTCTCTCTGTCAGTGTGTGTGATTCATTAACTCCTGCCACTTCATTTCATAAATAACTGAGGCTCCTGTGTTCCCACAGCCCCTCGGTAGAGGGTTTTCATCAAAGCTATATGGCCCAGTCATACCAAAACAGAGCACTTCAAAGCCAGAACAAGTGCTCCCTTCAAAAAAATGAGAGAGAAAAAAAAAAAAAAAGTTTTACAAAATATAAGATGTTTGCTCGCAGACAGCAATGAGACACAGATGTTCTCCGCAGAAAGAAAGACGACACTATCTCTGATTCTTTTGTTCAGCTCTCGCTAAAGCAGCAACGAATCGTCCATCGATCGATCAGTCGTACGAAAGAAAATTAATTGCCAACTATTTTGATAATCGATTAATCATTTCAGCCATTTTTTTTTCAAGCAGAGATGTTGGTAACACTTTATAAAAACCATTATTGATATTGGTAAATGTGTATTTGCATGTAAATTGGTGGATTTTTGGTGAATTTACAGTTAAATAAACATAAATATAGTTATTAGACGGCTAACAAGCAATGAAGTGTTTATAAAACATTTATTAAAGGGGCAGTATGTATGAATTGTTGAAAATGACTCAGCAGAATGTGAAGAAACAGCAGTTTTGACCTCACAATGTTTGTGTATTGTGCTGCAGAGATATCTACTGAAGTTAGCATGCTAACCAGCTAGCCCTTGCCTGTACTGGTTCAAAGCTCCGGTGTAAGCAGTGAAAAAAATGTCCCAAGTATCCAGCCCGAACCGCTAGCTGCACAGCAAGCTGAGCTAACTAGCTGACGCCAGCTACATTTGGCAGCAGCAAGTGGTTACACTGGGGATATGCTGCCCCCTATGTGTTTGGAGTGAAAAATGAAAGTTCCCATGTAGTAGCTTTAACTTTATATTTACCATTTATCAATGATAGTTATTACAAAGTGTTACCAAGATGTCAAACACTTAGTGGTAAAGATCTGCTGCTTTACTTTTTCATTTATAACAGTTAATGAAGAGTCTCTTTGGGTTTTGAACCTGCAGTTGGACAAAAGAAGATATTTGAGGATGTCACTTTGGGCTCAGGAAAATTGTGTATTTTTTACGATTTGATTGACGTTTTAAAGAATGAACAATAAAAAGGTTAATAATAAATAGACTGAGTCACCGTGACATTGCACCAACAACAGTCACTTCCAGGTAGACTTCTTCAAGGACAAAAGCCGTTGTACTGTTTTGCTTTGCTAGCATCTTTAATATCTACACAACAGTGACCTCCTATGCTAACTGCTAGTTTGGGTGAACTCAAGCTGTGAAAATCTTTGTAATTACTGAGAAATGACAGCATCAAACATGCATTTCTAAATCATAATGAAAAAAGACATAAATTGTATGTAGGTTTTCTACCCAGATGTTGTAAACAAACATTGTGATTCACACTATGTAATTGATAGTTGCAGTCCTACATCACACTTCCACCAACATAATGTATTGTGATTATGTGCCAAACATATATATATGTATACATATGACTTTCTGGGCCTGATCTAGATACATGCCTCGTGCCTCCTTCCGTCAAGGGGCTCAGACAGAGAGGAATCAACTGCCTACATTCAATAATGTGTGGAACATAAGTTCATATAACTATAATATAGTGATAATAGCACCAGCTGCGCCTCACGCTCGGTCGTTTCACAAAACACTTCCATGCTGCTTCCCTTCAAGTGAATTAAATTGGCCCTCTTACTGTAGATATGAAATAGGATCAAGATTAAAGCAAATGTGAAGCTGTGCAGATTTTATCCGTCTAAGAGATCAGGGATCCCTCTTCCCTTCCCACCTCCTCTAAGCTATTTTCTGCCTTGCTGGTCAGTCTCTCCAAAGAGTATTTTAGCCGTATTCAAAAGCACGCTGTATTAAATGAAGGCAATTTTGAGAATCTCTAAATTTTCTCAGCACCCTGCTCCTGCAAGGCCCACTGAGTTATTACCCCTTTAATCACGCACACTCACATAAATATCTAGCTTTTGGGAGATAAAGAGGGAGAAGGATTAGATCACTGACTGACATAACAATTCCAGGAAACAGAGTGGAGTCTGGGAGGCGGTGCACATATGTGGACATATGGCTCGATGTAATGAAAAGCAGAACTTTCTCACTCCAGAGCAGTGTGGACCCCCCCACCCCCCCAAAACCCTGAAAAACCCTGCCTCTCTGCTCCTGGCAGAGTTCCCAGCGAAACCACATACAAGCTTAAATGTCTGCATACACACACACACACACACAACATCCTCCCACTCGGCCAGCCTACGCATTCTCGCTGACTATTTGAACTTTTCAGTGAGGGCACTCTGTCTTGGATGCATTGACCAAATGTCAGGTGTTATTAGTCGACGTCTCATTCATACAGATTACTGCTGAGGATATTGATGTCCACAGATAAAAGTGCACCTTTGTCTTGTCACAAACCGGCGTTTCCACTGGACAAATGCAGGCGTATAAATGCGGCGTGGATAAATCAAGGAAGAAACATGAACAATAGTAATATGGAACGAGGCAAATGACCACCATTTATTTATGGGATACATCCAAGAGATACCACCGTGAAAAATCTGATGCAGGAACTGAAATGTTTCTTGGCTGAAGGAAGCCTGAAGAAATAATGACATGATCATTCATGCCAGGCCTAATGTAGAACATGGTGAACTTGGCTTATTTAATCAGTTTCTCTGGAAAACTCCCACAGTGACTTTACTGCCTTGAAATTCTCCTGTTTCTTACAACAGATCCTGGTGCATCGACACAAAGTGCATTCTCATTCTACTCCACGACATCCAAGAGCCAAATATTATACTTTCTACTCCACTACATTTGTCTGACTGTGTTAGTTACTTACATTTCTAAAATCGTGTCATTTCACATTGCATACGAGCCGACTTTCATGTCAGGAGGTGAAGGAGATAATAGTGGCGTGACGGCTGCCCAGCCAGAGGCTCCTGTTTGAGACGGCATTTTAACATTTGTTGATGTTTTTTTTGTTTTGTTTTTTTGCCGTTTCATGGCTTTTATTTAGAGTACAGCAGAAGAGTGACAGGAAATGGGGTGAGATAGCAGATAGCATGCAGCAAAGAGCAACAGGTCAGGACACAGCCTCTGTACATGGGCTGCAAACTCTACCAACTGAGCTACTGGGGCTCCCCAATGTTTTCACATATGTAAGTGAGAAAATACTGGATATTTTTAGTGATACTTTCGTGCTACTGGGAACAAAATTGGATATTTTTTTATGAGAAATCAGGACAATTTTCAGCCATGTTTGTGGCGACCGAAACCAGGTAATCCCAAACATGGTCTTAACCCTAACCATGGTCTTTGTGGCTAAACCGAACCAAACCGTAAGTGCAGCATTGTCGAAACAAAACATTTAAAATTTAACCTACAGAGACATTAAGTTGCAAAATAAAGACATAAAACGCTTCAATATACCTGTCGTTTGCAGACACGTACATCAGTGATAATTATTCTGGGGATTGGGTTGAATCGCGTGACATGAATGCATGACTAGGGGGGCGCTCACAGGGCACTGTTATCCAAAAAATGATCAAAATCGATGTAGCTAAACCAGCGATATCTTCTTTTTCATTCCATGCATTCCTCTCCCTGGTCAAAAACAGGCGCCTACCACTTCACAACTCAACTTGACTGCCGTCTGTTCGGTTGGAGATTGGGTGTGTTACAGCTCCCATCCAACGTAGCCTGGAGTCACTAGCCTCTGGCAGTGACGAGCAGGTATAGAGGTCTGATAACCTTGTTACTTTCTAACTCAGCACTTTGATGTGTAAAATTTGTGGAGTTTCAACTTCAACGGGAGGCTTCAGAGTATGACAAGCCAAAAAAGTCATAGTTGACTTTCCATTAGAGAGTCAGCAGAGGCCAAAATTGTCAATATATCATGCTATGCTAGCTGAGGAACCAGGGTAAATCCATAATAAAGCCTGCAAGAGACACATCAGTACAAAGAGTAATGAGCCGTGCCATTTTGTGGTCAAACTTTGGTCGAGTTGTAGAGAAAAGTCCAGTACTATTGCAGGCAGAGCATATTATGGGGAAGCATGAAGCCACCTTCGACCTGTGGTTTCCCTCTCACTCACAGTTTGGTCTCATCTCTGCTGCTTGTGGGTTTCAGGAGGATTATGATGTCACCGAGGCTGCTGGTGTTTTATCTGGTTTCTCTGAACAGGGAGAAGCTGAGGGAGCCTCGGTTTTTGACAGGTACATGATATACTTCTCAGTAAGTACAGGGAGAATGTAGAGGAGGCCTCTGAAAGCCTGTTATGTGGTCTGCACTCTTTTCAACACCACAAACAGGTAGAGTGACATAATAATAATGTGTGGACATGGATTCATGCGCAGCCCATTCGCCAGAATAAAATGTTGGCAGTAAATGTTTCTGCAAACCACTGACAGGTTAACATCTGTACGTGTTGTACGTACCATAGTCACGTTCATGTGCATGACACCACTGGATATTTTTCAGGAGGCCTTGGGACAATTTCCAGCCCTTTGCAGCAAAAACTTTGGGGACTTCTAACAGATAAAAAGAAAAGATTGATCCAGTTGAGCTCTGGATATTTTTCTTTTCACTTTTGTCTCATTTCCACTCGACTTGACTCTGCAGTCTTTTGTCTTGCTCCCTTCAGCCTTTTCTTTAACAAAGGTCGTCAACAGACACATACAGAGAATCAAGAACACGATCCCATCGACATCCTCCACTGTTCCCTGTGTTTGTGTCGTGTCGAAAATAATGTCACAGCAGTTTCATGCGGCGTTGCTATGACAATCAGCCAAGATTCCCGCCCACATTGAAGGGGAACTATCTGCACTGGAAAACAAAATCAACACAAGTACCTGGTACCGTTGAGTCAAGCCGTGTCAAGGTGTACCTGACCTGATGACCTGACTTTCATATCAGGACATGGAGGGGATGGTGCCTGAGTCAAGGTTGGGAGAGAAGGCTGCCGAGCCAATGACCGCGGTTCGAGCCTGTGTTTCAACATTTGTGTTGAATACGACTGGAAATTTTTAAGGAGACCTTTGCACAATTTCCAGTTCCGATATTTTTGACAAGAAGTCTGGAAATTTTCAGCCGTGTTTGTGGCGACTAAACCAGGTGTTTTTTGACGAGACCTCGGGATATCTCCAGCCGTGTTTGTGGTGCACACCTGGTGGTGAACATGCACATCTTTCACCCGACCTCCACACCCCCAAATTGATCCAGATTTTTTAAACCTGTTTTGGTTTTCTGATGACATCACAGTCAAGATTATTATCTGACAAAAGCTCCTTCATAGCCATTATTCTCCAACTGATCTCACAGGTTGAGTAGTACTTGACTTAGAAGTACTTGTGTATCTAATTGATGAAGTTCCTCTTGAAAACATTGAATTTTATTTACTTTTTATAAATCTACCAGTTAATCCATGATAATTATTAGGTTGACGCAGAAAATGACAGTGCATTTCTGTATACCGAGCCTCTGACAGCGCTCAGCAAGTGTTATTTTTGGAAAGCTCTGTGCAAAAACCCCATTTCATTATTTTTCATGCCTCGTTTTTTTTTCAAACTATGAATCTTTGATAGTGTAGACCTGTTTTATCCTCGGGTCATTAATAGTCATTTAAAAGACACAATAACGGATGATTTGTATTATACTAGACAAGATCAAACCAGGCTTTAGGTGACGATGTGTTGGTCCATTGGATATTATTATAATTACTTGCTCATGTAGCCTCTTTTAAAGCTGTAAAATTGTGTGGAGCTGAAAGAAAATGTTTCCTCTTTCTCTGGGATCTGCAGAGTCTCCTCCTCCAGCTGACAGACGCTGGTCTAAATTCAGCATGTACTCTCAGGTGCCACAGATGTCACCAAAGTACTGCAGGACAAGAATAATACACACCAGAGCCTGCTGTCAGTGGATTCTTGTTATTTTTCACGATGCGGAAAAAAAGGCTTATAGACTTTTTTTTTTTTTTTGCAGACATAATAATCATCGTGGCACAGCTAACATTGAGAGCAATAGATATACATTTTTTGTCATGATTAATTTGGAGGAGAAAAAAAAAACAACTTTTTCTCAGGTCTGAACCAGCACAGTTGCCATGGTAGCCAGTGCTTATGCTGTCTCTTGTCTGAGGCTGAATTAGCAGAAGAGTGAAAGGCTGCCAGATAACGTCCACTTTTACAGACAAACAGGTTTTATCTGCACAATACATGAAGAACCAGTTCTTTGGAATACAATGAGGAGAACTTATCATCTCATGTGCAAATACAACACTTGTTACTCTGCCTCCTTGACTTATTGTTCTTCCCTGTAATTGGAGCTGGAGGTAAAGGGTTGTTGTATTTCCTCATTAACCGAAGCTATTCTGTGTTGAATGAAATCACAACTGTTTCCACTCCAACTACAGACATGTTTGAACTAATGGCCAAAACCCTTTCAGAGTTTTTGCCAGCCTCCATCCTTGCTGTTCCTGGAAATTATACTTTGGCCACTGCTGAGCAAGTTTTTAATCAACTCAACTCGATCCTCGACCCTGACCCTAACGGTGCGCTCCATTTGAACTGGGAAGAAGGAATTTCTCGATTTCAACTGGAACGTCCCCTGAAGTCGGATTTCCAACTCGTACCCCGACCTCAGAATCCAAGATGGCTGTTCCACACTTCACCAGCTGTGAAAGCTGTAGGATATACTGTTTATTCACACTTCTGTCTTACTTGTGTCTCATGAAATCAGTCTTACGCACAGTACTGTCTTTCTTCTATCAGTGGACATGTTGCTTTAGTGTCTGTCTGTGCAAAATACCACATAATGCGTTGTTTTCAACTGGTATTGCTAACAATGCCGATGGCTAACTGACTAGAACTGTTTTTCCAATTTGTTGTACTAGATTGCAGTTAACTCGGCCATGACTTTGTTTCCGGCTCTGATTTACCGCATCTGAGGCAAAAGGAAAGGCAGCATTAATATAACTGACTGTTTAGAGCCGTATGGCAGCACAGTAATTTGTGAAGCTTGATTTTTGTTTCCAGATCCAAATGTTTAAATGTTTTTGGATGATTTCACCAGTGGTCTCAAGAAAACGTGACTTTAAAAGGTCAAATATGTAAGATTTGTTCGTGAAACACATAAAATTTGTCTCTGAAACTATCAACAGAATGTCAAGAAATAATAGTGTTGATGTTATGGTTATTAAAGAAGTCTGTATTAATTGAATTCAATCAGTATAAATAATAAATCACACATGTAGTTATTTAATTCATTCACATTGACTGACTGTCAGTGTTAACCACAAAGCTTTAGACAACATTTTACATGTATTCAGTAGTCTCGAGTGAATGTCCTTGACTAAACTGACTTGGGATAAACATCTGTGCTATTCTTTCTAAAGACATTCTCTCATACAGACAAGTGTAATTAAATTAATATCAATCTGTTTAGATTGCTCTCTTGGTTTTCATTAAAGTTTCTGTGTAAGTTAATGGACATTAGGAGCTTTAAATGACTGATCATAATGTAAATGTCCTGGGAATGGTCTATTTCCTAAACACAGTCAAAGGTTCATGGGCGTAGAGGGATGTAGCTGCGTCTCCTTGACATGAAACAAGAACTTCCTCCTACACTGTAGTTTTCCAGGAATACTGTACATTTTGAAATACACATTTGCATTAAGCCAAACTCACACACGAAGCTTTTTGCATCGAGGATGGAAGGTTGGAGAGAGAAGAACTTGTTCACCAGAGTTTTTATTTTTTGCTACAAAACAATGCCGTTGTTTTGAGAACATCACACAGAATATATCACTCTGCAACATGCTAAAAATGGTCCTGCTCCACTCCCACAGCAGGGTGGGTGGCAACAACAGAGCACACTTTGAACCTGGAACAATTTACATTGTTACAGTTGGATCGGTGCCTTCACAGCGTTCGGGTGAAGAGCTGCATCGACACACACAGATGCACGTACACACACACACACACACTAATACATTGCAGTGGTGTGGAAAGAGACAGACCTTGTTTACTTAAGTGGAGAAGCTGGCCGTAGTCCCCACTGTGGTTGTCTTTGGATGGCCTCCATGTTGGAGATCTAGTGGTTAGTGTGTGGTTGACTTTACCTCAGTGCCAAGGGAACGGTCTGGCTAACAAATCCCTTACATGTTGTCGTGTTGTAAACCAACACTATGGGAAAATGAAGTGGTGATTCAATTAACTAAAGCTGTAAAAATCCTGTAAACCGCTAACCTTTATACAAAAACCTGACATTTACCACAAAAGGAAAAACATCCAAATGCAGTGCAGTGAAAAGAAAAGAAGCCATTTATTTATGAAATTCATTTAGCGAGAAGCTGATGACTTCATAAAACTTAATCTAACGTAAAATTCATAAAATGAAAACTGTGTAAAACCTGGAACGGGAACGATCCGTTTGCACGGGTGACAGGGTTTGGGTCACGACCTGCCTTTTCAGTTTAATGGCTCTCTATAACTCACATCACCAGGCACACATATTATGAAATCCTGTGCTTCCCCCAGCCCCACATCTAAAGTCAACAAATGCTTGTTCGGTCGGAGTAATGTTTCTGGAGGGTGACGTTAATTGAAAGCAGCTGTTTGAAGTCTCTGCAGCTGGAGTCGACGGTGCAGCTGCAGAGAGGCCAGTTTAGCAATGAAGATCTACCACGATGTCGATTGAGAAAATTACGTAAAAATGGACGCAATCAAGTCTGACTTGAAAAAAAAAGCTAATGCACTCAGAAGCCATGTAACCCAAGTGTTCAAATCAAACAAGAGATGTCTTTCTCGTAGACCATAAAGTGTCCTTTACCTGCTATAAGTGGACTGAAAATAAACCTTGCTCCTCCAAAGCTTCAAAGCCCACCGATCACACAATTGCACCAAGCTACAAACTTATATGCTTTGATCTCAGCTCCAGCAGCTCCAGCAAATGCGCAACCACAATGAGTAAAAAGGTTAAAAAAAAAAAAAGGGAATAAAACTTACAGTGTTGGTCGTTTTTTTCCCACTCTTAATCTTCAGGAGAATTCTTCAGGTTTTTACTTCAAACTCCCACGGTTCCACCAGTTGCTAGCTGTTTACATTATCACTTTGAAGAAGGTCATCTGGTTTTTCCCAGAAGAGAGGCAACTGCTGCTTTGCCTCTGATCTCCTGAACTCCCTCGGCTCCTCTGTGACAGCGGCTGCCTATTCTCACAGGAAAGCAAAGGAAAACTTGTCAGAGGAGGTTCTGAAGACCAAGCTTTCAGATGGGACTGGACTGGGTTGCAAAAAAATGGGAGGGACGAGCTTCCACCCACAACATATGTATAAATATAGATTTTCCTTATCCCTCCTTGCTCTAATGCTGGCTAATTTCCTAAATCACATGAGATATAAAGCACTTCAAAGCTAGATTTCTTGAAGGTAGTGCTCCATGTTTTATTAAGCAGGAATCACTTGCAAATCTGTGTCTAACCATAAATGGAGGAAAACTGCAGCAATCTCCTGCCAAGCATATTTTTCCTCTGCATATTGAGCATGCCTCATGTTCTAAATTTTGCTGTTGAGGAGGACATTGCACACAGCGAATGCTTGCCCGCTATCACCTCCTCCCACATACTCTTGTACAGTGAGTGAGTAGGATGTGCTGCTCTCCCTCTGTGCTGCACCACCTGAATACATCTATAGAGTCCCTGGCTGCTATGGCTGAGTAGAAATACAAGGCAATTACAAGCTACGGGCAATGAGTTACCATTTTGACAACGAATGCACAATGATGACGAATGATCAAGCAGTATATGTGGGACGGAGCAAACCATGCATGCCGTGTTAGATGGTTCTGGGTGCAGTTTGTCTTATCAAAGTAGTAAGAGCACTGAAAATGTATCAGGAAACAAGAAGAGTGTGAAATATGTTAACTTCTAGTGCAGATTACAGCTTATATATCTATATATATATATATATGTCTCCTGTGACATCCACAATATAATATCTATAATATTTATGTTCCCCATAAACATAGATGTTATCCATGTAATGAAAATCCAGATGTTTTGGATGAGAAACCAACAGGAAACTGTCCTGCCGATGATTTTATTTGACTTGGCAGCAGCTGATGAGTTAAATTTAGACGTCTCTCTTTTTCCTCCCCGCCACGCTGTTGTTGTTTTCTCTTTGCGCAGCCTGATAAAACATTCATTTCCTGAGCTTTCTGCAATCACTGAGCCACACCCACTGGACCTCCCCAGTCAAAGAGCACATCCAGCAAGGTCAAAGGTCACGGTCAGATGAAGAAGACAAGTTATCAAAATAAACATCCCAAATGGGGAGGAGGCTCAGACGCCATATATATATATATTTATATAACTACCACCTTAACTTTGAGCAGTTATTGCATTTTTGTGACACAAACACAGAAACTGAGATATGGAGGACTGAAAAAGTTTCTAAAATGATGGCATATGTGGTAAAACTTGTCAAACATTCTTCCTACACTACACTGCCATCTAGTGAGGACATGGCAAACATAATGACAGTGGAAGATGTCACCTCTCCTCCCGTGTCTCCCCCTGTCACAAACGCTCTTGTGGTCTCTCTCTCATTTCGCTTTTGGACAGGCTGAACCAGCTATCTGGAAAATCAGGAAAATAAGAAGCTCAGGGGCAGTGGAGGCAGGGAACGTCACTCTGTGGCTGGTAGCTTTGGGCTGTGAGGTTCAGATTTGGGCAAAACATACTTCAGTTCAGTGTCAGTCAGATCTGTTGTTGGCATGCTGAGGGAGAGTGGAACGATGATTGCGAGTCACTTTTTTCTTTTTTTCTTTTGGGTTATTTAAATCAGATCTCACCAATTCAAGACACTTGAATTGGTTTAATGAGAAAACAAGACCAGAAATAACAAAAAAAATGGCAAAATATCACAAGCAATATTCAAATGTGGCTTGAATGTATTAGATTCTTATAAAAGATTATTCAAATATATACAATAAATTATACATTTTAGAGGTCAAAGAAGTCAATCCTTCAACAACATTTTGCAGAGAAATTCCAAAAGATCTTATAATACAGTTGTTTTCATGGCAATATTTTCCTTGCAGATAGCTTTTCCCCCTGCAATCTTTCACTGAATATCAGATTCATGAGTATTTAAGCATAAACATGGCTTCAATACAGGAGGGGATTTTCTACAGGTCACAGAGAAAAGTCATGACATGATCACAAAAATTGGCTCCAACAAGACATCCCGCAGCGTACGAGGGGAGGATGTCAGGTGTGTTGACGGAACGAATGTGACAAAAAAAAATGGCAAAAAATAACCGGGTTTAATCTGACATAGTCTGTTATATAAGCATCCCTGAATGACCTTGAAACGCACGAATGAGACTAATGAGCAGTGATGAGCTAAACTTTTCACGGAGTTATTAAGATTGGATCAAATTAATGTTCGGTTAAGATGTGGGTCTAATTCTTTGATCTCAGTCCTGCAAAGTAATAAGTAAGAAACAGATTTTGTTCTCTGGAGAGAGGGCTGGAATGTGAGCGTTTTCAATTAGGTATTCATTACTTACAACAAGATGTAATGCAATAGGGTCGAACACGCCGTGAAGCTAAAGAGGAGTCGTAAGAGCTGCACGAGTCAAGAGATTTTTCAGCAGACGTTTTATAGACGAGCAGCATTTGTACTCATGACTGTGACTTGTCAGAAGCACTGGCATCAAACCCATGCATCACTTCAAAACATGTAACCAATCACACGCACCTTTGAAAAGGCTGATATGTGTTGCACATCACCTTAATCTAGCAGTGGAAGGATGATCATCTGATGAGATCTATCTAGAGATAGTCTGGGACAAATGAGCTGCCTCTCTTGTCAGGAGGAGACACTGGAGATGAGAGTTCTGGTTCTTTCTTGAGCTGCTTTTATGTTGGCAACAACATGAGCATGCACCGCCAGTGTTCGACTCCACTGCTGTTACTTATCACAGAGCCCAACAGTTTGTAAATAAATCAAAGCGTCTCCCTCGGGGCTACAGGGCTGTGGCCTTTGTATTCAGGAGGCTTTGCAGCGTGCCATTCTTGTGCTGTGCTCATGTCATTCAAGCGCTCGCCAAGCCGTTTGCTTTGGTCATTTACACCATCAGCTCCTTTCGATGGGAACTCGCAGATCGGGTGAAAATGTTAATCAGACTCCCCTCCTTGACTGGCTGGACCGCTCTTGGCTCCCTGCATCTCCTAAGGCTCACTGCCTGCTACGCTCGCCACTGAGCGAAAAGAGGGAGAACGGCTCTGATCTAAAAGGCAAAGCCCCAACTGGGGTTTCACTTTATGTTGGAAGAAGTACAGGGTGCTGTCAGACCAAATTCCCAAGTACTTGAAGAGGCTGTCACAGGCACAAAGCAATTAACTGTCGTTGTGGTTGTGACGGAGCCAACTGGGATGCGCTACTTCCTTAATTATAGATAGATTTAGTTCTTTATTGATTTTATCATAACTGATAGAGTAATTGTCAGCCTTCATTTTCTATAATTTTTACCGTGCATATTATGTTTAGTCTCACAATATTAGGAAAAATGGAATAAAAAGCTATTCACTTCTATAATGGGTTCATTACCTGTGCGCTCCAGGTAATATGCCCCACAACAGACAGCACTATAGCATTAATATTTGAATGGTAGAGGACTCACTCATAAAGTGACCCAAGGTAGCCTAATGGCTGCTGCAGATATAGTGTAATTTCCTTCTGCAGCACCATAATAAAGACGAAAATAGCCCCTTTCTTTAAACAGTTATGCCTCCATCATCCCAAACAATACGAATGGACTCAGACAGGTTCACTCAGGAGGACAGGAGCCACTTTCCCAACTCTAGTACTCTGGCTCTGTCGTTGAATTACCCCCCACACTGCGCCGCAGATTGCCAAAGCATGCTAGTTTGAGCAGCCACAACATCTCCTGAGGTGACTCCGAACCTTAATTACCCCAGAAACAGAGGCATAGATGGATATCTAAGACAGCGTCTCACTGAGTGCCGCACTGCCTCAGAATCCCTGTAAGGCAATTACTACTTCTGCAAAGAATCAGGAGGCCGGGGTAAAGAAAGGAAAGCAAACTTCATTAAAATGAAAAGCATTAGAAGCGAATCCCCTCCTGTGATCATCATTTTCTCCAAACCTGGCCAAGGCCCAGACTCATAGAGGCATCAGACTTAGTCGTATCAAACTGAGAGGGACTTAAAGACCGCAAAGCTCCGCCAAAACCTGCCCGCCAACAAATACACCCAAAGACATTGTTCCTATTTTGTCATTTCTAAGTTAAATTGATTTCTTGACCCTGCAAACATCCCCTTCGAATTTGGATTCAAGCCTCTATCTGCCTTATATTCATAGCTATGGATTAAAAACAATAACTGTCTAATGGTAGAAATCTCAGATCTGGAGCACGACCAAAATGCAATCAATTGCTCTTTGGCTCAAGGCCTACCTGTCCAGCTAATATCATGTAAATCCATTCATACATTCTGAGATAGGCTATCTCGTGGAACATAATAACTAAGAGGGAAAGATGTAACCTTGTTAGCGTAGGTAATAAGGGGGCTGATTTGAGATAAATATTTAATTCATTCCGAGAAACGCTCCATATTTTCTAGGTCAGTGGATGGTTTCTACCATTGGGTTTTAAAACATAATTATTTTCTAGTTATTTCTAGTGGAATAACAAGGGAACATGTCATTAAAAGTTACTTTCACTGACTTTTAATGACTGAGATGATGATGCGGATGATCACTCCCCTGAGAGCTGTAATACTTTGATATGCCATATAAGTTAGCAGTAAGAGTGATACGAGAACTTTCCAATGTAAAACAATGTTGAGACAGAATTTAAATGCTCGGATGTGTACAGCAGCTTTGCTCACAGACGGCGTAATTTGTTACCTTTTTATTGTCCCCAGAGTGCTCTATTATTTGTTTGATCTTCCTGGGTATTTTCAAAGGAACAAAAGTGTTTGTGATCTGAAATACCACGCTGTGTTATTCGCATAACATGTCTGGTCATTTGGATTCATATCTGCGAGATCAAAAAGTGTTTTCGACGCGTTTCCAGTTGATAGATGAATAACACTTTAGACTTATCTGCAGCGCAGTGTCCTCTGAACACCCAAGATTTGAATAAACACATGCCTCCTTCTTATATTAGGTGTTGTTGCTGAGGCGATTACTAAAAGAATTTCAATGCGTTTGTCTTCTGATCATTTTCTCTCAGAGATGCTTGATGAGAGCGATTTCAGCTAAACATGTGTGTCGGCAACACAAGCCTGACTTGCACCTGAACTTGATCCCTCGGTGGCCCTTAATGTGATCATCATTGGATACTTGAAGCTTTTCACTATGCAAGAAGACATAATGTCTCTGTAGAAGAAGTGTTTTAGCTCTGGGTTGCATTAAATACGTGGAGCACGGACATAAATGGTTTATCTAACCTTAATCTAATGCTGTATTTTTATCTTGATACTTATTCAAGGTACCAAGGATTTTCATTGTTGATGTAAAGTGACGACGACTGTCAGGAAATTAATTTGTTGATCGAGGTGAGTTTTTTGTCACCGTCTTGTTCCCTCTTCCTATTGAACAAAATTTAGAGTCAGCAGTCATGTTTGCAGCTCTGTGAGGCTACCTCGGCACATTGTTACTTCTAGGTCAAGGTACATGCTAATGTTTTGATGTTCAGCAGATATGAGGTCTACCAGGTTTACCGTCTTAGTTTAAAGTGTTAATAATACCGCTAGATGAACAGGTAGGGGATCATCAAAATTCATCCTCTGAGGACCTTGAATGTCTCTAAATTCACGCCAGCCCATCAAATTGCTGTCAAGATATTTTTACCAAAAAATACCAAAGTCATCAGTATTCATCCTCTGAGGACCATGAATGTCTGTACGAAATCCCTCTTGCAGATGTTGAAATATTTTACCATGAGAAACGTTTGGGCTCCAGGTGCTACAAGCAAGGTGGTCGAGAAAGTCATTAGGAGTTATCCTCTGGGGACCATAAGTATCTCTCAATAAAAAATGCAGGACAATCGCTGAATGACATTTCACCTAAAAAACAAAGATATCAAACTCATTGTGACGTTAGAGGAATTGCCGGGGGACAACCACATTTGGTTGCATTTACCCTCTGAGGACCATGAACATCAGTACAAAATTTCATGTCAATCCATCCAGTAGTTCTTGAGATATTTCAGTCTGGACCAAAGTGGTGGACTGACAGACAGACATTGCTATGTGAGTGAACTGCTGTAGGCATAAAAACCAGGATTACTGTCTTTGTGGACCCTCCATCAAACTGGAATCGAATCTGATACCTAGTTACGAGAAGTAAAAGTGAGTCATTATGCTGTTCTTTCCTGCCGGGCGTTTATGTTCTGACCAACAACAGCTCCACTGGTGAAGAGCAGTTTCTAGCTGGCCTCTGATATCAAATTCAGTCTGACTTGTACAATGCTGTTGCCTATGCCACTTTGAAGATGAAAGCGGAGAGGGAGTCGCATCTTTTCAGGATAGAAAATAGGACCATCAGTGTAGAATGCAGCAGTCTCCTGAGTTCAAACTTCGCTTAACTTTGGCCACAGCTGACAGTTTAGATTCACAGATACAATTCATCTCTGGCATCGCAGTGTTGCCCAGATTCAGATGGAAATGAGGGAAGAGGCTTAATGATTTTTTCGTCCCCCTTTGTTGAAAGGATTGTTATACCAAGTGTGACTCCATTCAATATCAATATTCTGGAGGTTTTCATTATTCGCTGAGCAATTGTTGATGCAGCTGAATTCTCCACGACGTAAAGAAATGCTTTTTTCACGGAGGATAAAGAACTGGACATGAGTTTATGATTACTGTAACAAAAAATATATATTCTGAGTCATTTTTCACCGAACACAAAGAGCGAGTTAAAACACATTGTGAATAAATCTGGGAGATGCATTATCAGACAATCATCTTTTAGAAAACTGTGTCTGCCCTCTGGGACATAAGTGGCATATTTATGTACATCAGTTTCTTTTTTAGTTATTGTATTTCAAGACAACAACAGCAAAATAAGATATATATATATATATATATATATATATATATATATATATATGCTATCATTTTTTTCAGCATTTCAACAAACAATTAAATCCTGTCGCAGCCGTCTGCATGGCTTTCATGGCTGTATGTCACTTATATTGTAACGGCTGTGGCTCAGGGGTAGAGCCAGTGTCTTGTTATCAGAAGGTTGCTGGTTTGATTCCCCTGGTCTGCATGTGGAAGTGTCTTTGGGCAAGATACTGAATCCCAAACTGCTCCTGATGTGCTGGTTGGCACCTTGCATGGCAGCCACCACCATCAGTGTATGTATGAATTACTGTAAGTCGCTTTGGACAAAAGCATCTGCTAAATGACAGTGTAACGGCTTTAAGGCTACACAAATATATAAAAATAGTCACTTTATTATGAAATCTCATTAAAAACACATGCGAGTTCATAGATAAATCATTTCTTTTAAACTCTATATAATGCAGCATTAGAGCAATGTCCTCATAGCAGGTAAGAAAATGGTTTTGTACCAACAGTCCAGTCCAGTTGGATCCACTCCTGGTTTCTCTTTACACCTTCAGTGAACGCAGTCCAGATCCAAAATCCAGCGCCGTCGGCCTCGATGCTCTGCTGCCGCCCTCTGGATCCGGAGCCCCTCACCACACAGAGCGGACTCAGCAAACAAACAGGCACCTCCAGCGGCGCAGAAACACCTGACGGCCTCAACCTTATTTCTCATCCCCCCCGCGAAAATCTGGCTTCCTCCTTTTGAAGAGCGGAAGTCCCCCGCTGGCCAATGAGATCACTGATTAAAAGGGTTCAACAGGTGTGCCAATCAGCGACACGTGCTTTAGTTTTGACACGCCCACTAGGATTTAAAGCAGCTCATGCAGTTGTCCATGGCTCCTATAGCTCCTACAGCAACACATAATAAAACAACATCAATAAATACTATGTGCACAGCAAGCATTAAAGATCCCACCGTACATAGGATTCACAATAAATCATAAATCATGCTGCCATATGTCATACTGTGTCAACAAAGGCATTTTGTAATTCATGACAACAGTTCACAGTCTCTACAAGCATGTATCACTGTTCTTCTTACCTTTAATTTATCTTACGTACAATAATCATGGAGTCGACACAAAGTACAACCTATACATCAGGCAGGTTTTTAAAAAAGGCCAAAGCCCACACTGTGGTTTTGTACAAGAGCCTCAGGTCTCCACAAACTTGATCTGACAGTTGCAGCTTACTGAAAATGTTGCTGCCAGAGTCCTAACAAGACAGCACAGCACATCTCTCCAGTTCTTAGATCTTTACAGTGGTTGAAGAATTGATTTTAAAATACTACCATTCCTTGGCCTGGATGGTTTAGGGCCAAAATACCTGTCTGATCCGCCGCTATGCTATGAACCATCCAGACCTCTCGGGTTGTGCAGGTTAGCTTTCTGTTCCCAGAGTCAAAGCTAATCGTATTCCCTGAAATACCATGCTCTGGAGATACCATGGTGCCTTGAAACTTTGTGCAGACAGTAGTGGTGCCAAGAGGAGGAAATATAGAGTATGACGCAAGATTTGGTTCAGACGTCCACGATGGCCAGATGACATTTTTCCTACCAACTTTGCTGATGCCTTAACCTTTCCTCTTGTGTCAAGATGAGGTTGACCTTTATTCTTTATATTGAAATATCTCAACAGCTACTGGATGGATTGCTGTGAAAGTTGGTGCACACATTCATGCTCCCCAGAGAATAAATTGTAATAACTTTGATCCCCTGACCTGTCATCTACAGCACCATCATCAGGTGATTTATTTCGTCCAACACTTTGGTTTATAACCTGCAAAACTGATGACATTCCCATTAATGTCAGCTGCACCTTGTGTTGCGTGCAGCCCAATCGCCAGAATAAATGTTAGCCGAGTACGTTAAAACCACAGATAATTTAAAACCGAACATTTCTTTATGTTGCAACTACATTGTATGTTTATGCTGGATTTCCTGTTTCTCTCTTGTCACAATGCTGTGCTCGCCACAATTGCGGATAAAGACGGTCCGACGTCCAGGGAAAATAGCTGGTTTTGACGCCACAAAGACTGATGCAAAAAATATCCAGTGGTTGTTTGACAGCGTTGTTGGCTTGTAGTAACGCCACCACCATCCCCTCCACCTCCTCAAGTGAAATGTGGCTAATAAGCATTTAATGTGAAGGTTAATATGCCACGTTCAGTACAAGTGTCAGCTTTGGACGTAACTGTGGTTTTGCAGAAACGTCAACTGCTGACATTGTAACATTGCATGGGTTGTTGATGTTTGTTGTCAACTGGCAAATTTCTGTCATGTAGATGTTTGTAATGCATGGCTGCAAACCAAACTATCTTCAGGAAACTAATAATAAAGTAAAAAAGAAATAAAAAAAGAAATTCAAGAGTTGGGGTGAAGTTTCATTGATATCGAGTCGGTCAGCAATGTGGATTGTTTCTAATCGACATCTGAAAGCCTGTTTTGAAAGACTGAGCTTTTATCGACGTTGTGTGCTGCTCTGCGTTTAGTGTGTCTGCCTTTCCTTTCATTGATTCAATAGCTCACCCTAGAAAAGAAACTGAAGAACTGAATTAAACCTTCCATTTACCTCACTTTTTATACATGGTCTCCTACTCGACTCTCTGTCGTAAAAAAAGAAAGGAAAATGGAGAGATTCTGAAAAAAACTTAAGTAGATCTTTGCCTATAATTCATAGTAATGAATGTAATAGATGGAAATGAAAAGCCCCTTTGGTTCGTGAAATATGGCCCAGGGTTGCGTGCCATACCTTGTGCTCTTGGTTGTCATTGTCATTATCAAAGCGCAACACGGTTAAATGAAAGAATTAACGGTCATGACATCAGTATCTTGGCTGTGATTCATGTTAGCCTGCTGTCCTGGGATTTGAACTGTGGCTCTTTGAAGACCAACTTCAATCATTTTAATGAGTCCATCATATCGCTGCTGACTGAGATGTCCCTGATGTCACTGCAGGGTCCGCATTTAATATATTCCATTGTTGTAACCATTGATTTTTTTTTTTTTCTTCTGATACATTCATTTTTAATGAGCCAGGTTTCCTCCTCGCTCCTCAGAGGCAATCAAAAAGTGACACACATACAGTAGGATCCCCGGTGGTGCCCGGACACCTCACAGCCTCTATAGGATGAAGGTGCAGAAAATCCAATAAAATAAACCGAAAGGAGAACTGTGCACTTTCACAATGTACTCAAGCATGACCTTAACCTTAAGCTGTTCCTCATGAAGGGACTCTGGATCAGGCTACATGAACTCAGCACTGTCTAAAACTGGCCTCCATTAAGGAATTAACCCTGCATTCTAGCCAGCAGGGGTCGACTCCATTGGTTTCTGGAAAGAAAGAAGAAGATTTGAAATGTAAGCTTATGAGAAAATGACCCTAGTTCTCGCTTGATTTATAACCTCGATGAATGGTTTCCCAAAGATTTTATGGTTTCAATCCGTAGTTTAAAGTCTTCTTCAATGGAGCATGATGTTCATTTTGAAGATTATGGTCCCATTTAGAGTAAAATAAATGATAAACCAGGGCAGGCAGAAGCTTGATAAAGGAGGCAGCAAAAGCAGGTAAAAGTATTGAACTGAAAAAATCTCACCCTCCTTTCAGGCTTCCCTTCAGAGCCGACTACCAGCTGCCCTGTAGCTCTTGCTGGCCAGCTGGGAGGTGTGTGTTACCGGCTAGTTCCCTACATTCAACAAGCTGTCTTAGCTTTTTTACTCTAACAAATACATAAATAAACAGCTCTGTCGATGCTAAAATGCTATGGTCATGCTTAAATAGCTGGAAAAGGCTACCTAGCATGACAGGCGGTGTGTGCTTTGTGCTACTTGGGTTAGCTTGGCTCAGGGGCTGTGTGCTTCGTGCTAAATTCAGCCGCTGTGTGCTTTGTGCTGAGGTTAGCCACTGAGGAGGCTATTGCTGCTGCCCCGGCTCAGTTCATTGGCTCGGGGCTGTGTGTGCTTTGTGGTACTCGATTAGCGCTGAACGACAGTCCATCACTACCGCTGCTGCTCACTTGTTCTAGTATGTTAGTATTGGAAAAGTTTGGCTTCACTGTCTCTGCCATTCTCTTGCCACTAGCTTGCTAATACCTTTCGTGATACAGCCACTGTGTGCAGTGTGTGGGCAGGGAGGCTTGTAAGTAGGTATATAGACAGGTAGCCTGTATAATCTTTTCGTCTTTTCGTTTTATTTGGCCTGAATAAGATTCATGGTTGGTCTTAGTAGAGACCTTCAGCAGTGACAGCGCGTACGGTATTTTCTTCTTTCATTTGTCAGAGCATTTGATTTATTGTTTGCTGTCAGGTTGTCGAGAGATATTCTACAGGTGTAACAAAAATGCTTCATGAATAACTGACCAACCCTGGCTTTAAAGAGACCATATAAAGATGATTCAGTCTTATAGATGATACCCACGCAGGGTTCACGCACAAAGGCAAACTCACCTTGAATTTGTAATCTGGTCTTCAAGCCGCAGTGAATAATCATCGTGTTAGCCTTGTTATTGTCCATCACGACTTACAATGTGCAACAGCTGCTATGACTGATACCTTTATGAGCTGGATTAATGGGTTACCCATCTTTAAATGGCCTTATCATAGCCACCACAGGCCCGGGATGTCACAAACAAATGATTCAATTTTGACTGCACCACAATGCAATTAAATCATCGTTAGGACTCTCATTAAGAAAAATAATGAGATCAGAACCCGAAGAACCCCCACTTTTGATTGATTTCTTCAGTACAGGGCAACATACTCAGATGCTTTGATCATGACACGCTATACTTTGAAAGTGACAATGACTTTGTTTGTGTCTCTTTTTTTTTTGTCATCACAAAAGATCTATTTGAAATCATTGTAGAACAACCGGGACAGCATTTCTTTTTGTTGCTTAAGCACACCCATGTGAACATCATATTTTATTTATAATGTCTGAAAAGTGTGCCACAGAGAAGGCTCGGCTTCCTACGTCAGGCTTCAAAAAACTGGATGGTGCTCATAAAAGTTTCAGCTCCTTTCAGAATGGAGACTTTAGACATGTTGTCTTTAATTATTTCATTTCACATTAAAAGTTTGAAAACATTCACTCCATTTCCAAAAAAGTTTTTTTTTTTCTTTTTTTCTTTTTGGTGCATTCTGAGGGTAGCCCTTACTGGACCCCCTGTCTTCATTCATAAAACATAAGAGACAAGGTTGGCCTGTCTCCAATAACCAAATCTGACTTGCCTTTCTCCTAAGGTTTGACTCTTACTCTCAGCAGATGTAAGCAGACTTATTACACGCTAACTTTTCAAATTAATTCCACAAAGTACCTTTCCTGCAAATGGACAAAATAAAAGGGTTCAAGCACTTCAAAGTCAAACTCTGCTAGTGCAACCTTCTTCTACAAAAAGTCTCCAGCTAACAGGTGTCTGAAGATCCCTGTCTGGATCAGAAGAGATTAGAATTCTTTGAATTAAGAATCAAATGGAGGTGGATTCATCTTTGTGTATTTATTATTTAGAGCTACACTTTAACTCTCACTTTTATGTCACACAGGCTTCTGTACAGTTTTAGTGTCCACAAACGTACGGACCATGACATTTGCGGAAACTCAACATTGCCGAAATTCATCATTAGCGAGAGTTTGCCCCAAAATTTGTAGCTTTGATGCCAGCGATATTTCCAATGCTGTCACATCAAAAATGCTCTGAGAAGCCACTGAACTCTGACAGTCTCCCATGTGAGATGCTTGTACCTCATTTGTGACATGTTTCTTATTTCAGTCTTTCACAACAAAGCACAGGGAGTGAAGCTGGGTAATGATGAGGTCATGCAGTTAAATAAAGAATCGGTGTCATCACCCTAACGCCGCATACTAATGCTGCCATAAATAGAGAGTCTATTGACGTCACAGTACGACTCCTCGCACAGATTAATTTGAACCTACATTTCTGATGGCCTTGACAACTCTCTCTTCCCTCACACCTCCGATAAAACTCAACTGAGGAGTCTGCAAGCCTTTGTGTGTGCCTTTCACAGAGGCAAATCTCAGAGGAGCAGCGGCACGTTGTGCTATGACAGTCGAGCCTGGGACGTCGAAGTCTCGCACTTTTCTTCTTTTCTTTATCTTTCCTTTTTTCCCTTCTTGGCTACTGAGAATAGGCTGAGTCTTCCCAATTAGCAGTTTTCTGAAGAGGTGTTGTGACAGCCAGGGAATACAATTTACAGTTGTTAAAGTGTATCTGAAGTTGCTCTCTGTGTCTAACAAAGATAATATTAAGCTTGATAATAATCCAGAAATCTATATGAAGTAAAGTATTGTGATGATTGATTGGACATGTTTGGATCAAAGGTAATTTAATCCTTACAGCACATCTGTCCAAGCGGCTTAAACACCCCTCCTGAAATTGCTGTCGGCTGCCAGATAATATAGACCAGTCACAAATCACACCTGCCTATTGTAAGCTGGCGTGAGACCTGCACAGCTTAGCAGAGAGGAGGAAGAAAATTTACAATGGGGCGACTGAGAAAAAGGGAATGTGAGATTGCTGCTGTTTCCTAGAAGTGCTGTGACTCCATTTATTATTATCTGACAGGAGACAATGAGCAATGCGTGGATGAAAAATGAAATGAAGTACTTTCACAGAGCTCGCAAACTTGTCTTATAGAGTGTCTCCACGAAAAATACGTTTTGATTTCACCTGCTGCAGCTGTAAAAACAGCACACCACAGTTCTACGAATTAGAAAGAAGACATGACGTGGAGTTTGTTACCTCTGAACAGAGCTAGGCTAACTGGTTTCCGTGTGGAGAAGGGGCCAGCTGCAGCGTTGCAGACGAACCATGCCTCCTGCAAAACACGCCCACTTGTACACAAGGATGTGGTAGGTGATGAAGACGATAGACCACAGCAACACAAAAATACATGGAAATGGTTATTAAAGGTAGAAATTTTAACAACGATGAGGCAAAGCCTAAAAAACAACCACTTCTTCTTCTCTTCTTCTTCTTCTTCTTCTTCTTCAATGGAAATAAAATATATTTGTACATAAATGTTGATATTTCAAGCAATTTCATTGACCTTGGGCCTGTTGGTAAAATGGTCGGAGTGAATTTATCAGATTGAATGCAGCTTACTCGGGAGCCACAAAGGCTTTATTCCACTCTTATCACATGCAGTAGCACTTCCCAAGACCTGTAAATACACTTTAATGTGTAAAATTGTTGTGAGTTACAGTTCGTGACCAAATCACCCTGCACGAACCCTATTTGGAAGTTCAACTTCCTTCACGTTTGTGCTGCCGGCTGCAGCTGAATATACTTGCCTGTTTGCAGTCTGTGTGCTAAGCTGCTGGCTGTTGCCTCATACTTAGCCAACATATAGACATGCGAGGGGTGTCGATATTTCCATCTTACTCTCAGCAAGAAATCAAATAAATGTAATTCCCCAAATGGCAAGCTTTTTATTTAAACAGGATATTGCAAGCTTACCTTATCCACTCCCGCCGCGTCTGACTCGTGAAGGTGATCTCATCGTACCTCGTGGGCCACGCTGTGAGGCAGCCACTGTTACATCTTGCCGGTGGCATCGGAAGCAAAAAAGGCTCAAAAGTATCGATTTCAAATGGTTGTTTTTAATCTAGTGGGGAGTGCCATTATGTGAAAGCTGCTCCAGTGAACTCCATTGATTAATCCTGTCTTTTGAAATGGCAGCCAAGGGTCCAGCAAGTGTATTTCTTTTATATGGATACACAGGCTCAATATGTGGTCTTCTCCACTATTGTTCTCAGCTTTCTTAGTCAACTTTTTCCTCCACTCACTGCTCAGCATGTCTTGGAAATGACGTAGCCAGATGAAACGAGCCCGTCAATAGAATGCACACTGACATGTTCTCAACACATGCCTTCTCCCTCGCTGTGGAATTGATTCATTTCTTTTTCTCTTTATTCTTACGCCATTCATGACAGTCACCTGCATGCTGATGACTTCCTCCTCCATATCCTCGCATTGTGAATATGAGCACACACACACAAGCGCAGCCAGAGTTTTGTAAAGCCTGGTGCAGTGTAGAGCAGCTTGCTGTATAATCGAGAACTGGGAATAGCGGCGAATGGACTGACCTATATGAAAGGAGCTGTGCATTTTTAGACCTTCAAAACAGTAAAGTAAAACCTTCATAAGTGGAGATTGACAGCACAGCAAACTGTGCTTGGGGAGTCTTGGGGAAGCGCTGCCAAATGCTGTGCCTGCAAGCGTCCCCGAGGTACAGTGCAGGGTCAGCGCTGGAGGTGGCCACCTCAGCTGGGTGTAAAATGGCCAGTAAATCACAGGCGAAATAGGACAGTGCTTGTGAGGAAATGTGTGCGTGGGGGGGAGGGAGGGCAGAATATGTCTAAAGTCTTTTTACATTTCAATGCTGCTCATCCTCAGAGCTCTGACTACACAATGCATGCATGATCAGCCAGGACATTATGCATTCGGGCATCATGGTAGTCTTTGTGCACTGGTGGATGTTTATGTTTGCCTCTTTGCCAACATTTGCATGTGCATGTGTGTGTCTGTGCGTGCGTGCAGGTCACCCTGAAGCTGCCAGACCAGATGTGCAGGAGTCTGGATTGCGCGGAGTGATGAGTGGCTCCCTCGCTGACTCTGCAGACTTGGAACAATGCACACAGGTCTCTCCAACTAATGAGCTCTCTATATAGAGAGCACACAGTGAGAGCCTCCACTCTGCCTACAGTTTCAATCAGGGCCTCCATATCTGGGGAGCAGAGCTTTTTATGGTTGTGCTGGCGTCGGACCAAGGAACTTGATACAAAATGCAAATCAGCATCGAGTACCTGAGGTGGTTCCAGTTTGTTTGTGTCACAAGGTGGAGAGTGACAGGTTCTTTGGATCAGGATGGAGTAGGCATAGGAATGCAGAGGCTGCAAGGCTATTTTTGCATTTCACTTTCTCACAGATACGTAGGGTTCGCATCTGCATCTTGCATCGGATTCTGTTGCAAAGCACTTTCTGTATCTGTGAGAGCAATGAAAAACATATAAAAATACATTCTAAATAACTTCCCAGGTATGTTGTGAGGATAAACATACCGTATCACATTTACGCATCACAGCACAAGGACAAAGATGAATCATCTGTTTTAGCGTTTCAAGCTCGTTGTATTGGAAAGGCTCTGCTGCTCCCCGACGGGCTGTTAAAACCGACTCAAACAAATATAGGTTACAGGGGCTTGGAGAGTGACGCAGCACGCCTTGAGGCAAGTGTCCAGACTTCTTACTGAGAAATGACTCTACATTATTCATTTCACCTCTAATGTCTTTGTTTTGCAACAGTGCTTAAAACAGAACAGAATCACTACTCTGAGCTGCCCAACCACCAATAGGAAGCTGCCAAGAACCTCAGATAAAAGTTCACTCAGTGCATTAAAAAAAAATCTAAAAATAGATTTTTTTTGTCAGCTGGAAATATACAATAAAGGAGCTATGGCAACTGTGTCTCATCATTATTAAAAGGCCCCACAAGGAGGGGAAAAGTCTTTTTATCATCACGATAGCAACAAAATGAAGCAGGGCATGAGCCAAAAGCCAGTTTTCTGGATGCTAAATATGGCTCTAATGAGTCAGGGAATTATGGGCTTTTAACCTAGGGTAAATATTTTTACCTGCCTGGTGGTTTCTAACCTCAGGGGAGACAATAGAAACACCGGACCACGTGTTTTTTGGACTGCTGGGTACATTTAGACTTATCTAAGGTTGGTAATGATGAAATTTTTTGCACAACAGGCAGTTTGGAATGCAAATCTACTCTTATGCTACCAATCATAGCCTGGTAGCTATATCATAAAATATTCATTTTCACAGGAACCCTATTCTGTGGTGGTGCAAAATCCTCTGCCTCTGATGGAGCAGTACAAAGATAGACTCACATAGCCTACAGTGTTCCGGTGCCATATCGTGTACCTGTCAGGGAAATTACAAAGACTCGTGAGCCTGCGTCAGATTTCAAACACCTAACCTTTCTGTCTTAGGTTTGTGTTTCTCTGGCAGCGCTAAATATATGAGATGCCCTCTAGTATCTTACAAGCTTGCTGTTTTGATCTATGAGGTTGTGATATAAGCTTTGGTTAATAATTGATGTCTAGAAGGATATCTCTCTCCGGCTCCTTCATACGACTCAAAAATGACATTCTTGAAAATAAGAGGGGTCCTCTGCAGGATGAAATATTTCACTTTGTGAATTACTGATGCACCGTGTGGGAGTTCCCGCCGCCTCCTAGCTCCCTTGTTATTGTGCAGAGTTCAGTGTTTTTAAGTTCGCCATGGCCTTTAGACTGGTGAGAAAAGGCTGCGCTGACCTCATTAGTGGTTACCGACCAGTGTATGAAGCTAGTGATCTGTGTCCTGAAGTTTCTATCTGTATGCTTAACAACAAAAATGACCTTCTCATTTACTCATATACTGTATGTCTCTCCGTGACTAATTAACGTAGGGAAGAGGGACTGGAAGACGACTTCTTTGCGAAGAGCAACATGAGAAGAGCATGTTGCTGCCAGAGCCAAGCCGCTGAAAACGAGCGTGTGAGCCAAGCACATTGGAATAATTTCACTGTTGAGGGAATACACTTATTTATTGTCTTGCTTAGAGTTACATAACAAGCTTGATACCATTCTCGTGTGTTGGCGGTTAAATAGGAAGCTATAGCCAGCAGCCGGTTGGCTTAGCTTAGCATAAAGACTGGAGACAGAGGAAACTGCTAGCCAGGCTCTGTCCAGCCTCACCTCTAAAACTATATTTAACATGTTTTTTTTAATTTATAAAAAAGCCGTACACAATCAGAAGTGTTAAGACAGATTTTGACCAAGTGTAAACCAACAGTGACATCATCCATTGCTTTCTGGAATACATAATTTCATAACTGTAATCATGAAACAAGACTTGAAACTAGAGACCATAAACTCAATTGGAAACTCTTTACTGAGGTAATAAATCAAATGAGAGGAAGAGTTATTTTCTCATAAGCTTAGATACAATCAGACCTCTTTTTGAAACCAGTGCAGTTGCCCCCTGCTGGCCATGAGAAAGAACGCAGGTTTAAGGCTTAACATATCAGACTAATTAGCTCCATCAAAAATGTAACAGTTCATGGTTCGGACAGAACTAAGCTAGCTGTTACGAGTTTTTATGGTACAGTAAGCTAAGCTAACTAGCTGTTGGCTGTCGCCTCATATTTACCGTTAAGACATGAGTTGATCCTCTTCTCTAACTCGCTTCAAGAAAGCAAATAAGTGAGAAGGTCCTCCCAAGAAAAACAACAGCATCAGTTGTATCAACCAGTGCCCCAAAATAATATATATTTATGTTCAAGTGAGAAGCAAAGGAGGAAGAAGGCCGATGTTGTTTTGGAGTGAAAAGGTCCACGTAGGGAGAAGGTCAAGGTGTCTGGATGATGGGTCCACAGACAACACGGGAGACGGCTGTCGGTCAATGTCTTTTTTTAATTTAATGGTTAATGTTATCATTAAACTTTAACCTTTTATTATAAAGATGACACCAAAGGTACATTAACCTAAACAAACTACTTATTTTAACCCAAACCATGATCTTTCCCTCAACCTAACAAGGTTTTTTTTTTCTTTATAAATGTAATCATTAATTAATCAGGTAGTCTCATTGCGATTAAGATCTCTTTTTCAAGAGAGACCCAAGAACAAGAAACCTACAGAAACAGAAATCACACAACATAAAACAATTACGAGATCATCAGATAGCAGAGCTTTAACATCTCCGAGGGGAATGTAATAATCCGGTTTAAAAGGTGCCTTATACCTGAACCTAGTTCTACTAACATTAGTGCGTATATATAGGGACGTCTAAGGTTGAGTTGTTTTTGGCTAAACATAACCAAACCTTGAGCATAGCAAAGTCACATGATAAACGTGGCTCCTAGATAGATAGATAGACGGACAGATAGGGAAATATTGGTGCACAAGAAAATGGAAATGCTGAATTTCCCTCTGAATAAGTCAAAGACATTTTTATGATAGAAATTGCACTAATTATTATTCAGTAATCAATAGTAGCCTACAGCAGAGCATGGGTTTGTATGACTCTTGCCATTTAAAAAATTGAGTAAACAGCCATATCTATAATTGATAATTACAAGCGTGTGCGTCACGGTTGTGCATCTGCTGTTGGGGGCTAATTGAGACAAACTACAACTCTGACCGCGCTGAAAGCTGTCGGATTTTTTCCGGCTGGATGATGAGAATCAGGTTTGACCCGCATATTTCTTAACACGCCCCCATGAACTCGCACCAAATGTTTCATTTATAGTCTCCGTATGTGTTGTTATTACTCAAGATTTCAAAGATTTCTCCCTCTAGTTGCAAACCGCTGTAATCATCTCGAAAGTGAGCGGGTCAAAAAGAAAAAAAGACATTTTAATGATTAAATCTTCAGCGAGAGGGCCCGGACCTCTGTCACTACCACACAGCCTTAAAGAAGACAAGATGGGCTTCTAAAGTTTTAATTACGAGCTACTTCAGGAGAAAACGCCAGTCCTGCTGTTCCAACATTTCAATATTTCTCTCAGATATTAATGTTGACAGTCAAGGTGCCTTCAACTACAGGTTCAGGTTTATTTTTGCACTTTCAGGGCTTCCTCCGACCACCTGAAGCCGTCCCTAAGGGATACAATTTGTTAATGTAATAAAGGGATGAATCACCATCACCTCCCACAGTGTCTCCTTTTACAAAGAATAATAAGACACGGGGACATTACCTCAAACATGTGAATTTGTTACCCTAAAATGAACTTTACCTCTCGTCTAGAAGCGTCCCTGTGGATTTGACTTCTTCTTTGCTTTAATTTTGAGCATCAAATAAAAAGGACATTTGTAAAGCAACATTGTTCACTCACACAGGGAAAGCTATCAGCGCTAACATCTCGTCCGACTCTAATGTACATTCTGAAAATTGACGCTTTTCCTATTCAAACAGGATATTAGACATATATACATATATAATAATGCAAGGAGAGATCGGTCCACGTGTGCAGACCACTGGGAGATTCATCAGGGAGATATATTAATAGAAGGTGCAGATGGGCTCTAACATACATGATGGTGGTGATGATGGTATCAACTGTTTTACAGGATAAGTTCACCCAACAATGATAACTCACTCGTTATCTACTCACCCTCATGGCGATGGAGTTTTGTAGTCAGCAAAACATTTTTGGAGCTTCGCAGCAAAACAGTGTTGCATCAGTCTCCTAAACAACTGAAGTAGATGGGGACTTGTTTTAAAACGTAGAAAAACAACAGAAAGGAGATATAAAAGTGGCTCCATACTGCTCGTCCGATGTCTCCGGAAGCCCTGAGATCCCAAAGTGATTTGAAAAAGACGTTATTTACATCCTTTTTAGCCTGTAATCTGCAAAGCTAATTGCATTAGCACGCACCACGTCTGAAGTGAGTGTCCGAGCCTTATTGCGTGTTGAGGGTGTAAATAATGTCCCTGTCTACTTCAAGAGAAAGCTGCAACACTGTTTTGCTGTGAAGCTCCAGAAATGTTTTGTGGACTTCGAAACTTTACCTGACTTTCCATCAGCATTGGAATGTGTAGATAAAGACTGAATTGTCATTTTTGGTTGAACTTGTTGTTTTCCAAAGACCGAAATAAATCAAATTAAAGAAGTCATTTTTTCAATTAGTTGATCAGAAGGAAATAATTATTCTCGAGCGCTTTATTCGACTTTATTCTACTAAAGCTTTTCATTATGTTCTCTGCATCCTTGCAGTTGCACTAAAAACCCTTTTCATCCAAATATGCATAATACAACAATCCATGTTTGGTGATGGACAATATGAAGGCAATATTGTGGCTTTATTCCCCACTGAACGTTGTTTATCTAACACTGTCTTGGCAGTCCAACACACAAACACCGACCAACACAACTAATACAGCTTAGTGGGTGTGTGTTGTTACAAGATAGTTTAGCCAAAAATATCCTTTTGGTCCAAATGGATTTGAGTGAACTGGTTGGTGCTGCCGTGGATATAAGCATATTTCCATCCAAGCTCTGATGCTCTGAATAATGAATACCTTACGGAACAATCTGCTACATTTGTTCTTAAGTGCTTATTAGGGACTGCATTATCTCTTTCTGATATGTGCTGGTGATTCAAACCATAATGAGGTGGTTCGTCACGCTTCTGTATAATGAGAGAACTTATACTGTTTCAATAAATCTCCGAGGAATTGTATTTTTTTGTGACTATGTTTAAAACTATTGTCACATAAATATGTTAATTAGTTATGAGCATTGAAAGCTGTGTCTGATTGGTTCACTACTTGACTCGTTTGCACTGGTGGACTCAGGGGGAAAACATGATGCAGTGCCCTCGCTTCATTGTAAGTATATCATGACTCCCTGTGCACCGGTGCCCCACTGCATACAGCTGGTGCCCCACTGCCTAATTCGTCCCTGCCCCTCAAAAACCCTGATTCTGCCACTGCTCCTTTGTACTTGTACTGCAAATATTTTTTAAAGGTACCATATGAAACTAAGTTCAAAATTAAATATACATAATTGGCTATATTTTACCACTTTTCGGCTCATGGTTAAGTTAATTCCTGGTGCCCTAGGCTACAGTTCATTCCTTCGAATCTCGTAAGCAGGGTCAGGGCAGTGATGTGCTCCCAACTATCACAAAGGTCATGAAACATCATGGCATTTTGACATCTTAACAGGAGCGAAATGAGAAGAAATGTATGCCCTCTAGCTGAAAACATTACTTTCTTATCAAATTGTGTGAAGACTTTGCTCTTTTAAATGTGGATTAATGTAACTTTGCGATCGTATGAGGCTGCTGTAGCTGTCCTGAGCTGCACCGGGGTAATATTCTGAACACACGAAGGTCAAGAAAAGAAATGTATAAGAATGAAGATTAACGTGATATTGAGGAGGAATCACACCTCGCTGATTACTGAATCTGTGCTGAATAAATTATGGTTTTGAATCAATGAAGGTTAACAAATTAAAGCTGCACTTACTGCATTTTAGCTGCTGTATGATGAAAGAAAGCAGAAAATAAAAAAGAGATCGCTGTACTTCGGCTAATCACACATTTAAATGCATTTACACAGATCTGTAACGCTGAATAACTTTCTCTGACTAGCTAAGAATCATTTCACCATTTTACCTCACTGCCTCCAAACCTTACATCACATATTCGAAAGAGTAACTAAAGGATTTGAGGTATCAAATGGATTCAACCCTGCAGCATTTCACCGGGGTCAGAGCACTTAACCTGCTGCCTGTATTGCATTTCACCGTATCTCTCAATAATGTAATTGAAATCATTATTTGAAAAGGCAATTTTCTCTCCTGGTGCCCCAGAGGTGTGTTCAGTGCTAATTAAAGTGGATGTCTCAGGTGTCTATTGCTACCTCAACACCTTCTCTCTCGGCGCGTGTACGTCTGTAACACATCCGCATGAGGCCACATTACAAAACCCGAACAGAACTATCACACTTTTTTTCCCCCCCATTTCTATTCTTTAGTGAGAGGATTAGGTTCAGATAATTACTGAATGCTGGAAACAGACGTTTCAATGACAGCTGTGTGTGGCTTTTGTCATTTACGCATATTGCAGCTGATGCTCCATGCTAAGGCAGATGTTAGCTTTTTAGTCGGAGCAGAAGGGAAGATAATGTGCTGTGCATGAATAATGTCCTGACCGTCTTTGCTTTTTTTTCCCTCACTGTCATGAGCATCAGAGTAATTAGGACGAAGGTGAAAGTGAACCAGACATCAGTGTGGAAAAGGTCTAATTTCAGACATGAACAGTGCTGTTTTTCTCCTTTCACACAGTTCTATTGAATTATAAAAAACAAGAAATAATCCAACAACATGGGCTGCTGTCGTCTCGTTCCTTTGTGTGCTTTTCACACTGTCTGCTCACAAGTTTCCATCATAAAAGTATGAGCTCGGGGAGCATAGCGCAGTTTGTATTCAGTCTGTGTGACAGCCGGCAAAGCAGCAATCTTGTCTGTCGAAAGACAATGATTCCACTCAGCTGCCATGTTGTGCACACAAATGTGCAAGACGACATCAAGTCCTGAAATCTGTCACCTCGCGCTGTGAAATTTAAAGTCTGTGAAGAAGTCAAAAAGATCCTCCCTGGATATGTGATATTTAATGCACACCAGAGTCTGCTTGTACTTTGTTTGCCTGCGAGGGTTTTATTTTTACATGGGATTTCTGAACCTTCAGTTTATACCAGACGTCAACCTCTCGCTGTGGCTTCAAAGACAAATCTACATTATCAATCTAAATGCAAATAGTTCTTACAACTCAATTAGTCAATCGACAGGAATTTAAAGCAGCCACAACAGCCGATAACAGATTCAAATGTTGGGAGTTAATGTTTCTACAAACTACTGATACGTTCACATTTGTACGTGTCGTATGTACCATATTGAAATTTTTACAATAGATGTCGTATCACGTTTAACATGTGACATTCATATGCATTTTAACATTTGTAAGTGTGAAACCACTTGGTACTTTCTGATGAGGGACCATGATATTTCAGTATTTAAAGCATGACACAGCTGGACATTTTTAAGGTGACCTTGGGATAATTCCCAGCTGTGTTTGTTGTGACAAAAAACAGATATTTTAAGCCAAAACACCTTCTTTTCACAATCCTTAACGTGTGTGTTTTGCTAACATTTATTTTGGTGGTTGGGTTGACCACCACGAACTTAACATTTTTGTTGAGTCTGGCGCCTCCTGTGGACAAAGCGGTACGAGCACTGCTGCCATGTGTCCAAAGTTTCTGATCCGGCTAACGAGTGAGTTGACTTTGAAAGCAGGTGAAAGAAAGACGCAGCGTGTTTCCAGTACGCATAGCGATGAGGTAACGTATCTATTTTCAGCTATGTAAGATTAATAAATGTAATTTGATGGTCCTGGTGCTGTGAAACCCTTAATTCGCCCTTAGCACTTTGCCATAAAGATAGTTTGGATTTTTAATGACTTACTTTATGACTTCTCCGATCTTCTTGCTGATGGTCTTGTTGCTTAAGTAGGTCATATAGAGGCACCAGGATTAAACTTACACTTTTATATAACCAGGTAAAAAGTCCTACATTAAAATCTGCATTATTTTAATAGTCAGTTAATTGCTTGAATCATTGGTGAAGCGAAAACATTTCTCAGTTAAAGCTAGTTCCAAATGTGACTTTCTTCTGCTGTTCGTTGGTTCAGAATGATTGTGAAGTGAATATCTTTAGTTTTTTGCCTGTTTTTTTGGACGAAACAAGTACATTGAAAATGCCATCTTAGTCCCTTGGAAACTGTAATGAGCCTTTTTTTCTGTCTTTTATGTTTTTTAAAGTATTTTCTGACATTCAAAAGTGCTATTTGTAAGAAAAGTTCACTTCTGAGTCTCATTCCCAGCTCGTCAAATACTGACGCATTGGGATTGCAGGTCGGGCTGGGCCGCCGTCCCAATGTGTCACTTTTTGACAAGTTGAGACTCAAAAACCAACTTTTCTTGCAAAATAACAACTTTAAAGGTGTAATTAATAACATTCAGCTACTAAATGTAGCAAACGTTAACATTGCTATCGCTAGCTAGCTAACAGTAGGGCATTACAGTATGCTGGGTGCATAGAAATCAGAACTCAACCTGGCAACTACCAAGACTCGTGATCGCTGACCAAACACAGACACCACGTGATGCCAACGACTTTTACTACTGGCTGATCAACCTTGTAGAAGCTGGGACCAATCATCAGAATTCTTACACAGACATAAACAAAACAATCAATCTGGACCTGACAAACATTGTACAATGATTGATTCACAATCGTAATAAGTTTTTAAAGGAGAAGAGATACTTCATTCTGGGCCTTCCTACAAGCTCTGTCGAAGCATTATTCTTTTAAAAATGAGTTGTCTGCATAAATTCTTATCAATATGACCTTTAAACAGTTAATTGGTTTTAATCTGGATATATGATGACGATAATGAAGATAACTGTTGGTTGCATCCATCTCGGGGAAGTTATTTGTAGCAGTTATTACAAGAAAAAACAAGACAAAGCACCAGAAACGAATTATACACAAACCCAGTGTGTGCACAGCCATCCATGTCTAAACTAAGCAGACAGCTCAGGCAAAAGTCCATTATGATCACTCCACTATGTCATTGCAGATGTATCACAGGCACAGTAAGTCAAGAAAAATACATGTAAGAAGTCGTGCAGGTGCAACACACTGGCAGTAGATCTCCCTCTGCATCAGAGAGCCGGACTGTGCATTAGGTTTGCATTACAGTCGAAGAACTTGAGCTTTTTAGGCAACGTACTCCATGATTGAAATTCTCAGTCAGCCATCAATCTGCATTATAGACTGGTTTCCCCTTGTCTGGTGGGGGCTAACTGAAACAGATTGAGACAGCTCTTGCTCACTGCATCACTAATGGCTGCCAATGAAAGACGTCTCTGTGCAGTTGACCCGTATGTGGAACAGGATCACGTCGCAGCTCAGAGCGATGGGGAGAACACAGCTCAATATAAGGAGTCTCTTCGGCATCAGTCACCAGTCAACAGCATCCTCATCTTATTGACTAAATGCTGCCCAGAAATAGAATCTAATCACAGGGTTTGGACAGGCTCTAGTTCTCCTAATGGTTTACCATTAGCTGACTGGAACAAAGCCCAAAGTATAGAGAAATATAACAATATATTCCAGGGTGTCCGCATTGCATGGCAATAATGGGTTCTCCATTATTGTCATGGCACCTGGCGGCATTCTCCTCTTTGCTTACAACAGCAGAGACCAGAGGAGGGTTGTCGGAGAACTCGCTCACCTCTGATTTGAATCCTTCTCATTATTTTCTGTCAGACAACCAACCATTAACCAGAAAAAAGGGGGCAAAAAACAGGCTAAAATTTTGGGGGAAATATTGCACTCAGCTGTGTGGAGCGGATGGTACAGCAGGGCAGACTGAGCACAACAATTTTCAAGCCATTTTGCAGTTGGGCCAAAACAGAGTCATTATACCTGCACGACATAATTGACAGTGAACACAGGCAATCCTGTTAATTGATTACCTAGGCCTGTGCTAATGGAAAATGCAAAGCCTCATTGTATCTTCCATAAAGCCAATGTCAGGAACATTTCCGCACAACGAGGAGCGCAGGCAGACCCAATAATGTTTCTAGACTTCTCCCCAGGGAGCCAAACATCTGAAGGGGTTGCCAGATTGTTTTTAATCCGATGCGTAATTACATATGGGATGATGATCCAGTCAAATATCTCATTGTGACACAGTGTTTCTGATCAAAAACAGAATAAAATATACCCCCTCAGGGCGTCATGTTCCTCTCCAGAAATAAAACTTAATTAAGAGTACGCTCAGCTGCTGTTTCTTTCTCTTTTTTTCCCCGTTCCCATCCAGGTTGAGATGAGGATGCGGGGGTATGAGCCCCTCTCCCCTCTCGTCCGGGATTCAGCCTCCAGCTCCTCCTCTGATGCATCGTTTGCATCAGCACTTGGGAACACTTGTCCGCGCGCTGCTGCACCTCCCCACAGTGCATTCACGGACTCCACTTTGCCAGGTGATGACAGACACGCGCTCAACAGTGAGAATGATGTGCTTCTAACACGCCTGAAGTCGGAATTAACGTAGAATGGAGACGCGCCTCAGTCACTGCCTTTTTATCATTTTCTCTGAGTGGATTTGGCTCTTCACCCTAACTTCCATCCTGGGCGGAACAAAAGCGGAGGTGAGGTGCATCCCCTCCTGCCAGCTGCCGCTAATCACAGCAGCATATCCCCGGGAACTCTCGGCGCTGGATTTGGTTAATTTTGGCGAGGATTTTGTTGGATTTACGGAGAGGTCACCGGGCGCCGAACCCAGCGCCGGCGGGGAGGAGAGGCACAGCGTTGCGGAATTAACCGCGAGCGAAGAAAGTTCGTCTAAAGTGCAGGGAAATGACACAAGTTGTCTGGAGAAGGACGGTCAGCAGAAACTTTCCCTGCCCAAAGTGATTTCTGGAAGTCTTTCACGCGCGGCTGCCCTCTCCCCAGACGAAAATAGCACCGACGATGGAGAAAACAACCGCTTTTACGCAGAAAACGGGGCGCAGGTCGATGTGGCGGTGGAGGAGGACGCGGATGTGGCCAGCTGGAGGCGAACGCGGAGTGCGAGGAGCGCAGAGACTTGGTCCGGATTCAGACCCGAGGGCGGGGAGGATGCTGCGTTTTCGGACCAGGAGGAGTTTCAGCTCACAAGTTCGACATTTGCGCTCACTGGGGACACGGCGCACAACCAGGCGATGGTGCACTGGTCCGGACAGAACAGCAGCGTAAGTAGTGGATGTGCTCCAGATTTACGCACGGGGCTTTTTTATTTTTTATTTTGACGCAGTGTGGTCAGTGGTCACTCACACATCTTTGACGCATTTGAGTGATTTAAAGCGTTAGTTTGGACTGAGAGATGAAATGCGTGACTGCTGAGTGGTGGCACAGTTTCAGGAATGAGTCTAGCCTTGCCTCAATCTCTCCCTCCCTCCCTCTGTTTCCCCTCCTCTCTCTCTCTCTCTCTCTCTCTCTCTCTCTCTCTCTCACACACACACACTCACACACACACACACACACACACACACACCATCATTTTGTGTATTGATAAGCTGACTTGGCATGTAGGCTGAAGTTTAAATGAAAAAAATGAGTCAAAACTGCATGTTCTACTTGTAGCACTGTGTCTTCAATGATGTCCTCTTTCTCCCATGTATTTACTCTCTCTCTCTCTCTCTCTCTCTCTCTCTCTCTCTCTCACACACACACACACCTCTAAAGACAAATTGTGCAGTTGTCTTTTTTTTTTGTCAAATCACTTGTTCCACTTGGCTGTAGGCATATTTCCTGCATAAAATGAAACCACTGAACCTCTCTATGTACCTATCTTCTTGCTGGAGCCTTATCGGCCGTGCTCAAAAATAGGTGATCGCACAGGAAGGTTACTGACTGATACACTTCTCGGAGTTAAGCAGACTTTAATCTATGTATGAGAGAACAAGCTACTGAAGGGTGAAAGTGAAAGTCATTGTACAGCAGAGAGGTTAAAATAATCCAAAAAGTACAAAATGGCATCCCAGCAATGCTGTAAAATACTAAATATAGGCAGAAATAAGGATTCAGAAGTTAAAAGATAAGTTGAGAGCTGACAGAAATCTTGGTATCCAGAGGACTGGCAATCCACCAGTTTGGGAACATCCAGTTTTTTCTTCTATGTGCGGTTCTGAACATCTAACGGTCCACAGCGGAGGACGTGAGCGAATGTGACGGCTCCTAAAACATCTGGGGGACAGTGATGTAAGCTGGTCCGAAGCCATTTAGAGCTCTACGAGCTAAGGGGCTGCAGATCGAAGTCTAGAAGATATGTGGAGCCGTGTGAAGTTCATGTGCTCTCCCTTTTTCTGGTTTTGATCAGGAGGCGGGCAGCAGAATTTTAATAATTTGTGCCCCCTAAATATACTTCTTCAGTAAGAGCAGTGAAAATGTGTGGTAGCCGAGCCTGCTGGAGATGTAAGCATGAATTAGCTTTTTTTGACGTCCTGCAGGCATAAATTGCTCCCTGGCAATGTTGCCGAGATGAAAGACAGACGATTTGGAGGTGTGATTTAACGCTAAAATTAGAGGCTAACAGACTGTGGCATCTGGCCTCGGCTTGATCTGTTGAGCCAGAGATTCTTGGATAGTGCATCTCTTTTGGCCTCAGGGCTAAGGAAAGGTATTTATGTCTTGTTTGTCTGATATTGAGTTTTAGAATTTATTACTCATCTATTTATTAAGTGCAGAGAGGCTGTGAGCCAGCGTGAGGTGTCTGCATTTGGCTCTACAGATGTGTCTAATTGTGCGCCATCGGCACAGCTGTGGAAACTGACACGATGACATCATCTGAGGGCAGCATGCACACTGATAAGAGCATGAGATGGAGGCAGTTTCCTTCTGCTTGATCAAAAACTAATGTTACATTTCTCAGACACATAAGCGACCAAAGTGGCACAAGACTTCCTCCCAGTCATGTATTAATGAAACAGCCAGTTATAGCAAATGCACCTAATGCAGCACTGACTCTGACACTGAACGTCTGAAAGCCTTGATGAACAGTTTTAAATCTGACTGTTAGTTTGTCAAACAGACGTAAATAGATATTCAGTGAAAAAAGCAGCAAAATAAGTCAGCCCCAGCAAACAGATCAAGTAATGTCTTTTGAAACTTCCTTGAGGGAATCATTTGACATTTTTGGAAATACGCTCACTCATTTTATTGCAGAGAGTTTGATGAGAAGATACCACACGCACGCCTGCACAGCAAATATGAGAAAGGTCATTAGCTTAGCTTAGTGTAAAGACTGGAAGCAGAGGGAAACAGGTAGCCTGGCTCTGTAGAAAGGTAACAAAACACCAGCAAGGTCGGTCATTAATTGCACTGTTGGGGGGTGGGGGGGGGGACATTAAACAGAAATATTTCCTCAGAGCAAATTCTGAAGGGAGACACAAAAAAGTGCTGCCAAAAGCACTGTTGTATTAAAAGTATATAGAGGAAACTCTTATGACTACTATTAAACTGTTCTGGATAATTGAAAGGTAAATACTTTAAGGTTGCACCCAATTTGTCAGATTTTAATAGGGGGGGACGCTGAACTGTTCAGCGTTCAGACAGATGAGTCATACTAATTTTGAACTGCCCGTAGGAAGTATTAAGAGTCCGTTCTCGATTAGAGCTCTGATTTCTTTTCTTTCTTTAATCTTCTCCAATCTTTAAACTGATAATGCATTGTTGGGGTTGATGCTGGTACCGATATTAGGCAGTAAAAAACATTCTGATATTGATTTATCAGCCAATATTCTTATATACACAGAATACATACATAAACACACATTTTTTACAATGAGCCCTAAAATGTGGAACACTCGTGACAGAGACATGTAACGGAGGCAGGATGTTTTACAGGTCAACATAAACTTTATTGCCCAAGATAACATCAGTGCACTGAAATGGTAAATTTCACTGGGAATTTTAATTTTGATTTACCTCAAACGTATTTTGTGTATTTTATGGATAGGTATAAGGTTTCATACTGATCCCTATATATCTTTGAAAGTCCAATATATCGGTCGGGCTCTAAAAAAGACATTATTTTGCATCTATAATGAGCACAAGTGTTTTTAGATGCATATCATTACACAAACAGAAATGGTTGTCATTTACCCGGGCAGCTAAATGCTGGAACTACCTCGTGGCCTTTTCCCCCTGTTTCCACTCTTTATGCTAAGCTATAGGCTAATCACCTAGCTAGCTTTAGATTAATATTTAGCATATAGACATGAAAGTGCTATCGGTCTTCCCTTAACTCTCGGCAAGAAAGCAAAGAAGTGTGTTTCCCAAAGTGTCAAACTTTTCTTTTAATCAAAAAGGCACCCCCTGTACATTAAAGAGTAAGAGTAGCAGGACCTTGTAGGTAATGTATATGGATCAGCAAGTCGTAACATTAATTAAAAGTCTATAGTATTATTTTGTAGTATTATAGTATTTAGTATAGTATTAGTATTTATAGTACAGTATTTATAGTATTATCAAACATTGGGGAAAATACATTTTACTCCTAAGCGTCATGTTGGATCTTTGATCCGAGTCATTACCAGCAGGATTTTGCATGTACGTGACATTATAGTCCTGTTTTGACAAATTCCCCCCTGACGAGTCTTTTCTCGCCTGCCTGCTAATAATGTGTTGTCACGTCTGCTACACGCCCCGCCCTCATCCAATTCAAATTGAGCCACTGTCTCTCCCCCCAACATGTTTGTTAACTTGTAAACAGTTACAGTTCAGGCTACAAGCAGCTTCTCTGGGTCTGAGAGCATTTTAAAGAGGTTTAGCAGCCCGTCACGCATCAGTGGGCAACCTTATCTGACACACCGAGTGATGAGAGGGAGAGTATTGAAAAGTGTTTGAGTGGATACATTGGCCTACAAATATAAAGACAGAAGGAAGGGTGTGAGGGCTGGTAAATGTTTACAACTCTCATATACGTAATACCTCCTCTGGCTTGTTAACTTGACTCAGTTCATGTGGGAAAGTGCCGCTCAGTTTTGACACTTCGGGCAGACGTCCTCACATGTCGACTTTGTCATACATGAAGCCGAGATGTCCGGCTGCCCACGCTTCTCAAAATTGACAGGAAGCCATATTGTGCAGCCTTCTGTGATGTGTTTGTTGAAAACTCAAAAAATCTGATAATTGGTTTTGTATTAAGCTCGCAGGACATCAGCCAATTTGTACATACAGTTTGTTAGAGGCACATTGTCTGAGCTTGTTATTGACTTGATATTTAGTTTACTTTCCCAATTCCAGAGTGGACGTCGCTGCTTCTTTTATCATCTGTCCAATTATCACGGTTTGAAAACAAAGCGGCCATTGTCATTTATGCCTTTCAATCAAAATGAAAAACATGGATGACGCGAACCAGTCCTCGATCAATCGCTGCTACAACTGTGTTTCATGTGGTTATTGTCTACTACACACTAGCGCCTATTTGTGCTTTCCTTAGTTTTCCTAAAAGACAAAACACTTACCATTGTTCTGAATCCTCAAAGAGGTGTTTTGTCATCTAGATGGCATCTGCTCAATTTCCCCAAGTTGTTCAGGAATCAAAAAAATGCCGGAAAATAGACGTGACTGTGTGCTGCAAACTTTGGCTAGTCTGTCTCGTGTAACATTTCCTCCTGCTGGATTTGTACAATTTGACCGTAGCCATTAACGAGCAAACTTCAAGGATTTGATTATGGTGTAAGAAACTGTAATAACCTACTGTGTGTGAATGGATTCTCGTTTCCATCCGCCACCCTAATGCGATAATTAAAAGTTGGTTTATCGAGGTAAGCGGTAGGAGGTGCCAATTCTCCATTACATCACTCCAGACAAAGAGGGTGCAAAAAGATGATGTATTTAAAAGAGCACCAGTTGAGCCAAGACCCTCAGGAGGAGCACGGGGCTTTGAGGCCAATGTTACTTAATTTTCGGGGCCCAAATAGACAAAGCAACATAAATCGTTACCTTCTTGTAAACGGCATTAAATACGATACATCAAGATGTGTCTGCTTCCGTGTCTGAACTGCATCTTACCTTCCTGCGGCTGTTTGAAGACACTGATTCAACTGATTTCAACATTTACATCAAATTTACTAAAGAATATAACTGATAACTGATATACTGATGGTAAACATGTGAAATGTTACAAATCTAGTAAACAGTAACTAATATAGGCTACTTCTTTGGAGAAATGGCAAACCTTTTACGTGTTTCTATCTTTGTGTAAAAAAACATGTATCCGTTTGTTCCGGTGATGCAGGTGTATATTTGCATACAGAGTAGGGAAGATGTCGATGAAGGATCTCGCTCATGCAGGTCACAGTAATTCTTTAAAGCCCTGTGTGGGAGTGTCCTTACAGAGTCGTTAAGGACACGTGTGGGCTAGATAGAGCAGGAGAGTGAGATCCAATCACAAGATGCATGTCGAGACGCATTTAATCCCACTTGATGTCCACTTACGTCATTCAAACTTTTTTTTGGCTCCATGCGTCTCTGAGAAGAGACAGAAATGAACAGGGCTCCGCCTCTGATGCTGTATCCAGCTCTCATTATACGTCCATGGGCAGGGCCTAAAACCAAGAAAACATGATGAAAATATGACATTTCTATTTGTTTCATGTATTTATGAGAGGAAGGTTACATCAGATCTGTGCAGAGTGATGAGTAGACTTTAATCTGCCGGTATTTTCATCTCTTCAGAGGAGCAGAAGCTTCAGTGGAGTTTGAAGTCGCATGTGTCATGCACATCATCATTTATTCACTTAATCTGTCCGTTGCACTTTGTTGCATTTTGATTTTATTGATCTAACTAAAAGTAACACACAAAAAAAACAACAACAACACATGAATATGGAAGTATAGATGGCTGGAAGATGCAGACAAAGTGGTCTGTTCTCCCGCAAACTTCAGATTTGTTGGAATCAAAGCGAAGTCTCAGTAAAGACGACAGCAGTCACGACATGTAAAATACTACTCCAGTAATGTGAAAACAAGCTCACTATAGTTTCTCTAATGAATCTTTTGACAGAAAATCAGACACGCCAGAAATTCAACGGATTATCGTTTGGTTAATTAATGACCTCCTTCAAACGTAACATCTAACAGCAACTAATCTGGCACAAAGTGGGCCCGATTCTACAATTAGCCAGGGGAAACCAATTTTGGGTTAAAAATCAAACTTAATTCACACAGCGTAACAATAACTTGTCATGTTTAAATTAATTTGAATGAGTGACGTGTTTGTTTTAATTCTCTCAAAATGTATCTTCCTAAAACAGTGGATGGATCGCCTGGTTTGAATTTTTCTCCTCGTGTTTGCACGCTCTAGTTTTTTCTCTCACAGTCCAAACACATGCAAGTAAGGTGAATCAGAAAGTCTGAATTGCCTGTAGGTATGAGCGCGTTTGTCATTCTGTGTTAGTCCTGTGAGGCTGTCAAACCGTCCCTCGGTGTTGCCCGGTGCATGCTGGGAAAGGCTCCGGCCCCTCATCACCTTGAACACAAGACTATCCAGCTGTTTAAAATGCCATGTGTATAATAGTCAGCAATTAAAATGCTCCGCAGAAGAAAAAGTATACATGCAGCAAACAAAATATGATGATGAAGGAGAAAAAGGTACTTCTTTTGAAGTGGACACCATCTTCTTCTCCATTTTCTTCTTCTTCTGGGGTCAGGACGATCAAGTTATGGACAAAGAGCCTCTGTTTACATCTCACCGGCCTCGAGTTTCAGCTTGCTCTTCCTAAAGAGTGTCTTCTTCATTTCTTTCTGTACCTTAAGCTGAATGTCCATCTCCTGGCACTCAAACCACTACGTCTGAAGCGTTTGTTGAGTTTGCCTCTTCCATCTTACAGCCATACCCTGCTCATGGGTACTCGAGTTCAAGTTTTCCAGCCATTCCAGCTGCCTCATTTCCCAACAGCAGGCCTCCTTCTCTTCACAGACCTTGTGCTTGACAGACTGGTACATTGCTTCTTCTCATCTGCTTCATTGAGCTCTTGGTAGATTGTCTCGTATGTCTCTGCAAATTGGAGATGGGCCAGGTATGCAGGAGGTTAATCTGAATTCTTGGTTGTTTCTGGGACTCAGTAAAATACAGAATTTGGTGGCATTGTCCAGTTCGTTTTTGAGATTTTTTTCTCAAGGTCCTTTTCTCAAATCAGCATGTCTCAGCATTGGTGGAATATTTGTTACTTTGTTATTGGCTCAGTTTTATAGACTATATTTTTCTGTCGTATGAGATGAGCTGAGTCAGCCGTCTGTGCATCTTCCGTCCGCTCATGCAAACATCTATCTTATTCTTCTGAAATACTTCAATTTTATTCAATTATTAATCTCCACAAGAGGCTGCAATACTTAGACTGCACGTATTGAGGAAAAGTCGATGGATGATGACAAAAGATGTGACTAAGACACTGCGTTCATGTTGTTATTTCTGCAATTATCCAGAGACATTCAAGTTTGTGAGTGCCGGCGCTGTTTGTCTGAGGTAACGGCGAGACAGTCGGTTAAAACTCAAACGAAGCAGGTGTTAATTCAGATTCAGTTCAATAGATGAAATGTTGATCCTGGCTCATCATAAGATGTCAAGAATGACAAGAGTTTACCTTGAATTTGTCAACGCCTGCACAAAAGCAGAAAGAAGAAACTGAATGCACAGGATGTTTTGCAGCGTGGCTTCAATGTGTTCAGTCAAAAAAATCTGTGGGAAGTCAACTTTGAAATTTCTTTGTTAGATTAAAACAAAACATGTTCAAGGCAACGAATCAATTGTGGCTTGGGAATGTAGGAATTAAAAGAAAGTGTTAGCATTGCAGTGTTATTAAGGTATTTAAATTATTTTGCTCCAAGTGTTATATTCAGCTGCAATCGTTGTTTTTTACAAAGCTGACCTTGCTCAAAGAAAACGTTAATGTATAATATGTCATTCACAGAAATATGTGAAAAATATTAAATAGTTAAGTTAGGATTAAATATATGCAGGATAAATGCAGTATACTGTGCAAGTATTTGGGCGCAAAATAAGACAAAGACAAGGGACATAAGAGTCGTACTGCTCTTCATGTCTAACTCTTGGCAAGAAAGCGAATAAATACGTATTTCCCAAAATGTCTAACAAGGTATTTAAAACGATTGAAAGACCGTTTCAACAGTGTCATTATGGAGGCAGCATGCATACAGACAGTGTGTCCTATGTTGCGACTTAAATTAGGAAAATGTAAAGAAATGTGTAGAGGTCCGATAGAAGTGAGGCATCCTAAGGGATAACCAAGGGCATGAATAAAGTAGGCCTTATCATTTAATTAATAACCCCCAAAGTCTGTAGTAGAACCAAATTAATTTATTCCATTCTTTAAAAAATGTCCTGCACCTGAATGTACCAAGTTTTATGAGCAGCCCTTTGGTTTCTCTTTAAAGTTCTCATGAAGTCATAAACGATCGTTGCTCTGTGTCTCACCTGTACACCAGTCTGGCAGGTATTTTTAACGTTATTTTATTTCAGAGTTTGTAAAAAGTGTTGATGACTCATCCTGCACTCGGGGGCTGAACACTAACTGTGCTTCATTGTTTCAAGTGTTTCTGCGGACTGGGCTTCAGGGATTACTGCACAAAAACTTAAGAAACTTTGGAACTTTGTTCACTAATCTGGATGAAGATGGATCATATTTTATGGAGAAAGTATGAGCTCTGTCTGAACTCTGGACAGATAGCTTCACATGTTGCTAAAGTCACTGCTAACTAGCGTTACTGCTCTGGACCAGAGCCAAACACAGCCTCTGAGATTGACGGCGGCCAGTTACAGTAATGAGGTGATTTATGGAGTTCCCTGGTGGTCTTACACCGCTAGCTTTGTTGCTAAAGTGATTGCTTACTGCTGTTAAATGTAGCTGCAGTTAGCTAGTTAGAGTAGCAGTCCTATTTGCTGACTCAGCGTGAAGGTGCCAGGAGCCGAATCTGGCAAGAAAACCACCTCTGTACTGATTCCCTGTCATCAAACTGGACTTCTTTAGTGGTGCTGCCAGTCAGCGGCCCGCTCGCTCCGTGGTTGGGATGCAGACGCCAATCAATACCCACGATATAGTCCCTTAATAGCTGCCTGATTTCACAGGACACATGCAACTATGCTGAGGCAAAAAGCACCCCCACCCCCCTACCTGTTTCTTGGGACCTTTAAGTCAGTAAAAGATCGTAATCATGTCTTCTCAAATAATAATCTGCCAAAATGGAAACCTGCAGGACATAAACATATATGTATTTGAATATCTATCCTTTGAATACACACAGTATACTGTTTTTGATGAAACTATAATCATTTGTAATCTAGGGCAGCATCAGAAATGAACACCGGCTGACTGCCAAATGCAGGTAAATTTTCTGTTTAGTGAGTAAATGATTACAGAGCTCGCAGCTTGTCCGACTACAGCAACATCTAATTCGTCTGACGCTCGAGTAATTTTGTCAGTAATCATACCTGTTCAGCCCTGGCTCTCCACGTTGTACCTTAGGGGGAGGAACCGGAGACTTAAAATGATCAATATTTAAATTCAATTAAGTCTTTTTCACCATTTCATCTTGTCTTTCTCCTCCACCTTGACTCTGCCCGCTCACAATACCATTACAAACATCTCTGTTCTGGACGCCGCGATGCATGTAGCTTCCTGCGTTTAGCATGTTGACATGTTCAGACAACCCTGTGGCTCATGCTGTCGGTGTGGACCTCCACCGGCTCCCCCATCTCGTCTTGGTGGCTGTGATGGACAGGCTGGGGAGAGGAGGGGGGAGAAGGATTGCTGTCGTGTTGTTTTCTGGGAGTGAACATCACACATCCCGCTAAAGAAACAATAAATAAATTCATGAAATACATAATGATAAGAAGTGTAACACCACGACTCAGCCTAAGACAGCCAAAGACAAACAATCTATTTTTCCTGACAAATTCGCGGATGTGGCACCGACTACATTGAATGGATAATACCGAGCGGCTCGTATTTAAAGCTCAGCACTGCACAGAAACAACTGGCAGGCTGAGTGCAGCGCTGCCAAGCCACCAAGCCTTCCCGTGGTGAGGTTCTCTATCGCCTTGAAATCCTGCAGAGTGTGTTTTTTTATCAGCAAGCTGCGCTCCCCTTCTGGGTTTCCTTTCTTCTTCACTGAGTGCTGTCTAATAGAGCAGAAATCCCATAAAACCCATCCAAAGATTTTATCCTAGTCCGGGATAAAGTTAATTTGGCTGGAACAATGCATAATGAGATCTCACCTTCGTCTTTGTGTTTGCACTTGTTTGTGTTCGGTAGCTCGTGTTGTGCAGGTCTGTATTTTGGTTCATTTGCTCTGCCTGTTTTCGCCGTGTTTTTGAGCTCGACGATTAACACAAACATTAACGCTGTCTCTGTGATAATGAAATGTTTACATCAAAATCAAGCCCCTCGCTGCTCGATCTATGAATCAGAAACGCTCGGTTGCTGTTGTTGATATTCTTTTTTTTTTGGCCGTCGCTCATTTAGTTTCACAACACTTTCATTTTACAGTGGCCACCTGCATTACTCGCTCATCGAGTATGAGTTACACCATCTGGCTGCTGTAAGAAAAAGCCTCACAATCAAAACCGTAACTTTGATTCATGCACTGAAGTTTCCTTTTTGGATTTATAGCCGCGCATTTTGGCAAACGGGAGGTTTGAAAACATTGCTGCTGAGCCTAATAAGACATATGGGTGAGAGAAATCCTCCGGCAGCATATTTATCTAATCAGCTGTTTTACTTTATTTATGTCAGAGGGAATGTACTTTATTAAAGAGTCCAGAGAGCCTTTAGTTTGTCAACATATCTTCTACCATCACACTCAGCACTTCCGAGTATGAAACAGAGTGCTCGAGAATAAAAAGTAGTTTTGAGAGAAACAGTCCTTGTGCAGCGAGCACAACTTTTTTCGGGGTTGGGTTGAAAACCTACTTGCTGTCTAATCTTGCCTGCATTGATCAGACCCCCTTCTCATGCACGCTGAAGCTCCCCAGCTCAGCAGGCCGCTGCTGAACTAGCAGCTGAACTAGACTGGGCTTTCATTTATGGTGAAGTAGCAAACGATGCGAGAGCAGAAAGCCCAAAGAAGAAGGAAGCCGTTTCAGACGACTTATCAACCGAGCTGCTGCTTCCACACAGGGCCGTCGTCTCGACATGAGGAGTCCAATAAAGTCAGACACTTGCTGTTCTGCTTGAAAGCAGCAGCCGTAACACGGAGTATGTGCTCGCTGTCCATTAAAAATGCTGTTTGTTGGGTGTTCGCAGATCAGCGGTATTATAGTCGGCCAAAGAAACAGAATGTTGCTTTCAATCACGTTATTGCTCAATTTCATCGGGAATCACAACTTTCAACCAGCTTTATAGTCACATTAAAGCAACACCATGTAACTTTTTCACCTTAAATAACAGCTTTACAGTCAACATGCAAGTTTTCAACACATAAAATTGTTATGATGTAATGAGTTGTGTTCGTAGTTAGCGCCTACATTATGTCAGACAAACTGTTACAGACCTGGGATTTGTATTTATGACAGTGGCGTTGACATTACTCAATCTTCAGAACATGTTTTCACTGTTTTATCTGCAGATCAGATTCAGCACACCATGCCGTTTAATTATTTTACTGCAAAGTGATATTGTGGAGCCACCTTGGTAACAATTGATAATAAAGTACATACAAATATGAGTGGTTACTAAGGAACGACTCAGAAGTGACCTGATGGTTAAAAGTAATCGTGAAATAATGAGCGCCCTCAGACGTGTCATTTTACTTACTGCAAAAAGCAACACTAATGATCAAGTAATTAGTATTGAATGAGTTGTTACTAGTTTTTTCCACTTCTGAGTTAATCAGGAACAACTTCTGGAAAAAAGTTTTTTGTTATTCATCGATATTTATGAACCTGTCATTACCTAATGATTCATTAGTATCTCCCTGTCGTCTTTTCTCTAATAACACATCATTATCTACCATGAAATCCTTGAATCGGAGTTATTCTGGAGCTTCTCATTAAAGATTCATTAATCATCAAGTTGGTCCCCGGTAACTGCTCACATTGTTGAGTACTGCAATGTAAAGTGTTACCTTTGCTTTATAATTTATGATTGCAGTGACCTGTTATCCATGGGAGAGCCAACAGCTCTGACTTCAAACAACCCAGCCTCAGCACAACATCTGGTCTACGAGGAAATGTTGCCTTTGTTAATGAAGTGACATAAATTGATGTGGCAGACAAAAGCCTCTGTACATTACGTGTCTCACTGAGGTGGTATTGAAGTATACGAGGATGTGATTTCCTGCAGGCTTTTGTAGCCGTGGAGTGAGACACAGGGTCGTAAACAATGTAATTGAAATAGACTCTTCTGTTTTTTTTTCATAAAAGGTGTTAAATATTTTGATTTTATCGAGTAAAGTTTCATACTTTACGCTCGACTAACCCTCGGGTCCTTGAATTTGTTTCCTAAGCTGTACTTTTTATTCATAAGGCACTTGCTGCCACACTGTTAACAATTCAGTGGTGTTAATATCACCTTGGCAGGTGTTCTCACCTTCCTCATCCCAGTTAGTTTGTCTTAAGCTGTGATGATTAGTGTCACCAGTTATCACTAATTTGAATATCGTCATTTCACAAAATCCTTGAAGTTCTTTGAAATTGTGAAATTTAAATTTGCATACTTAAAGTAACAATCTCAAAGATCCCTGTTTCAGTCTCTATGGCGGCACCTGTGGTGATAAGCAGTCATTGCACCTGAGAGCCAAACATTCATTGTCTGTAGTCATCAGTCTTTTCTTTGTTTGTTCAGCCACAGTAACTGTACACTCACGACACTAGCACAACACAAATTAGTTGAAGAGTAAGACTGTCTTGTAGCTCTGCCTACTGCTGGCTGATGAAAAATGCATCTCTGACTGTGCGCCACCTGTGATTTTTTTTTTCAGCTTTCATCAGCTGGCCATATGCTCAATCACCACTGTGGTAGACTAACAGACATTAATTTAAATGAAAAGCTCTGAATGTTTGATATTATTACTCTAAAGCTGCTGTAATTAATTTTATTTAACTTAACAATGGATCATGTGACTACTTGTATGTGTATTGCTCATAGTGATGAACCCGAAGAGAATTAGCTGTAGGGAGAGTTTTAGCTTCTTTAAACGTATTGTTTTGGTTTAACGGCTCACAGCTTTATTGTTTTGATTCCCTTTAAAGCCACTAGGAAACATAGTGAAGCTTTTACCAAACGTAGAGCCAGATATTTCCCTCAGGAGTAAAGGGAGCACAAATGAATATTGGACTAACATTCACCAGGTGGACACAAACACAACTCTAAATGATACAGCATCTCTAGTGGCCAGGCAATGAAGCACAATAATGCAAGAGAACCACAAGTGAAGAAAGCATTACGCTCGGGTCGTAAGTGCCATCGACAACAACGATAATATATGAGGGTCTTGAAGGGTTGTCCCATATCATAGGGGGAGAATTCAACCACTTCCCATAGTAAGTCTGTTCTGAGGGACAAGGAGACGCACAAAAAAGGGGTAGGGGTAACGATTAGAAATGGGATCGAGCCTATAAACTGATCTATATATCTATATAATCTACCTATCTGAGGTGATAACATGCCAGTGTTGTTCTTTACAGTTTGTTGCTCTGCCTGTTTAAGGATTTAATTGTTGTGCACAGGAAACAAAATGTCCCTCACTTCAGTTGTATTGGGAGTTGGGGCAGAAATTTTTAGAGAATCTAAAGAAGAAAAACCACAGCTGCATTATCTGCATGGTTGGATAAAACTGGAGTTAAGTGGGAAAATGTTAGCGGACATCATGAAATATTAATTGCTGTGATGGACTCAGGATGTTTGAGCTCCATTACCAGCTGTATTTGGTGGGGCACCAGCATGCAAAAAGGGCACTGAAAGGGCACCAGAGAGGGCACTTCACCAGGTATTATTATTAATATTATTATTATTATTAATCCATGCTTAGGGTAGAATGTTAGCTGGGCCAAAGGCACGGACACACCTTCGACACTTGACCTGTTTTTTTAAATGTCATATGTGTCTGTAACATTTATATTCCAGTCAGTAACTCCTGTAACAATTGCTAATATGGAATCATCCATCTGTTTTAATTGCGGTTGCTAACAGTGATGACAGTTTTATTGATGAGGCAGCTTAATTCCCACAACTGATAAGGCGGCATCGACAGTTGGCGAAGGAGGCGATGAATTGAAATGTGTACGCTGTCGCTCCTTTCATTTGTCTCAGGTGTTCACCCTTCAATAACCGAATCTCCCCCCTCACCTCCCCTCTGTTTTTCTTGATACCTTCACCCCTTCTCCTCTTCATTTCAACACCTTCATTTCACAACAGTAATCTCCTCGCCCTAAGCCGTTTAAGTCACCATTAAGCCTCCAATTCATTCTTCCATAATGATCAAATTCATCCCAGTCCATTTACCTCTAAGGTTTAAGATTTACAAAAGGATTAGAGGTTGAAAAATCAATTTGCCTGCTCTTGGATGTCAAGTAATCCAGTTTGGAGAAAGGCTAGTGCTACTGCAGTCTAATGGGCTGTGCACTACATGGTAGCTGGCTCTAAATGTGACACCGTTGTTGTAATTCAAAGAGAAAGATATGCTAATACAAATGTCATTATTATTTAAACTCAGAGGGTAAGTTATATAATCATTAAAAGAAGAGCGCTTGGCCAGTGGTTTCAAATGGATATTTAAAGGCTTATGTGACATGCTGGACTTCAAACACCTGTTTCACACTGAAATATCTACAAAGTGAATATTGTATCACCGTATTGATGCGTTAACTGCAGCCATGGAGCTCCAACCTACACTTTCAACATCCCTCAGAACTCGGGGGAACTTTTTCCGCAGGTAATAAAGTCGAGGCAAATTACATTTCCCTGTAATCCTGGATCCTTCCCAAGTAGATGCATAAAGTTAATTGCCATAGAGAATGGGGGGGATATATTTTGTCCTAATTTTCCGACTGCTGCAGGTTGTTTCATTGTGTATGACAGTGTCCATGAGGGTATAACTTCTGGAAGGTATAAAGGCCATTTCTTTGTAAGACCATAAATCTCTGCACCTGGATCTGGACACATGGTACCATAGTTATAACAAGCTACATGGGTTATCTCTGAACCAGCGCTCATACAAAGGATTTCATACATTCAGCACAAAGTAATTGCAGAGTTTTCCTGAAAGAAATAAAGCATTACAGTTTTAATTTATTGCATCATTAACAGCAAGAGGTTCTTGTGAAAATTTGTGTGTGTGTCCCAATGTGGATTTAAAAAGACACTAATAAGGCTCGTGATAAATGTGCAGGACATTTAAGACCTTTGAATGCAAAAATTATTGACATTTACATTTATTCATCGGAGCGTTCACAATAACCACTCAGATTGAACAGGGGAGGCGCGTAGAAACAGTAGTTTTGGGGTTTTTTAGGCACAAATTAAGCCCTTTCATACTGTGTGTTTTTTTCAACAATACATTTTAATGGTAAGAGAGGCAGCTTTTCAGTTTCAAGCTGTATGTGGCAGACAAAAAACTGTATAAGCTTATAAAGTTGACAGGACGGAGGGAACTTAATATATTTATAAATAATTTCAGATGATTCTGATGGAGCTCAGGATGTCTTAGGTGGATGGCTGCTGTGTGAATCAGGAAGAACAAAAATCATGAATTAACATCAGAATCTGACTGATACTGTTGGTCTGTTGAGAAATTGAAATAATCAATGGCGTTCAGCTGCTGTGCCTCGTGCGTAAATGTGCACGGGGGACACATTTATCGTTTCCGCTGCTTACCTGCTGCCCCTGAAGCCGTGCTTTGGACCGTTTCATCCTCTCCAATATCTCCTCCTCGTTGAAGCTTCCAGCAGTGTAGACGAACGAGTTTGACGTCATTGTTTGGCAACGTGCTACTGCCGGCATCAGTAAAAGGAATTGATTAGCGTAGCGGCGCACGATTCTGATTGATCACACGATTGAGATTCTCAATTCCCATCCCTATTGAATACTTAGTATGTAAGAGCTCAAACCATTTGTTGATTCATTAATAAGATCAACACAGAATTACTGAGCAACGCTTCTAATAATCCTTTGATCATTAGTTATTTTTTAATGGAAAAATAGAAAACATGATCTGTTTCTAGCTTCTTATTTGTGAGGATTTGCTGCTTTTTTGTGTGTTTTGTATTATTATACAAAGAATTTCTTTGGGTTTTTGGACTTTTGGTGGGACACAATAAGAAATAAGTCTCAGTCATGTCTCAACCCAAGTTAATTACACATAATAGAGTTAAAAGTTGGAAAGCTCACATAATAACAGCAGTTTCTGTACATAACTTCAAATGAGGATTCTTGGTGATTCTGTTTATTGACACAGGAATTAACAATATCAAGTAAGAGAATCCTGTAGTGACTAGATTATATTTAGGATGTGGTGTTTGGTATTCATAAATCTGTAGTTTTGTGGTGTTGCAACAGCAAAGTATGTCAGCACACAGTTGGCATGTACTAGTTCTGCTTTAAACATCTTGGATACTATTGTGTTTTAAAATTGTTTTTACAGCTCAATGCTTGAGACGATCATAAGCGACCTTGAGAAGCCTCACAGTGAGCGCCTGTCACACTTCTGTTTCACTGAAGCAATTAGTTTCAAGAGGTATTAGGCTTTCATCTATTGGAGACGAGGAGGATTGACCTGTTTGATTCGAGCGTTAAAGAGAAGACGGCGACGAACTTTGTAAGAGCAAGGTTTACAAAGTTCAGATTTCTTGTTTACATGAAGGAGTTCCTACTTGTTATTGCGAATGTTCCCCCAAACGCTCGTAACACTCGATAATTAGAAGATAGCTATGAACAAGGTGCACAGAGAGGCCTCCCAAGAGAGCCATATGATGTGCAGCTTTTATGATTGCACGGTGCAGGCAGGGCATTGCTTGAGTGATTAATTTGTGTAAAGGGTGAAGGACACGATGTGAACAACAGTTTTTTGTGTGAAGGACTGTTGAGATTTACTACTTTCTTTTGAAAGCAAGTTGTTTTCATGATTGCAGTTTTTCCTTGTAATATTGCCTCACTGAGAGAAAAAGTAAATTGCAAGTTATCTGCATGTAAACATGACCTCATGCATCTGTAATTACAAGCGCAGACAAACACACGAGCTTTGATTGAGGCTCTGATGCAAAAGAAGCAAACAGAAATGTCCGCAGTGAATCATTCAGTAATATCTGAGGAAATTTACATCTTCGAATCTACAACTTTTTATGTCAGTTAAGTTAAGGACCGTGTATTGTAAACCACATAAACCGCATGCTACTATACAACACTTTTTATGACCCTCTTCAAAAAATATGTCCTTGATATTTATGAGGTCTGTCTCTCTACGCCTGGAACGTATTTTAGTGTTGACTTATTTATTCATTTAGTCATAGCTTACCAGAGGTTGCATTTGCTAGTAGTCTCTGGGCCTTAAAAGCCATTAGAGCTCACATATGTGATCAGTTAATCCTCAGGGAGTATGCAGGTTTATAGCTTCACTACAAGCAGGGCAATGGTTGACGTGCCATCACAGTTCGGTTTTTTAATAAAGCCGTGGCTGTCAGGGACTTTCACAGAAGACGTGTGCCTGGACGGCTCGGCTCTTTTGTTTCACGGCGTGTCACGTCACTGCCGCTGTTTTCAAAGCTGATGACACACTCACTTGGAAAGCTGGTAATCTGTTTGATCTGTTTTGCAGGTGATCCTCATGTTGACAAAGTACTACGACTTCAACTCTGGCAGAGTGACAGAGAGCTCTTTATGGAGGTAAGATCTGCTGTTACAGCCTTATCAAAGCAAAAACAGATAGATGTTTCATCACATTACTTCTGATTGGGGTCTAACGGTCAAATGCAATACTTTTTATATGCTCTATATCTGTGATTGGCGTTGATGGCACTTCTCACGCGGCACTACCTCTTCCAAATGCCAAATAAGTCTATTTTGAGAGTTTAATTATAAGAATTCACCAAGTTTAACAGTAGGTTAAACCTCTCTGCTGTGTAATTAAACATAAGTAACATCACGACTTTGTGTTTGATATCATAATACTGAGAATTTGACAGACACATGAAACAGTTACCAATGTATGACAACATTTATCATAAGAAGTGGCATAAAAATGATCAGTATGCTGCACATCCCTCCTCATCCATTTATTTCACATTGCCTGGTCCATTTTTTCTGGATGGCCTGTTTAATTAAATTATTATCATGGGAATTAATACTTTTTGTTGCTCAGTTGGTTCTGACCTTGGCATGTCTACGTACATCTGACCAGAAGGGAGCGGGTGGAAATGCATTGAAAGGGGATTAATGTCTGTTCTCAGTCAGCCTGGTCAGGTACAGGTGGTAAAGGTCACAAGCTCTTTTCCAATGATTTTTCTACAGCACTTCACAATTTTCCTAGTTTGTTTCTGTGAGTGATTATAGAGTGCCTTTACCAGCATGCAGTACAATAACACAGGATACTCTCACAAAAGCATAGAGTGATGAGTGCAACATGCAGCAAATAAGCGTTAAAAATATACAGTATTATCTGCTCAGCACCAAACAACAGACAGACACAGTTAGCGACTAGCTGGTGAACGTAGTGGAGCATTTACTGTAGCAGCTAAAGATCCAGATATTTCCCTCAGGAGTTGGTGGAGACCAAAAATAGAGCTAAAGTAATACATAATGATATTAGACTTAATTTTTGCAAGTGGCTGGAGAATTATAATGTTTCAGTGGAACAGCTGGATGTGTAAATTAGTGGCTGCTTGCTAGAAAGTTCACCGTATCAACTTAAAAGGTGATGTAATGTCAATGCTGTGTTCACAAATTGTTTCTGCTGCCAAGAAGTGGCTAAAAAAATGAGATGAAGCTGGTTAAAATGCAGAAACCCAGTTTGTGGCATAAGGAAGGGTGCCCACCTATGTACTTTTATGCATATTTGGTTTTAATAAGGTCACAATACAAGTGTGAAATAATGAATAAGGACGGCATATTACCAAAATGCTCTTTCCACCAACATGTGTTTTTTATTTGCTGCAGTGTGAAACATTTCACAGCTGCTTGTTTCTGAAATGTCTATTTTGGTGGCCATGAATGCCATCCAAAATGAACCCAGCAAAGCGGTGCCATTTTTGGAGGACAGTCAATAGTTTTGAGTATTGCTGGTTTTGTTTCAAAATCTCTGCTATTGTCAAGCCTTTTTTCAGCCAACAGGCAAATGTGTCCCTAATCCTCCAGTTGAGTCATAAAAACATGAAAATCACATCGTCATAACATCAGAATTACACTTTTACCCCAGAGCATCAATAATAATAATAATAATAATAATAATAACAATAATAATAATAATAATATCTCATCTCCTTGTTATGCATGCCACACATGATGTTCTTGTTTGTTTTGATAATTAAAAAAATCTCCATTCATCTAGCAAATTGCTTCACGACTTCTGCTGTTGTAATTTTCTGCTTGCCTGATATGTTTAATGATACCATCAGCATCTTAACTAGTAGGTGCTGCTTCCTTCTCCTTTTACTTACTAACGCAACCTATTTACTTTACCCTATAATTAAATTTTAGGTCAACCGATTATGGGACCACATATGAGAAACTTAATGAGAAAGTCGGGCTGAAAACCATCCTGAGCTACCTGTACGTGAGTCCGAACAACAAAAGAAAGGTAGGTTTCCAGATGGATGTTGATCCTACCTGTATTGAATAAATCTGCCAGTTGTTATCGCTGTGGAACAGAGGTTTTTTTTTTTTTTTTTATCATTTTTGCTACATAACAGCCCTGCTGGAGCTTGTACCGTGTGCCTGTTCCAAGCATCGCGCAAGCACTTTAAAGCCCTGTGGAATGGATGCTGTCAAGGTGGGCCGCTGATTCCCCCGTCTCCTTTCTTGTCTCGTCTCAGATCATGTTACTTACGGACCCGGAGGTGGAGAGCAGCCTGCTCATTAGCCTTGACGAGGGGGCGTCCTATCAGAAACACAGCTTAGCCTTTGATATCCTCAGCCTTCTCTTTCACCCCGAGCAGGAGGACTGGATTCTGGCTTACAGCCACGACCAAAAGGTAACGTGTAGCTGTCAGATGGCGTGAAATAGCTGGAATAACAACTTGAAAACGTGACAGGAAAAAAATATCTGAATCGGAGGAAGGGTTTGCTTGCTGCTTATCATGCTCTTGTTAACCTGGTGTGAGTCTGCCAGATTACATATTACAAGCCTACGATATTAATGTCGCCATAAAATGACACAAAACATAGGTTGTTGTCACAGTGGAAAGCATTCATTTTGATAACAGCGGCAAGATTTCAGGACAAGGTCCTCATGAGCACAGACACCTGCCACTTAAAGCAAGGCTGCGGTTGCCAGAAATGGAGGCAGCTGATCACCTGCTCCCCCTAAACAACCCATAAGGTCTGGCTGCAGACTCTAACTCTGAAAGGATGTGTCCTAGACAGCACAGGGGAAAGTTAACAAGGGAGACACGCCCAAACAATCCGTAAGCTCACACACTGATACACACACACGAGCGTAAATACACACTCGCCATTACTCTGTGCGAGAAACCCTGCTGTCTGCTTCACTCAACACCACAGACATCAAACTCGGCCTTCCCAGCCGGCTATTGGAAGACTTGATTTTCCGAGAGAAAAACAGTCAAGGTCTGAGAAGTGAGATAAATGGTGCAGGGAGGAAGATGAAAGCTGAACTGAGAGCCATCGACGGGTCAAAATAAAGATGCTCTCAAGATGTTTGCCTTCGGGTCGTTCTATACGTCTTTGTGAGGCGAAATTTCATCAGTTCTTCTCCTTTTATAGCCGCTGAAATTAATCTCGGTTTCATTTTTACATTTATTGATCGTCTGTCATGTCTTTTTAAAAGTTTAAAGCTGCTGGATGAGTAAAAATGATGTTGCTTATCCTTGTAAAGCTCAGAGCTTAAGATGCTCGCTGTTGGATTATTAAGGCGAGATGACAGGCCTTCTGAATGTCCATGTTTGGCAGTAAAAGGAGTCTAATGGTTTAATGGAAAAATAAGATTACAATGACAGCTAAATGAGTGATTTTATAATGCCACTTTGTCTGAAATCCTGCTGAGTTGTTGTAAGGGGACGGTTTGATTTTAAGTTTTAGGCTTTGTCCTCATTTTCCCCTTTTCCAAGGCATCACAATGAATAATCGTCACTATCTATACTTCAGAGTATCACTGTTTTTCTACAGGAACTGGTGGATTTTCTCATCACTGTTGCATTTTCACATTAAATATGCGCTCAGTGGTGCAATGTTTAAAACAACATCACTACACTGACGCTACAAAATCTACAAATGTAACGGCTGCTTGATAATGCAGTCGGACATAAATCATGAAATTATTCTCTTGGATATTCTGATTTGCAGGATTATTCTTTACACTGTAAGTCGTTTGGTTAATGCATTCATCTCCTTTTGCAGCTCTATGTCTCTGTCGAGTTTGGGAGGCGATGGCAGCTCGTGCACGACAGCGTCGTCCCCAACAGATTCTACTGGTGAGCTCAACAATCAGTCATTTTGCAGGAGGTTTGTCTGTCTGGGAGAGACAAGCTGCAATGTTAGCGCATATTTTGACATGCTCAAAAAAAACCCCACTATGAATAATAGACGAGCACAGAACAATTATACATTAATAAATTAAATTGTGTGCATTTTTAGCATTCTGTTTGTACAGAGGGGAAATGCCTTCACTGTACATATTTACATGTTCTTTAAAACACTTTGGAGTAAACCGAGAGAGAACAGAGAATTGACTCATACTGCAGCAGCGCCCAGCACCTCATTTAAACTTATATCAACTAAATAATTAAAGTTATTGAGTCTGATTTGAACCAGTTCACAAGTTTGGCATCCACAGTCATGTAGACGTAAAAGAAATGTTACATGTTTTTTTTACATTCAGCGGTAGGAAGAGCACTAATACCACTGACTTACATTAAAGCAGCAACAGAACAATGTAAGATATTTGATTAAAAGTCCTTTTTAAGAAGTTATCTGAGGGAAAAGTACATAAGCACAAACCGGATAGACCCCGAGTGATATGTATCATTAGCCGATATAACATCACAGATATTTCAGTATCTGCGTTTATGTTGCCGGATACAAAAACTTTTTTTTAAAGATATTAATGGCGAAAAGAAAGCTCAGGACAATTCATACATGAATTAATTAAATTAACTGTTTCAGCTGTTTAGTTTACTGTTGAACTGTGAATTATCCTGCCTCCGATACAATTCCTTGTCACAAGTGTTTAATAACCTCATTTGAGGGATCTTTACAAAAAAAAAACGTGTATTAACATCAGAATTATTCACTTTTTAATATCTGTATCAGCATCAACCCCAAGAATTAAGTATAGGTCAGTCTCTAATATCAGTTTAATGTTCTCAAAGTGTCATTATACTAGTGCATTAATGCCTGAGTAGAGTTATACTGTTTTACTTGTTAAGCTAGAGTTAGTTCACTTTGGGGGGTCAGGTCCCTCCAAAGAGTCACGAGGTGAATCTGAGGGTTTGAGAGATGATTCATGAGAGAGGAATCGAGGTTCTGACTCACACATTTGTACTTATTTCATCCGAAAATAACAACAATTTGAAAAGTGCAATGGAGAAATCACCCTTTGGCTGAACTGCTTACAACTCATAACATCTGAAACGTGTGGCGAGGCTCCAAGTTCTACTCGTTTTTAAGAGGGTTTGTATTTTTTATTAGCCAGTGTCAGTGGAGTCAAATACACATTTTTCTCTAAGATTTCAGTGGACTAAAAATATAAGTTGCATAAAATGGAAATACCCAAATTACAAATTCCCTCAAAATGTGTGTGCAGTACTTGAGTAAATGTACTTAGTTACATTCCGCTAAATACATTTCCACATTCGCATCCTGTCGCTTTTATTAATCGAATGCCAAACCGAGGGTGGATAGCCGCTCCGAGCCCCAGAGCGCACTGCGGCACCGACGTTGTTCGTAAATTTTGAGCACTTATTCAGGGCAGCGCACTCTGGAGGAGACAGGTTTTCATGAACAGCTGAAGTGGCAGTCTTAGCTTAATGTAGCAACTGTGGACTGATGGGCGAATTAACGGAAATAATTCATCACACATGAGCAGAGAAACGTGAGCTGTTCAGGTGTAATGTCAGATAACTGCCTACATTTCTGAAGCAGACTTTCATATTCATAATGTAACCAGTAGTATGTCTCACTCCTACTCACTGCCAACGAGCTCAAGCACCAGAGGTGCTACATTTTGTATTATATTATATTATACAATTTTTTGACATTTGACCGGTTCCTCAGTTCATACGGAAGGAGCACGCTCTACGTCTTTAAACGGCCTCGCTCTGATTTCAGTGTAGGGCACCAGATTGGATTCACAAACGCACCCAGAGGTTTTGTAGGAGCCAAATCTTGCGTTGATAAATTATGTGTGTTTTATTTCTTTTACATAATGTACTTAGGGGCCTCTAGTTTACACACACTGATTAATATTTGATCCGCTCAATTCAGCCTGCTCATGAAATATTGTTGAGGTAGTTTTCGGATGCCGCAGTGTAATACAAATCTGATCCGATCCACAAGTTTTTCATTTATTTTGTGTGATACCTGGTGTGTTTGCACAGAATTAGGACTGACGATGTCGCACAGAGATTCTGGGTGTCTCTTTGACTGCTTCAGTGTTATTAGCTGCTGGGTGCTGGTGCTGTAAAGGGATTATGGCCCGGAATAAATGTTTAATTTACAGTGTTTTTATGGTTGTTGGCTACAAAATCACTTTCACACATAGAGCTAAAAAAGCAGAGCCACAGATTAATCAAGGAGGCCAGAGGGAGCTATAGCACATGTTTTTCTTTCTTTCTGGGAAAAACAATGAGACACCAGCATTAAATGTAATAAATATATGTTTAAGAAAGAGGCGATATTAGAAAAAACAAAAGCAATCTCTTTAATTATCCTCAGAAAGAAGGTGGATGCTAGACACTTATTCCTAATGTTGGTTGAGGACAAATCTATGTCCTCCTTCATTTTGGGTTTGTTGCTTTTTCTTATCTGTACAGAAACCGTGGGTCAACTTTGGGTTAATTACAGTTTGCAGTTAGCTTGGAACATCTGCATAACCCAGAACATCTGCATGAATTAACTCCACTGTTAGTTAGTTATGCTACAATAAATTATTGTGTCATGCACATGCAAAATCCCAGCTCATGTGGCCTTCTCAGATGTAAGAAGTTTATCCTCTGGAAAGAACTTGAATAAAGTTCAAAGATTAATCATCTGGGTAATACTTCATTTTACAGGTCCAGAAAGTAGGTGGTAATTATCAGGTCAGCTTACAATATATAATTGTAGTGTTTTATTTTATTTATGTTGATTAGTGGTATGAATAGAATAAACAAATAAAGCACTGACAGGTTGATATGCTGTTCACTTCTTTACTTCTGCCTTTGCAGCAACACATACAACACTTTTAAATTACAAAATAATATTAAATAGATATATATATATATTTTAAATTAGATATATAGTACTGTACTGTATAATAAGTGCAGCTTGTCTGTCACCGGTTCCCTTCTCTCTAAACTCGAGTGCCAGCCAGGTGAGAAATAACTCTCACACTATCACGCAGATGTTCGTCATATCGCTTACGACGGCAAATATCGTGATATCGGCCCAAGCCTCGTGAAAACGGATAAAAAAATGTACTTCAATCTACCTACTTGCAGAAATTAAGCTGCAACAGCTGACTTCAGTTAAGTGGCCTAAGTTATTATTTATAGTAATTATTGTGGGAGTTTTGGAATAATTTCTGTTTCAAGATATTTTAAATATGCTACTTGGCAATCACCACCTGCTTCACATGAAATGTGCAGACCTGTGAAATAAAGTGTTACCCCTTCTGTGCCAAACTCGACAAGTAAAATCTCATGTGTTTTATAATCATCTAGTAAGAAAATCTCACCAAAGTGAAGGATGTTTTTTGTCTCCCATAACTCCCCTAACTCACATAACAAACACAGCCTTCCTCTTCAGGGAACAATGTGTTTCTAGCTAATGATGATGTACCCAAGCTCAACTGTGCACATAGAGATCCTCAACTTCGGGTTAAAGTCTGCTTCACGTAAAGCTCCACACTATATTTGCTTTTCATGCGAGAATATGTGTATAATTTAGGTTTTTACCAATCAATCAATTTCTCCTCATACATCAGGATCAATTTGCATGGAGTGTCATGAATATTATACGGCAACCTGCTTTGAAAAATGGAAAATAAACGAAAAGATATAACCTCATTGACCCATGAATCTAAAATTTCCCAAGTAAAGATCTTTTGCAGCTGCTGTTCAGACATATTCACAAGTCAGGTGTATTTTCTGCACAATTACAGTTTACAGTAAACCACCTTCAGTATCAATATACACTACATTTTTCCAATCATTATTCCCCCTTTGAGTCAATATGCTAAAAAAGGAGAACGGTGTCAGATATTTTCTTTAGAAACATCCTGATGTTGGAGTGTTAGATGATCAATAAAAAAAAAACAACAGCTTTTCATGTTCAGAATATGTAGGCCTACTTCTGTCTTCAACTGAAACCATCCCGGGAAAAAAAAAACGCTCCCCACTCCATCAGAGATCTGCTATGAAAGGACTACTTTCATCTCACCGTGCGCGCTGCTCGTCATATCTGAGAAGAAAACCTGACAAACATGATTTACAAAAGCAAGTTAACAGGCCCCCCCTCGCTGTAGGCAGACGTTCTGTAGGTAGTGCTTTGTGTTAGGCTAGTTATGGGCGAACACAGTATAACATTGCAGGGGGTTTATTTAAGAGCAAGGGCTGCTGTTCACTGATAGAATTGGATGAAGTATTTGACAGAAAGTCCATTAAAAGAGATGGAGCTGCGAGGCAATTACAGAGTGCTGAGGGAAGCAGGACAGGGGCTTTTTATATTATACTTCAGACACGGTATGGAAAATGAGAAGAAACCCATCTTCTGTCACAACAGCTGCTATTAATACAACAAGTGGTCACTCCCGTCGCTCGACACTTAACCACTATGATGAAGAATCTGTATTGAAAGTGAATGAAATGACCAAGTGCACCTTAACCATAAAGTGCATTGGGGGTCAAACGTCCGTCAGGCCGGCGTTCATGGATAAGGTTGTTGTATTATTGCTCCTGAGAGAACAGTAAAGATCATGGCAGCTTCTCTTATTTCCCTCGCACCCTCACAAATTCAAAAGGAAAATCAAATTAATCTAATTTAGGCTCAAACCACAAATATCACACTTCTGATAACAGGAACACAGAAATCATTACTGTGAGCTAAATGCTAGTTTTCTCAATTTCCTTTGTTTTTGTTTTGATTGTTCACACAGCACATATATTTTATCAAATACGCCGTGGGACAGTGGCAAAATAATTGATAAGGCTTTTTGTTTTGATGATTTATAAAGCCACCTGATGTGCAAAAATGGACAGCAAGAAAATGAAAATAACAAGACAAATGCTACCGAGTCTAATATATGTGGGCCAGTAGTCACTCTGCATAACCTAAGTCAGAGGTTCCCGACTTGGGTGTCAGAACACAGTGTCCCGAGATAAATCAGAGGGGTTACAAAAGGATAGAAAATAGAAATGGAACAGAAAAATCTATAATACTCTTACACAAAAATAATCACTCTGCCTTTTCTCTGCTTCTTTTTCCACTCATAAACCAATTTCTAAGTTTGGTATGTCTGTAGTCTATGTTCTTAGTAATAAGTTAGTTAAAAACTTGGGATTTTTCTAAATCGGGTGGCACATTAAAACCCAAGGAATGTCTTCGCCAGGAAGAATTTTATAAAATAATGTAAAATAACTGTCAAAGGTAACATTTTTCAGGGGCTATCTACTGTACAGATCTTAAACTAGGAGCCAGTATGCAGTTTAGAATAAGCAGAATTATACGAATTCAGCTGGTGAGTCACTTACTGAACTTTAAATTGAAATATTTCCAAGTTATAGCATTTTCCAGCTTTTGCAAATGTCATATATGTCATATTCTTTTACTTTTACTACATATATATTCCCCAAACCAGGACCCTTAAGCCAGAAACATGTTCCACGCAAGTAGGCAGCCCAAATGACAAGAGCTATATATAGAGCTAATCAGAGCGCTACCATGATGGCAGTAGTAAACAAACTACATAGCACACCTACCAAGCACACCTTGACACACACATCATGATTGCCCTGAATGCAGCATTTTTAATGCCGGGTCCCTTACAGAGGCAGGAGCGATGCCTGATTTACGGCAGAGCGCTTGACACTTTTGATGACGGGAAAAAGCACAGGTGGAATTTATAACATTACTGATGGCTGCATCCCATTAAGGTGAGATGGTTCCAGGGCTCCGGTATTGTTTATTCTCACTCACTGACGTGGCTTACTGGGAAACTTAATAGAATAGAGCCATCGCTAATGTTGTTGGTCAAACCTGTGCTTGTCCTGCTGCGACAAGTCCAAATGTCTGCCGTTAAAAGGGTTTAAAGCTTTGACAAAGACACATTGATTACTTGGCACACGTGCAGACAAATCAGTGTTGAAATGTTTTGCAGTGTTTTTATATTTTGTTAGATAATAATGAGTAGTACAGAACATGTAAAATGTCTATGTCTGCACTGAAAACAAGTAAAATATTAAAAATAGTCTTTTCATAGTGGTTAAAACTTTGACAGTTATATTGTGAATGTTGAAAACCAGGACATTTTAGTGTTTTAAGGGCTGTCCCGGACAAACTGGGATGTTAGGTCATTGTATATGTGGCTAAAACTTGCCAGCTAACGCTAGTTTTGTTGGTCAATCAGTTAGCTAAGCAACCGTTACAGCTTGCAATAAACTACTGAGTGTCAATTCTTAGTAACAGCTACTCTCTACATGAAACTAGTTTGTGTGTCGCACCGCACTTTTATTATAAATGTATGTATTTATTCATTTAGGTTTGAAGAGATGAAGCTGGTCAGAATCAGTTTATTAGTCCCCCAAACGGGGAAATTTGTGGTGCAACCATCTTAATGAATATAAATTACAACAACAAGAACACAAACTCTAATATAATAACTTTAAAGTGTTTTAGAAGGATAACAAATGAGTTATTTTAACAGATCCAAGCCATAAAGGTTGGAAACCACTGACCTAAATGTGGACAATAACACACACAATGTCATATTAATGTTTTGTCTTGATGTTGCAGGTCCAGACTGGGTTTAGACAAAGAGCAGGGCATGATTCACCTGGAGATCAGCGTCTCTGACGGACGTGAGTAGAATGACGTTACCTTGGCAACTCTGAAAAGTAGATTAGTCCAAATTTAATGAGAGCAGTTTTCACGTCAAATTAGCACCATTTGTTGTCATTTCTAAACCTTTAATTAAAATACTGGAGAGAGATTAAAGCCTTTTTTTTCTTTACTGGGTGTCTGTACTAAAACTCTTGTCCTCATCTGAATTGGCTGCATAGAGACTCTTCATACGATTAAGCTAATTCATTTTCTAAGGGCCGGGCTGTGACTTGGCTCTTTTCTTGGCCACAGTGCGGAGAAGGGGAGCACTTCCATAAGGCCTCGTGTGTTAATGCCCTGTCCCCGGGGAGACTGCCTCATTTGGCTGATGCTAACACACTGGGACAGCTCTCTGTACTTTATCTATTAGTGAGAATAAGGATTGGCCTCCAAAATGTTTGCTTCTTTGGCTCACTTTGTCCCATCAGCATAAGAAGTGCTAAACCTTGAATGCGGACTACAGAAGGTTGTTTGATTCTCCCTTTGTTGTATTTTTAGCGCTCGTTTCTTGTTTACCCACAGGGTCACAGTACATAACTTGTAAACTTCAGAATTGCTCTGATGGAAACAAGGGCAAGCCTTTCCCTGGATTTATCATCCCCAATTCCCTGGTGGTTCAGGATGAATACGTTTTCATCCAGGTGGGTTTTTTATTGCAAGGTCTGGCTTCATTAAAAGACAATTAAAAGCTGTAAAACCACTGCATTCGATCGCATCTTAATGTACAGTCATGTTTTTCATTAACTAAAAGGGGCCATTATCCTGGGAAAGGGTGGCATGAAATTGAAATCACACTGTTGTGTATTATGCTAAAACTCCACTCTGCAACATCTTAATTAGTCGCAAATGCAGAGGTTTGACGATGGTTTAAATTGTTTAAAACATGCTGCCAGAAAACAGTGCACGCAGTGAACTTTATGAATATTTACCTGAAATGTAATGAACTGCAAATTGCACTATATTGCTTTTCCAGGTGCCAATAGGTGGTCAGTCAGTCCATTATGTGTCCTATAAAAGAAATTCTTTCTACCCAATGAAGCTTCCCAAGTACACCCTGCCAAAGGTAAGACTGCTGGAAAAGGATGTTTGGTGAGTGGAGCTCATGCAGAGGAGCGAGCAGCAGTGCAGCATTAATTTTTACTGTGAAACACTCACACTTTCAAATTAATTTAAGTAGGGTTGTTCCCAGTTAGTCGTAATGTTTGCTGACAAATCCATTAAAATGTTTACCCCGCATTATTATCCTCCTGAAATTCAGTTCTGCCTGATTATATCTTCAGATCTTTTGTTTATGTAAGACCCATGCATAGCAGTTAATCAGCCGCCCTCCCGCCTGTATCAACAGATATTTACTTAAAAACCGAATCTGGAGTTGCACAGTCAGTGTTCCCCAGAACTTTCTCAAGCAGAGGAGAGGCCCATTTGCATTTGTACAAAGCAGTGTGCGCCACTGAACTCCCATCTACCAAAAGCACAGCAGGGCGGCTTAGTGGTTTGAGAGACCGTGTCATAACAACAGGAGAGATTTAGTGCCCACAGTGTTGTTTCGATCAATCCATCCATCCATTCATCCATTCATATACACCCAGTCAGTCTGTTTCCTTGAGAAGGACACATATCCCCTACCTCGCCTCGCTCTGGATAAAGGGATTCAGTAAAATTAAATGGAGCCTGTCTTCATTTTAAGTGCATTGCATGAAACGCCCGAGGTCTAATCGCTGCTGATCCTGACTGAATCGTGTCAAGAAGTGACAAATCGCTCGCCTGCAGCTCGAGCTCTGTGAATACTATGCGCACACCACTATGCAGATTTACACTTTAAGTCGAGAGAACGCCTTTACATCAGTTCTCAAAACCTTATTGGCTCCACGCAGAGACATTGATAGATTTCATATATTCAGGACTTGCAGATCATCAGCACAGACGATAACCAGGTGGTGGCTGCGATTCAGGACTGGCACCAGAATGACTCCTACAACCTGTACATGTCTGAGTCCAGAGGGCTGTTCTTCACCCTGATGCTGGAGAGCGTCGTGAGCAGCGGAGGACCGGAGGGCAACATCATGATAGACCTTTATGAGGTAGGCATCAACGGGGCTGCTGGAGTGGTGCTGCATCCTTGTGATAGTGTTCGGATCTCCTCATAAATGTCACCGGTTACAGAGTTTGTAATGACTGTGGTGTATCAGTTAGAGAGACACAAGTTTCTTTGCTCAAAGGCTGTACAGGTTTACAGACACTGCTACCATTACCAATAATATAACACACAATACAAATTACATTAGTTACAATCAAAGTCCCACAAACATACAAGCTGGACACGGACCCTATGTTCCACTAATAATCAGATTGATAGCCAAATAAGAAAAAAGATGCCTTCATTTGAAGAGATTGATCCGATCTGGCCTGATCTGAATTAACCTTCAATCAGAGGGTGTTGTAAACCTTTGATAATCCGTTCAGTAGAAAAATATTAGTTCGTAATGACCATGTGAACGCTCACTCAGATCGTTTCTCTCTGGATGGAATAATTATACTCACTGCTGTGAGGTTAACGGTGGGTGACGTCGCTTCATGGAGGGACAGAAAGTAGCCGGTAGCAAAACAGAACTAGTTTGTGGCCGACACAACTTGTTTGTTGGAGATCTTAAAATACTTAAGGATTGTTAAAGGCTTCAAACAACCAAAATTGCAAATATTGTTCACAGGACACGATGTGGGTCCAGCCAATGAATGAATGAATTGGATTTTCTCAAAAAAGTTGGGGAAAAACCTTCGCCTATTATATTTCCGTCAGATTAGGCAGGGAGAACAACCTGTATATAAACGCTGTATTGTGATTAACTGCTCTGGGGCATGTAAACACAAAGCTTATGTGGATCACTTTATTTAGTGTCCTTGTAAGTGGTTAAGCTGGCGTCTGCCCTTGAAACCACGGCTACAGATCGAATTAACAAAAGAGCAAAGTGGGCAAACCGACAATGAACCAAGAAAGCTTTGTATCTGTTCGCAGCAAATTAGTATCCTCACACAATTAAATACATAAACATAAACTAAAACACGCACTCATCTTAGATTCACAAGGAAGAAACAAAACATAAAACGTTGCATTGACGCACACACCCGAGCACATCCACGAGCTCTCTGGAGTGAACTAGCAGACAAACTAAATGAGCTAATTGTCCACTCCAAGTAGCTGATTGGCTCCCAGTGTATTTGTATGCACATTGTCCAGTGAGGGCTGCTGTGGCTGAACTCCATGT